>NC_044990.1:71080337-71680337 GCF_008728515.1 Papio anubis | reverse complement strand
AAACCATAACAAAAACCTAGAACAGAATATCCAAGAACTCTGGAAAAACCACAGAATGTATAACGTATGAGTAATGGAATAAAAGAAAGAGAAGAGAGAAAAGACATGGAAGATATACTTGAAGCAATGATAATTGAGAATTTCCTTAACTTAATGTCATATACCAAACTACAGATCCAGGAAGCTCAGTGAATGCTATAATAGTGGATACATGTCATTACATGTGTCAATAGCCATAGATTGTAGAATACCAGGCATGAACCCTAATGTAAACCATTGACTTTGGGTAATAATGATGCATTAACGTAGACTCATTGAACATAACAAATGTTCCACTCTGGTGGGAGATGCTGAAGTGGGAAAGGGTGCGTATGTTGGGGGTGGTGGGGACAGGGCAAATGAAACAATATACCTGCCAAAGGAGGTAAATGGAAACATTAACTTCCCCTCAATTTTGCTGTGAATCTAAAACTGCTCTAAAAAATAAAGTTGACTAAAATTTTATAAAGTTGATTTTCTATATCATAATAGTTTAGAAAATGTATTTTTAAAACTAAGATATCATTTGTAATAGTATCAGTAATACAAAATGGCTAGCAATCTATCTAACAAAACCTGACCAAGGGAAAAAAAACCCCAAAGGAAAGAGGCAAGAGTAAACTTTTAGAGGTGATGGATATGTCTACCATCTTGATTTTGCTGATGAAACAATGGCACACACATATAGGTGTTAGAATGGCAAATTGGTAAAACCACTTTGTAAAAACAGTTTGGCATTGTCTAGCTAATTTGAGAAGTATATATTTAGTGACTAATCAATTTCATTCCTATTTCAGAGAAGGTTTTGCCCACATGTACCAGGTCACATATAGCAGAATGTAGATAGCGGTATATTTATCTGATTCAATACTAGATCATTGAAGATGAATGGATTATAATTTGAAGCAAAAAATTGATTTTCAGGAACATAATGCTGCAGAAAGAATTCTACAGAAGACACACAGTACACACACAAAAACTAAAGTCAAAACTGTACATAATTAAATAATGTATATGGTTACTTTTGAAGGTTAATGAAATTAAGTGAGATGACCTGGAATACACAGGGATTCAAAAGTGATGGTAATTTTCTGTTAATTAAAATTGGTCGTGGGTAACTAGGTGCTTTTTTTTTTAACTTATGTATATTTCATACAAGTTATTTTGTATATATTCAATAGTTAATTTAACAATTTATTTTTAAAAAATTGCTGAGAGGTGTTCACTTAGAGGAATTTCAATATATCTACTTACGTTCTGAGGATTACTTTAAAAATTGTCCACAGGCCAGACATCGTGGCTCACACCTGTAATCCCAGCACGTTGAGAGGCTGAGGCGGGTGGATCATGAGATCAAGAGATCGAGACCATCCTGGCCAACATGGTGAAACCCCGTCTCTACTAAAAATACAAAAATTAGATGGGCGTGGTGGCGGATGCCTGTAGTCCCAGCTACTGGAGAGGCTGAGGCAGAAGAATTGCTTGAACCCGAGAGGCAGAGGTTGCAGTGAGCCGAGATTGAGCTACTGTACTCCAACCTGGGGACAGAGTGAGACTCCATCTCTAAATAAATAAATAAATAAATAAATAAAAAAGAAAGAAAAAATTATCCACAGTATTTTAAAATATGTACTGTATTTTAAAATGCAAAATTTTTTAATAGTACTTCTCTGAAAATGTTTTCCCAATATCTGCTTTACTCAGTGGTTTTCCTTTATATGCCATCTAGGCTTAATTTCTGCCGAATTTTGGAGTACAAATTCACTTACTGGCTCAACCACAATTGAATTCACTTACTGGCTCAACCACAAGTGAACCACAATGCCTTTTGAAAGCAGTCTGGCCTGAAGACCCTCATATATGCTTTACCCCTTGCCAGAAGCAATCCTTTCTAAAACTTTTATTTTGGGTTCAAGGATACATGTACAGGTTTGTTGTTAGGTTGATGCAAAAGTAATTGTGGTTTTTGCCATCCTTTTTAATTGCAAAAGCCACAATTACTTCTGTGTCAACCTAGTACACAGGTAAATTGCATGTCATAGGGGTTTGGTGTACGGATTGTTTCATCACCAGGTAATAAGCATAGTACCCAATAGGTAGCTTTTCAATCCTCTCCCTTCTACTCTCCACCCTCAAGTAGGCCCTGCTGTCTGTCGTTCTATTCTTTGTGTCCATATGCACTCAATGTTTAGCTCTAACTTATAAGTGAGAACATGCAGTATTTGGTGTTCTGTATCTGCATTAGTTTGCTTAGGATAAAGGCCTCCAGCTCCATCCCTGTTACTGCAAAGGACATGATTTCACTCCTTTTTATGGCTGCAGGCTATTCCATGCTGTATCTGTATCAGTTTCTTTACCAGTGTACAATTGATGGGCATTTAGGTTGATTCCATGTCTTCTCTATTGTGAATAGTGCTGTGATAAACATATGTGTGCATGCATGTGTCTTTATGGTAGAACAATTTATATTCCTTTCAGCATATACCCAATAATGTGATTGCTGGGTTGAATGGTAAATCTGTTTTCAGCTTGCTGAGAAATCACCACACTGTTTTCTACAACGGCTGAAGTAATTTAAATTCCCACTAGCAGCAGGAAGCATTCCTCTCTTTCCACAACCTCACTAGCATCTATTACTTTTTGACTTTTTAATAATAGCTGTTCTGCCTGGCATGAGATGGGTAGCTTATTGTGGTTTTGATTTGCATTTCTCTAATGACTAGTGATGTTGACCATTTTTTCGTATGCTTGTTGGCCGTGTGTATGTCTTCTTTTGAAAAGTGTCTGTTCATGTCTTTTGCCAACATTTTAATGAGGTTGTTTGTTTTTGGCTTGTAAATTTGTTTAAGTTCCTTATAGATTTTTGATACTAGATCTTTGTTGGATGCATAATTTGCAAAAAAATTCTCCCATCCTGTAGGTTGTCTGTTTTGTTAGTTTCTTGTGTTGATAGTTTCTTTTGCTGTGTTGATAATTTCTTTTGCTGTGCAGAAGCTCTTTAGTTTAATTAGGTCCCATTTGTCAATTTTTGTTTTTGTTGTAATTGCTTTTTGTCATGAAATCTTCACCAAGATATATGCAGAACGGTATTTCCTAGGTTATCTTCCAGGTTTTTATGTTTTGCGTTTAAGCCTTTATTCCATCTTGAGTTGATTTTTGTATGTGGTGTATTATGTAAAGGGTTCAGTTTCAATCTTTTGCATATGTGTAGATGGTTATCTTAGCCCTACTTATTAAGTAGGGAGTCCTTTTTGTATTTTCTGTTTCTGTCGACTTTGTCAAAGGACAGATGGTTCTAGGTATATGGCATTACCTCTGAGCTGTCTATTCTGTTCCATTGGTCTATGTGTCTGTTTTTTTGTACTAGTACCATAATGTTTTGGTTACTGCAGCCTTGTAGTACAGTTTGAAATTGGGTAACATAATGCCTTCAGCTTTGTTATTTTTGCTTAGGATTGCCTTAGCTATTTGGGCTCTTTTTTGGTTCCATATGAATTTTAAAATAGTTTTTTTCTAATACTGTGAAGAATGTCATTGGTAGATTGATAGGAAGATCATTGAATCTGGAGATTGCTCTGAGATGTATGACTGTGTTAACACTATTGATTCCTATTCATGAGCATAAAATATTTTTCCATTTGTTTGTGTCATCTGTGATTTCTTTAAACAGTATTTTGTAATTCTTATTGTAAAGATTTTTTTCACTTTTCTGATTAGCTGTATTCCTAGGTATTTTATTCTTTTGGGGGCTATTGTGAATGGGATTGTGCTCTTGATTTGGCTCTCGGCTTGGGTGTTGTTGATGTGTATTTATGCTACTGATTTTTGTAAATTGATTTTGCATCCTGAAACTTTACTAAATTGTTTATGAGATGTAGGAGCATTTGGGCAGAGATTATGGGGCTTTCTAGGTATAAAATAGTACTATCTGCAAACATACAGTTTAACTTTCTATCTTACTATTATGATGCCTTTTCTTTCTTTCTCTTGCCTTTTGCTCTAGCTAGGACTTACGGTACTATGTTGAATAGGAATGGTGAGAGTGGGCTTTCTTGTCTTGTTCTGGTTCTCAAGAGAAAAGCTTCTAGCTTTTTCCCATTCTGTATGATGTTGGCTGTGGGTTTGTCATAGATGGCTCTTACTATTTTGAGGAATGTTTCTTCAAGACCTACTTTGTAGAGCCTCTAGCTTTTTAACATGAAGCTGTGCTGAATTTTATCAAAAGCCTTTTCTGCATGTATTGAGATGAACATGTGGTTTTTGTTTCTAGTTCTGCTTATATGATGAATCACATTTATTGATTTGTGTGTGTTGAACCAACTTTGCACCCCAGGAATAAAGCCCACTTGATTATGGTGAATTAAGTTTTTTATATGTGGTGGATTTGGGTTGCTAGTATTTTGTTGAGGATTTTTGCATCTGTGTTCATCAAGGATATTGGCCTGAAGTTTTATTTTGTGTGTTTGTGTATCTCTTCCAGATTTTGCTATCAGGATGATGCTGCCCTCATAAAATGAGTTAAAGAGGAGTTCCTCCTCATCTATTTCTTGGAATAGTTTCAGTAGGAATGATATCAGCTTTTATTTATTTACCTGTAGAAATTGGCTATGAATCCATTTGGTTTTGAGCTTTTTCTGGTTGGTAGGCTTTTTATTACTGATTCAGTTTTGGAAATTATTATTGGTCTACCCAGGGATTCATTCAATTTCTTCTTCATTCTATTTTGGGAGGCTGTATGTTTCCAGTAATTTATTCCTCTCTTCCAGGTTTTCTAGTTTGTGTACATAGAGGTGTTCATAGTAGTCTCTGAGGGCTTTTTGTATTTCTGTGGGTTTGGTGGTAACATACCCTTTGTCTTTTCTGATTGTGTTTATTTGGCTCTTCTCTCTTTTCTTCTTTATTCATCTAGCTAGTGGTCTAGCTCTCCAATTTATTCCTTCAAAAAACCAACTCCTGGACTCATTGATCTTTGTAAAGATTTTCTCACATCTCAGTTTCCTTCAGTTCACCTCTGAATTTGATTATTTCTTGTATTCTGCTAGCTTTGGGGTTGGTTTGTTCTTGTTTGTCTAGTTCTAGTAGGTGTGATGTTGGATTGTTAATTTGAGATCTTTCAAACTGTTTGATGTGGCTATCAAGTGCTATAAACTTCCCTCTAAACATTGCTTTTCTGTGTCCCAGAAATACTGGTATGTTTTATCTTTGTTCTCATTAGTTTCAAAGAATTTCTCGAATTCTGCTTTAATTTCATTACCCAAAAGCCATTCAGGAGTAGTTGTTTAATTTCCATGAAATTGTACGGTTTTGAGAGTATTTCTTGGCACTGATTTCAATTTTTATTGCTGTGTGGTCCCAAAGTGTATTTGGTATGGTTTCATTTTTTTAAAATGTTCTCTCGATTGTTTTATGACCAAATGTGTGGTTGATAGTAGAGTATGTGCCACATGCAGATGAGAAGAATGTATATTCTATTGTTTTTGGGTGGAGAGCTCTGTGGATATCTATTAGGCCTATTTGTTCAAGTGTTGAGTTCAGGTTCTAAATGGTTTTGTTAGTTTTCTACCCCTATGATCTGTCTAATAATGTTAGTGGGGTGTTGATGTCTCCCACTATTACTGTGTGGTTATCTAAGTCTTTTCATAGGTCTCCAATAACTTGCTTTATAAATCTGGGTGTATACATATTTAGGATAGTTAATTCTTATTGAATTTAACCCTTTACCATTATGTAATGTACTTTTTTGTTTTCTTTTGGTTATTGTTGGTTTAAAGTCTATTTGTTTGAAATTAGAATAGTAATCCCTGCTTTTTTTCTGTTTTCCATTTGCTTGGTAGATTTTTTCTCCATCCCTTTACTTTGAGCCTATGGGTGTCATTGCATTTGAGATGGGTCTCTTGAAGACAGCATAGAGTTAGGTCTTGCTTCTTTGTCCAATTTACATTCAACGTTAATATTGATATTTGCAGATGTGATTCTGTCATTGTGTTGTTAGTTCTTAGATTTGATTGTTTTGTTGCTTTGTAGCTTCAATGATCTATGTACTTAAGTATGTTTTTGTTGTAGCCGGTAACGGTCTTCCCACCTTTATAGCACTCTGCTATGAGCCTCTTGTAAGGCAGGTCTGATGGCAATGAATTCCCTCAGCATTTGCTTGTCTGAAAAGGATCTCATTACTCTTTCACTTATGAAGCTAAGTTTGGCTAGATAATAAATTCTTGGTTGGAACTTTTCTTTAAGAATGCTGAATATGGGCCTCCATTTTCTTTTGGCTTGTAGGATTTCTGTTGAAAGTTACACTATTAGCCTGATGAGGTTTCCTCTGTAGGTGACCTTCCCCTTGTTTCTATTTGCCTTTAACAGTTTTTCTTTTATTTCAATTTTGGAGAATCTGATGACTATGTGTCTTTGTATTACCATTTTGTATGGTATGTTGTTGGGGGGTTCTCTGCATTTCCTGGATCTGAATGGTGGCCTCTCTAGTGAGATTGGGGAAATTTCATGAATGATATTCTCAAATATGTTTTCCAAGTTTCTTGCTTTCATTCCCTCTTTTTCAGAAATGCCAATGAGTCATAGATTTGGTCTCTTTATATAATCCCAGACATCTCGGAGGTTTTACCCAGCCTTCTTTATTGTACTTTCTTTATTTTTCTCCGACTGCATTATTTCAAAGAACCAGTCTTTGATCCCCGAGATTCTTTCCTCAGCTTGTTTAATTCTCTTGTCAATACTTGTGACTGTATTATGAAATTCTTGAAGTGAGTTTTTCAGCTGTATCAGATCAGTTCAGTTCTTTCTTAATACAGCCATTTTGTCTTTATCTCCTGTATCATTGTATTGTATTCCTTAGATTCCTTGGATTGGGTTTCCACTTTTTCCTGGATGTCAATGATCTTTGTTCCTATCCACATACTGAATACTATTTCTATTCTTTCTGCCATTTCAGCATGGTTAAGAATTATTGCTGAGGACTTAGTGCAGTCATTTGGAGGTAAGAAGACACTCTGGCTTTTTTAGTTGCCCAAGTTCTTGCACTGATTTTTTCTTATCTGTGTAGGTTGATGTTCCTTCAAGCTTTGAAGCTGCCATCCTTTGGATGGGTTTTTGGCTTTTATCTTCTTTTACATACTTTGGGGCTTGATTACAGCATATCAGAGGTTCAGTTGACTGGGTTTATTTCTGAAAGATTTCAGGGGACCAAGGTTCAGTTTAGCATTCCCAGTCTGTGTGTTATAATTTTGGAGGTCTGATACTAGGTCCCCAACTTTGTTAGGTGGCCTCTCGAGGTTAGGAACCCGCTGTACTATAGGGGCCAAGGTGTTTTCAGTCCACTGGCAATCACACTCCAATAAATGGTGTTGGCGAAAGCCCTTCATCAGGGTGGTGGCAGTGGGATCTGTGTTCACTCATGCATGTCAGAAGCCATGGCACTTTCTTTTAATTACCTTCTGTATATCTTTTTCTTCTTTCTTTGGATAACTATGTACTAACGATCCTGAAGATCCAGGTTATCCTTAATGACTGCTTCCTCTGGAAGTTTACTATTCTGCCTCCACCCCCCTGCAGCATGAACATGAAAAGTATGCTGGATAAATGAATACACAATAAATAAAGAAATGAATGAATAATACTACTGAACTTTTCTCAAGGAACTCACAGTCTAATAGATCATGGTGAATACAAGTACATTACTTTGCCCTACAACATAAATGATGAAATAGGATAGCTTTTTTAAAAATGTGGGATATGGTAATTGTTTGCTAATAATTGAAATAATATTAACTAAAATCAAAGATTTACCCTCTTTAAAAAAGTTTTATTTTTAAAAGGACATATTTCTTAGCATAATCTATTGAACATGCCAGTGAACATTACTGATTCCCCAGTAGCCATCAGCATACCTTGCACCCAGATCTTGGCTGGAAATTAACATTTCTTGCTAAAAGACACTTGGAATTTTGGGGTAAATGGTTAATTTCTCATGTGTGGCAAGAAATTACATGTTGAACCAGCAGTGTGTTGTGTCTGTAAGTAAGGAAGGGCTTGTAAACTGATGGAAATATATCAAAAGTACACCAGAACCAACATGAAGAGGCCCCCTGTTGGCCAACTTGGGGACAATTGGGCACTCAAAAAACAATGATGGTCATGACATGACTATAACACATTTAATTAAAAATAATTCATGAGTCCCTACTCATGGTAAAACAAACAAACAAAAACAAACAAACACAATGCAAAAGACAAGGAAGAGAGAGAATGTTCTTTATTGAAGTATGAGTGTTGATATATCTAATAGAAATATAGAATTAGAAAAATAATCACAATCTTACAGCCACAAATTTTATAATTGATTTAGGCAAAGATCATCAATGTGTGCTGAAACCTTTGGGGAAAAACTTGCTAGAGAACAGAATATTTATATATTCTCAAAGTGTAACTTTTACACATTCTCAAAATGTTTCTTACTGTACTTATTAAGTACCTAGCCACAAAGTTACCGTTTTAGTAAAGAATCTAGCATACTTTACATTAACCAAGCAATCAAATCTAATATCATCAATAACACAAGAAACAAACAATACTTACCTCCTGATGTGATACACTGAGAAGCACCAACATCACCTATATAATATTGTGTTAAAAATATTTAATCTGAATCTATTCATGAGGAAAGAATCAAACAAATTCAATTGAGGGTCGTTCTACAAAATAACTGGCTGGAACTCTTAAAATTTTTCACTTGAGAGGAAGAAACTACTATAGAGTAAAAGACAACAAGAAATATAGCAACCAATGCAATATGTAGTCCTTGATTGGATTTTCAAATGGGAAAAACATAATGGATGTTATAGGTACAAATTGAGCAACTTTGAATATGTAATGCATATCAGATAATACTACTATATCAATAATATTACTTTCTTCAGTGCCTTAATGGTGTTGTGGTTGACTGGGAAAATGGCCTTGTTCTTAGGAAATTCATGCTGAAGGGGTGCACCATAACATCATCCAAATTATTCAGCCAAATTGATGTAGATAAAAATATGTAATACAATGGATATAGATATAAAATATTTGCAGTAGTTTGGCAATTGTTGAATCAAATATAGGGTATATGCATATTCACAGGATATTCTTTCCATGTTTCAATATATTTAAATTATTCAAAAATAAAAATTGGAATAAAAATGATCTTAAGATTTCCTGAAAAAAAAAATAAAAAGAGTTAGGGAAAAACCAATGTTGTGAATAAGCCAAAGAATTTTCTAAAAACAAACAAAAACCCCATGTTTAAGATTATATTTTGTTTATTTTCTCTCAGAACTAATTTCTAAGCTCTTCCTGATTGAATTTAAGTGGCTAAAATTGATTCCTTACCAGGGCAATATTCTGGCAAACCCCATAAAGTGACTTATTTGTCATGCACACTTATGGCATATTGCAAATGCATACAGACCACCTACACCCATGCGAAATGAATTGGGCATGGTAGGGTGTAGGTAGAAAACAATTCTATTTGTTCACTCTGCAGCAAACACTCATGCCTTGGATAAAATTTCAGGCATTCTTAAAATTTGTGTGGTAACCATCAAGTAATGAACTATCTCTTTTCATGTTTCTGTACATCCAATCTAATATGTTTGATGTCTGAACTTCAGATTTCATTGACTTTAAATGTTCTTTCCTACTCCCATCACCTCTCCAGGCTGAGAAAGCTGAAATGGGAAGGAAAAAAGGACATGATGAATATTTCCCTTCTTCCCCTATTCATAACTCTTTTGGCTCCTTCAGACTTAAGAAAGAAGGGACATCTTACAGAATTATATTTTCCAAAGGTGGTCACAACTTTATGTTTCATTATGCAAGATTTATTTCAAAGTGATTTCAACACTTTCCCACAAAGAAGTGAATTCTAAGTTCAACCAATCAAGTCTGGAAGAAGTAATGCTGTGTGACTCTGAGACTGGGTCATAGAAGGCCATGCAACTTCTACCTGTTCCTGGAACACTCATGCTTGGAACTAGGAGCTGCCATGGATGACATCTACCTCGCATGAAGTCCCTAGGTTGTGAGAAAGCCAAACCACAAGAAGAGGCCAGGTGCAGGTCTGCAAGCCCTGTTAGTCATCCTAGTCTTTCAGTCATTTCAACCACAGCTCCAGATACGTGGGTGAATGAGGCTTTAACTGAATCCAGTTCCCAGCTGATGAATCCACTGCAGCCTTCCAGTACTTCCTGATGAGTTCCCAGATCTCAGGAGACAGAGATAAGTTATCAGGACTATTTCTTTTCTGAATTTCTCACTTTCAGAATCTGCAAACATGATGAAACAGTTGTTTTAAACCTCTGTGTTCGGGAGAATACATTACAAAGCAATTGTAACTGGAACAGAGAGATAAGAAGTAATGTCTGTTGACTGGTTGGACTGGAATCTGGCGTTAGTGCTTCCTTTATGTGATAGATCCTAAATTTGGGTTCTCTTTTAGGGGCTCTTTGGTGGCTATTTTAGAGGTAGCTCTATTCCCACTTTTCCTTGTTTTCTTAATACAAAGAATTCTTTGTTGGATCAGAGGTGAGTAATTGCACACTCATAAATATATCTTCTAAAGTCCCCTCAATTACTGACCTGTCTGCATCCCTGTCTTCTCTTAGCCTGGAGATGGGTGTGTTAGATCTTTCCTATATTGCTATAAAGAAATACCTGAGACTGGATAATTTGTAAAAGGTTTAAACGGCTCATGGTTCTGCAGGCTTCACAGGAAGTGTGACACTGGCATGTGCTTGACTTCTGGGGAGCCCTCAAGGAGCTTTTACTCATGGTAGAAGGGAAAGCAGGAGCTTGCACATTATATGGTGGGAGCTGGAGCAAGAAAGAGTGGGTAGGGGGGCGGTGCCAGACACTTTCAAACAACCAAATCTTGGGAGAACTCACTATCCCGAAGATAGCAGCAAGTCATGAGGGATCCACCTCTGTCACCCAATCACCTCCCACCAGGCCCCACCACCAGCAATGGGGATTATAATTCAACATGAAATTAGGGCAGGGACAAATATCCAAACTTATCAGCGGAAAATGGAATTAAGTTGGCAAAACTATTTTTGTTTGAATCCTTGCAAGTCCCAGGTAGATGCCTTTGCTTCTTAGTTTTAGAACATGGGAGTACTTACAACTGATTGTTCTCAGAATTAGCTCTGAATCTCCAGATCACAGGAAATATAATACTACAGTGAGTACTGTATTTAGGTTTAACTCCCACAGGCTACATTTGAAAATCTATATTGCTTTCTCTCTCTTTTGACCAGTCTAGACAAAATCCTAATGTACTATGTGCAGACAAAATTCTAATGTGCCATGATTCTGAGATATTATAATTCTGGTGCTTAACACATATCATTAATAGTTTTTAAACCAACTTTCAAATATTCTTTTCATTGTGAATGCTATTTTGTGTATATTCATATACGCCAAAATTCCTAGTGTATTTTTACTTTCAGTATTTAAATAAGGTTTTAATTGTTGAATAGTTTCAGATTTACAGAAAAGTTGTGTGTAAAGAGTTCTGTATACTGCATACACATTGAAGACTTGTTAACTTGTTATATTATTGTGGTACATTTTTCTTTCCTTCTGTTTTTTATTTATTTTTATTTTTTATTTTTATTTTTATTTTTTTTTGAGACTGACTCTATTGCCCAAGCTGGAGTGCAAGTGGCACTATCTCAGCTCACTGCAACCTCTGCCTCCAGGGGTCAAGCGATTCTCCTGCCTCCACCTCCCTAGTAGCTGTAATTACAGGTGGGTGCCACCATGCCCAGCTGATTTTTGTATTTTTAGTAGAGAGGGGGTTTCACCATGTTGGCCAAGCTGGTCTCAAACGCCTGACCTCAAGTGATCCGCCCGCCTTGGCCTACCAAAGTGCTAGGATTACAGGCATGAGCCACTGCGCCTGGCCTATTGCAGTACATTTTTCACGACTAACAAGCCAACATTGGTGCATTTTTATAATCTAAATTCCATACATCATTTAGTTTTCATTATTATTCGTTTTTCTCAAATGCTCTTTTTTTGGGTTCCAGGTTCCCATTTAAAACCACACATTACATTCAGTCGTCATGTCTCCTTAGACACCTCTGGGTTGTGACCGTTTTTCAGACTGTCATTGGTTTTCACGATCTTGGCAGTTTTGAGAAGTATTTGCCAGGTATTTTGTAGAATAATGGTTCCGATTGGATTTGTCTGACTTTTTTTTCATCGTTTGACTGGAATTATGAGCTTTTGGGAGGAAGACCATAGCACATCATATCAAGGGGACAAGCTATCAACATGACTTCACGGCTGATGTTAACGTTAAACATGTGAACACGTAATTATGTGATGGCCAAATACAATATGATAAATTCTTTAGTAAAAGAAACAAATGGGCTGGGCACAGTGGCTCATGCCTGTAATCCCAGCACTTTGGGAGGCCGAGGCAGGTGGATCACCTGAGATCAGGAGTTCGAGACCAGTCTGGTCAACATGGTGAAACCCCATTAGCCGGTTGTGGTGGTGGGCACCTGTAATCCCAGCTACTCAGCTGGCTAAAGCAGGAGAATCACTTGAACTCAAGAGGTGGAGGTTGCAGTGAGTCGAGATCATGCCACTGCACTCCAGCCTGGGTGGCAGAGTGAGACTCCATCTCCAAAAAATAATAATAATAATAACAATAAAATACAAAAATACAAAAATACAAAAGAAAGAAATGGAGAACTTCTTATTTTATTTTATTTTTTTTGAGACCGGGTTTCACTCTGTCACCCAGGCTGAAGTGCAGTGGCATGATCATGGCTCACTGCAGCCGTGACCTCCCAGGCTCAGGTTATCCTCCCACCTCAGTCTCCAGAGTAGCTAGAACTACAGACGTGCACCACTATGCCTGGCTATTTTTGTTGTATTTTTTGTAGAGATGGGGTTTTGCCATGTTGCCCAGGCAGGTACAAATGAAGAACTTCTGAATGATTTCTAGAATGCTAGGAGGTGAGAGGACAGAGGAAAGGAATTTTAAACTGAGTCTTGAAAGTACAGTAAGATTTTTTTCGATTGAAAAAAAGGGAAGTAAACCAAGGCAAAAGAATCATGGGCAAAGACATAGAGTTTTGAAAAGGGATGGATCCAGGGACCCTTTCTGGAAAACATGATACAAACTTCTAAATTCAAAATTAATATATAAATGAGTATGTTTTAAAAACAAGAATACATATTGTGAAAAAAAATTGGAGTCTCTGAAATTTTAAATTCTTTTCTTCTGAAATTCCTCTAGGCAATTTAACAAAATTCTTCCGCAGAAATATTTTTTAATTGCAACTTGACTTCCTGTTTATTCCTGGAACCTTCCAAAGCACCCAGAAGTTTTTAGTGTTCATAGTGAGCAGCTGGATGTTTCTGTTACACTAACTTCAGGAGCAACTGACCTCGAGGTGTGAAATGTTTTCTGGGTTCCAGAAATTCCAAGTAACTTGATTATCTTGGAACCTAGGCTCTTCTGGATTATAGCTGGAGCTAAGTATAGACATATAAGCAAAAGGAAATCGTGAAGGATTTATATGCTAGCCAGGGAGTTGGGCTATCTTCTAGAACAGGAACATTGAAGGATTTTATCTAATAAAGTTGTGTGACTAACTTTATGTTTTAGGAAGACATCTCTGGAACATGTAGAGCCACAGTAGAAGGCCAGAGGAATGACTTTAGTAATTACTTATTGGGAATTATTTAAAATAGCCTGAAAATAAAAAAGATGCCTGAACGTTGGGAGAAAAGAGGATCAATTAAGGAAATAACCATTTAGTAGAGAACAGGAACCTAGACCAAGGGGAAAGTATTCAATAACTAAACAAATAAAAACCATCTTACAAATATGAATACATAATAATTAACTTGTATACTTATATTTTAAATATTTGTTTTGTATTGATACAAATTAATATTTATTTTATATTTTACCAATACGAGAGATTGGTTTGTATTTATATTTGTATAGAGGAAGAGAAATACCATGAAAGTAAGGTACAAAAGATAAGGGAACACTGGTGGAGAAAGGCTAGATTGTATCTTTCTGGTAGGAAGAATGCAGCCCTCTAATTTGATAATGTGTTCTTTAATAAGGATAAAATTATTTTTGAAAACAAGGAGTGAAAGATGCTACATAAATGTAATTATTATTCAATTTGATACATAGTATAATATCTATGTTATATCTTAATAAGTATGACAACATTTATTACAGCTTACCAAGAGAAAATAAAAATTAGTTTTAGCAATTAACCTTATCCACATGTAAATGAGATTAATTAGTAGTTTTCCTTTCTAATCTTTTGGGGAAAGCAGATAATTATAATTATACTGTTTATGCAAATTGTATTCAAATATGCTAAAGGACACAATAGTTTGCAATTTAAAGTTCAAATAAGAAAATTTTCTAAAATTTACTTTTAGAATAATAAGCTAACCAATTAGAAAATGTAAATGACCTGTTAAAAATAAGTATACACAGTTCCTCAAGAGAACTATTTATTTAACTTTACTAAGGCATTTGCTCCCCAACTTGAGTTACTCAATGAGGTTTAACATGTATTTCAAATCTTTACTTGAAGTATAATAAAATAGGTATGAAATTTTTCAAAATAAAAAAAAATTTAAGTAATATATTTTCTCCACAAAAACAGGTTTAATCTGAAAGACCCTCAATCTGAAGGCTAAAGGACTAGTTTGATTTCCACTTTCTGGAGAAGGGAGTGGAAACAAACTTGATATTTTTCTAAAACTAAAATAAGAATTTTGATGTTCTGATTTCTGATTCATTATTCATTCGAACACATTCACAGAAGGGGGAGAAAACCACCTCTCCCTGGTGAAGCTTTTCAGGTTCTATGCTGACTTTCTCTTACTGATCTCTTTCCTGCCCTGTCTCATTTTATTGTAGGAGAAACAAAATGCACACTTCATTTGCAAAAAACAGAGAGAGCAGTTCCTCTCGACAGCTTCATAAACCATTAGAATAAAATCCTGCCTATTCTTTAAGTGAAGTGATCAGGATATGCATTTATTAATGTATCTAATAAGCAGACTTTTATTTAATATGTGCAAGGCCACAAGATCTATTAATAACACAGACCATTAAGGAAAGGGCTGGCACACAACATACTTCTGGCCTAGAAGGAGACGGCATGTATACAAAGAATTTACACGATAGGAAAAGATTTCTTTTAGCAAAGATATAAACAACGGACTGTACAAAGGCAAAAACATTTAACTTTTGGGAACAGACATGCCAAAGAATGCTTGATGGGAGGAAGAAGTATCGGAAAGCATACCGGGTAGGTTGTGTGATATATCAACATAGAATTTCTGTAGGTGACAGAAACCTAGTTCTTCTGCCATATAGTTCCCTAGGAGGAGTCGGGGCTTCTGCTGTGAAGACCTGAGGTTCTTTTCTGTGGTTAAGCATAGGTTAAGGGGAAAGTAGAACTGTGTGCAACATCTCTGTAGAGTGCCAAGTGCATCAGGGTAAGATAATGGTGGAGGACCAAGGCTTACTGAGACTTAGTATAGCAAAAGGAACTATGACAATGGTCACTGATTGTGTTCATCTGTGATCATAGCCTGTGTAGCGTAAGAAACAACAATAATGTTTAACGATGATTATGAGTATTATCTAAGGATTTAGAAATATCATTTGATGTAAAGGAGTGGATGGGGATACTGAATGACCTGCCAGCAAGACATGTGGCTAATTAGAGGCAAGCTCTATTTGATTAAGTGTGTTAAAGATGCATGCCCAGGGCAAATACATTTTGGGTCTTCACTCAAGATAACCAGGAAATCAATAATTCTCATGCAGCCCATACTTCCATGGTTATGTGATTATAACCCTGTTGAGGCACTGGTGTGCAAGGGTAGGAGCAGTAGCTTAAACATCTGTCTTTATTTGAAGATTATCCACTGACTATGATATAGTTGCATTGGAAGGGATTCTACAAAATTCTTAAAACCTCAATGCAGAAAGAATGCTTGGCAGAAGTTCAGGATGGAGGAGAGATTCAATGAAGCCTTATTAGCTGAAGTGCTCAATTCTTTGGCATACCTGCAAGGATACTGAGATAGGAGGACTTCTAAAGATGATTTTATGGCCCCTATGTCAGACCCCAAATTCCCAAACTACTGACTTTGTTCACAGTGTCTGCAAATGGAATATGAGAGAACTTCTCTTGCTCCAAGCATATAGACAAACCACCTGAGACACAGGCTATATTCTGGATCAAATGGCATGAAATGTATGAACGGCTATTCTTCTTGTAATGGAAAAGATAAATTACCAGAAACTGAGGTATTTGATCTTTGGCTACAACATTTTACTAAATTGTGCTTCAATTTCATGTGTTAGAAGCTGAGGAATGCTAATGGTTTATGGACACTCTTATAGGCTCTGACTGTGAGGCAATTTCTTTACTCAGAGGGGATGAGGTTTCACGGATAGAGGTGTTGCAATGCAGCAGAACTAGTCTTCAAATTTTGTTGCAAGAGACTAATCTCTGTTGTTTCAATTCACAACAAAATGGTCCTGAGTTTTATTCTAAATCTTAAGGCATGATTTTTATATAGGATATCACTCAAAAATATCAAATGCTATCAAAATCAACTGACACGGTTTTGCTGTGTCCCCATCGAAATCTTATCTTGAATTGTAGCTCCCATAATTCCTCTATGTTGTGAGAAGGACCCAGTGGGAGATAATTGAATCATGGGGGTGGGGTTCTGCCCATACTATTCTCCTGGGAGTGAATAAGTCTCACTGTATGATGGTTTTATAAGGATTTCCTTTTTTTGTCTGGCTCTCATTCTCTCTCTTTGCCTGCTGCCATGTAAGACATGCCTTTTGCCTTCCGCTATGATTGTGAGGCCTCCCCAGCCACGTGGAACTGTGAGTCCATTAAACTTCCTTTTCCATATAAATTACTCAGTCTCGGGTATGTCTTTATCAGCAGTATGAAAATGAACTAATACATCAGCCATCATATTCACGGTTCTGGTGTTTTTTCTTCATTTTAAATTTATGTCAGAAGCTACACATCCCCCCCTATCTGCACTCAACCCCAGCAGCCTACAGATAACATGAGGGCAGCTTTCACCTCTGAGAAGCATGGGCAGCTTCTTTGCTGTTTTCCAATGTCTATAAAAGTCTTATAATTTTTGGCCTGATGACCAGATCCAAACTCTGCACATTTCTCTGTTTTTGGTGTCTGTAACTCAATCCCTGGTACCAATTTTCCACTTAATATTTTTAATATTTTTTAGGACAAAAATATCAGAAACTTACTCTAATAAGCTTCTCATAAAAGTGATTGACTAGTGGCTCACCAAAATTGAATAAAAAGATGAACCATCAAGTCTCAGGGTATATAGGACAACTGCAGTTTTGAGGGTCTCAGAGCAAGTATTTATTTATCATCTTTTCTTTTTTAGGACCTGCTTTCAGATGACATCAGATAATATTAAAATGAAATTTCCCGGGAGAAAACAACAGATTAGTCTTGCTTGGGTCACTCTATCTTTAAGGCCTGAAGCTTGGGTTGTTATCAGAAAAACAGGGGGAGGAGTAGGTGTGCTGGGCTAAAAAAATCAGTAGCCACTTTAACCTATCATGCTTCCCTGCATGCCTCAAGATAATTCGAGTGATCTGTCTTGGACATGTACTTAAAATTATTTGTTATTGTCTGAATGTTGGTGTCCCAGCAAAATTCATCTATTGAAACCTAATACCCAATGTGATATTATTAAGAGGAAGGGCTTTTTAAAAAGTGATTAAGTTATGAAGTCTCTGCCCTCATGAGTGGGATTAGTGTTCTTATATGAGAGGTGGAAGGGAATTGCCTCACCCCTTTCACCATGTGAGGACAACATAAGGGCCATCTGTGAGGAATAGGTCCTCACCAAACACTGAACCTACTAATGCCTTGATTTTGGACTTCCCAGCCTCAAGAACTCTATGAAATAAATTTCTATTCTTATAAAGCTATTATGTTATAGTAGCCCAGATGGACTAAGACAATTATTCTTCCAATGAATATTTGTGTGACATACAATTTTGTGGGCTATAGTCTTTAATACTTTGAGTATGTATAATATATATCATAAATAAAGGACTCATGCATACCATCAGTTATTGGAAAATGTATAGTTAACTGGCTCATATGTAAGTAAAATATACATGATTTTGGCCTCATTCTGGCTGCTGCTGCTGTGAATTAGGATGATGGTAATAGTTTCAGTAGTTCCTAATTGTGTGGCTTTGCACAAGTTACTTAATCTTTCTGACCTAATATCTTCCTTTGCAAAGTGGAAATAACTATTGTAAATTGTAGACTATTGTATATACAATAACTATTATATAAAATGTATAAGTTATGTTTCTAAGATGGTGCTTAATGATTGGTAGATGTCATTGCTTCAGACTAACAATGGATTCCCCCTTCTCTGCTTTCTTGGATTCATGAAGTTCTCAACAAAAATTTTTCAGACACCATTTTTGAATCTGGCAACTCTAAACCTGAACTCTGCATATCAGCATTGCCTACCTTCAGTGTTATATCCCATAGGAAGATTACATCATTTGAAGTGATACTGCGGAAGGTAACTCATTATTTATGCATACTATGAATTATTCTTGGATAATTGCTACACATGTATTTAAAGTGGAAGTATTTTCAAAATTATATCTCTACATCAAAACAAGACAAACTCTATAATATTCATTAAGTAAAAATGGTGATAGGAATATTTATTATTGAGAATATTATTATGGCATGATTTATGGTGCTTTATCTATAAAGAACCTGAATTTCTAATCGATTTGCCCAAATGTAAATAATTGTATTATATGTAAATATAATGTAAATAATTGTATTACATGTGTATGTGTTTGTTCATGTGTTACTTGTAACAAACATTAATTTATAAGTTAACTGTTGGCATCAAGACTATTTTTATTGTAAGCTCTTAAAGGTCAAGCGACCTCATTTAATTTCATATGTACTACTGTAGTTGAATATCATTGGATTCACTACCTGGCTTATTTGTTTACTAGGGCTGCATACCAAAATACAACCCACTGGGCGGCTTAAACAGCAGAAATGTATTTTATGACAGTTCTGGAAGTCCAACCTGAGGGTGTTGGCAGGTTTGGCCTCTCCTGAGACTTCTCTTGGCTTTCAGATGTCACCTTTTTTTCTGTGTCCTCCCATGGCTTCTCCTCTGTGTATGAGCACTCCTGATGTGTCTCTCTCTCTTTTTAAAAGGGCATCACTCGGGTTGGTTTAGGACTTAGTCGACTGGCCTCATTATAACTTCATCACCTCTTTCAAGGTCCTATCTTCAAACCCAGTCACATTCTGAGATACCAGAGGATACATATAAATTAGGGGGAGATAAAATTCAGTCAAAGCAATGGCTAAAAACATCAATCATTATTATCTCTCAAGGTTGGTGTGAGTTGGAAATTTGACAAGGCACAGTAGGCACTGATGTCTCGTATTCCACATTGTCTAGGAACTCAGTTAGGGTCTGGAAGGCTGGAAGATGGAAACACCTGAAGGCTCATTTATTCCTGGTCCAGCTGTTGATGCCAGCTTTCCACTGAGACCTTAGTTGGAGCTGATGCCTGGACACCTCCAAGTGGCCTGTGCTTCCTTATAACATGGTCTCTGGGTTCTAGCATCCCAAGAGAGAAAGAGACAGACAAAGCCAGGCAGAAGCTATATTGCATTTAATTACCTAGCCTCAGAAGGCACATGGCAATACTTCCATGGTATATTATTGGTTGAGACAGTTACAAATATCTGCCCAGATTTAAGGGGAGGGAACATAGCCCTTACTCTCAGTGGGAAAGAATGCCAATCCTATTATAAGAATGGCATGTGAAATGGGATTTTATATATATCTACATATACATACACACACATACACACATATATATGTGTGTAATATATGAGTTCTATAATTTATATATAATGTATAGCAATATTACATATATTGTATATATGTATGTGTATTTGTGTGGCTAGCTGTGGAAAATACAATCTATCATAGTCACATGGAGCTATTCATTTTAAAATACATAGTATTTACACAACTCTTGCAGTAGAAGTTGTCTTCTCAGTATAATTTTCTGCCTGTTACTTCACATCACGGAGGAAGTCTCCATCAGGACTTCTTCCACGTAAGTAAAATGAGACTGCTGGGTCCCCTTTGATTGGATGAAGGATTAGTACTGGATGTAAAATCAGACTGTAGTTTGTTTTCTTTTTTCCCTTGGACTTACAGTTAATCTTCTGGAATTTGGAGGTCTGAAGGCATCAATTTATAGTGTGGGTGAAAGTATAAGATATTGTTATGGGTTGAATTTTGTCCCCCCCAAATTCTTATGTTGAAATCATAATGCCTCATATGTTTGAATTTGATTTTCCTTCAAATAGCGCAGATGTAATTATTCATGTTGAGATGAGGTCATATTGGAGTAGGGTTGATTGTTAATTCCATGTTGCTTGTGTCCTCATGAAAAGGGGAAATTTGATGAAATTGATCTTTGCTTACACTATATGCAAAAGTCAACTCATAATGGATTAAACATTTAAGTGTAAGACCTGAAACCATAAAACTCCTAGAAGAAAACAGAGGAGAAACTTCATGACATTGGTCTTGGCAATTATATTTTGGATATGAAGCCAAAGCACAGGTAACAAATAAATAAATAGGTAAACTACATCAAACTGAAAAGATTTTGCACAGCAAAGGAAACAATCAAGAAATTATTTAAAGGCAACCTATGAAATGCGAAAAAAAATTTACAAATCGTATATCTAAAAAGGAATTGATATCCAAAATATAGAAGAAACTCATAAATAAATAAATAAACAAACTACATGAAACTAAAAAGATGTGGCACAACAAAGGAATCAACAAATTAAAAGGTAACCTATGAAATGGGAAAGAATATTTACAAATCACATATCTAATCAGCGGTCAATATCAAAAATATATTGGGAACTCATATAACTAAAAAACATAAACAACATAACCCACTTAAAAATGGGCAAGAATCTGAACAGACATTTCTCAAATGAATGTATACAAGTGGCCAATAGATACATGAAAAGGTGCTCAATATCACTAATCATAATGAAAATGCAAATTAAACTCACAGTATGATACTACCCCACATCTGTTTGAAAGGCTATTATTAAAAAGTCAAAAGATAACAAGTGATGGTGAGGATATGGAGAAAAGTAAACCCTATATGTTTTCGGGGGAATGTAGATTGGTACAACTATTATGAAAAATCTATGATGTTTCCTCAAAATTTAAAAATATAATTACCATATAATCCAGCAATCCCACTAATGAATATATACTCAAAGAAGATAAAATCAATATCTTGAAGAGATATCTGCACTCTTACACTCATTTCAGCATTATTCACAATAGTAAAAATATAGAAACAGCTAAGTATCCACTGAGTGATGAATACACACAAATTTTTTGCATATACAGTCATGCACTGTACACCAGTGTTTCTGTCAGTGATAGACTGCATATACAAAGATAGTCTGGAAAGATTATAATCTATGGAGCCAAAACATTTCTATCACCTAGTGATGGCTTGATGATACTCATCCTGTGTAGGCCCCTGCTGATGTGTGTGCTTATGTCTTAGTTTTTAACAAGAAAGTTTAAAAAGTGAAAAATTAAAAATTAAAAATTTTAACATAGAAAAAGTATATAAAGAAAGAAAATATTTTTGTACAGCTGTTCAATGTGTTTGTATTTTAAGTTGTTATTATAAAGTGCCAAAGAGTCAAATAATATCTAAAAAGTTTATAATGAAAAGAAGTTCATTGTAAGAATAAACTTACAGCAAGGTTAATTATTGTTGAATAATAATAGCTAAGTTTAATTTATTATTGAAAGAAGAAATTAAAATTTTTTAAAAATTGCAATGTCCTACACCTTGACATTCACTTGCCACTCGCTCACTGACTCACCCAGAGCAACTTCCCGTCTTGCAAGCTACATTCATGGTACATCCCCTACACAAGTGGGCCCTTTTTAATGTTTTATGCTGTATTTGTACTATGCCTTTTCTATGTTTAAATATGTTTAGATACACAAATACCATTGTTTCACAATTGCCTACACTATTCAGTACTGTGACATGCTGTATACGTTTGTCGCCTAAGAGCAAAAGGCTATACCACATAGCCTAGGTGTGCAGTACACTATACTGTCTGGTTGTGGAGGTCTACTCTATCATGTTCACACAATGATGAAGTTACCTAAACATGCATTTTTTTGAAAGCTCCTCATCATGAAATGATGCACCACTGTAGATATGCAATGGAGCACTATTCAGCTTATAAAAGAAGGAAATCCTGCCATTTGTGATGACACAGATGAATCTAGAAGATGTATGTTAACTAAGAAAAATAAGCCAAATACAAAAAGACAAATATTGCATGATCCCATTTTTATGCGATATCTAAAAAAGTCAAACTCATGTAAACAAAGAGGAAAAGGTTGGTTACCAGGGGTGAGAGGTGAGAAAAATAATGAAAGGTTGGTCAAAGGGTACAAACCTGCAGTTATAAGATAAATAAGTTCTGGAGACCTCATGTATAGCACGTTGACTATAGTTGTTAATAATTCACTGTATATTTGAAATTTGCTAAGAGAATAGATCTTAAGTATTGCCACCACACACACACAAAATGGTAACTATATGAGGTTGTAGATATGCCAATTAGCTTGATTATGGTAATCATTTCACAATGTATATGTATATTCAAGACATTACATCGTATATCTTAAATATATATACGTAATTTTTATCTGTCAATTATATTACAATAAAACTAAGGGAAGAAAACAACAGAAATCAACAAAGCCTGAGGTTTCAGTGAAAAAAATTTTTAATATAAAGGGGAAATTTGGACACAGAGAATGCCTTATCATGTGAGGAATGGAGTTATTTATGTTGCAACAAGTCAAGGAACTATCAGAAGCTCAGAAAGAGAGGCCAGAAATAGATCCTTCCCCAGTGCCTTCAGAGGGCGCATGGCCCTGCCAACACCTTGATCTCAGACTTCTAGCCTCCAGAACAGCGAGACAATAAAATCCTTTCTTAAAAAACTCTCTGGTTTGTGGTACATTGTTATAGTCGCCCTAGGAAACTATTACAGATGTGACACTTGAGACACACTGGTAACCCTGGTTTTCCTGGGTGGAAAAAAACAGACAAGTACCTGAAAAATCTGGAGAAAAAAGTCCTGATGGAATCAAGAATTCCATTCTAGTTGTTCTTGAGGAAATATATATTTCCTTGCCCTTCAGGACAAGGAAATATACAATTTTTTACCTTTAAAAAAATATATAATTTTTTACCTTTAAAAAAATCATTTTTCTTAAATATGAAAGGTAGTTCAAGTTAGAGTTCTGTCTTTTGCAAGTAAAACAGTCCTAATATAGATATTTTGCATTTTTCAATTATTTTGATACAGTGTGATTTGTGTTATTTGAAAAATTGATACCATTCCCAAAATAGATTTCTGCTGGGTATGGTGGCTCGTAATTGTAATCTCAGCACTTTGGGAGGCCAAGGCGGGAGGATTCCTAGAGGCCAGTTCAAGACCAGCCTGGATAACACAGCGAGACCTCATTGCTACAAAAAATTTTTTTTTAAATAGCAGAGAGTGGTAGTGCATACCCTGTAATTCCAGCTACTTGGGAGGCTGAGGTGGGAGGATCACTTGAACTCAGGAGTTGGAGGCTGGAGTAAGCTATGATCTTGCCACTGCACTCCAGCCTGGGCTACAGAGTAAGAACCTGTCTCTGAAAAAAAAAAAATAGTTTTACGTCTTCCAATAGGAAAAATGACTTAGTTTTCATGAATAGATAACCTGTTCTACATATGTCACCAGGACCCCACAGCAGCCCTGCTTGTGTACAGTCTCACAAAAGAAATATTTCTATCATCTTTGACTCTAATAATGGTTCAAAGTCATTTGAAGGCATCAAACTGGTAATAGCCACTGTACCATCAATTCATTCCCCTTCTCCACTTTTCCTCCCTTTCTCCTTCCTCTCTTTTAAAATATAATTTCCTGTGTATATCAGTAAATAGAGGTGTGTGTGTATGTGCATATCTATGTGTCTGGTGAAACAGTGCCTTAATGCTAGCTTCTAGGCTAAGCACCAAATATCTGGTTATATATTTTATAATATAATCTTAACAATGAAAAACCTTAACTAGTTTGGAAACAAAAAATTTACACAAAGAATCTAGTAAATATTTAAAACATATACATATAACATAAGTAAATATGATACATGGTGTAATCCTTAGGGTAGAAGTTACCTGTATAATTATTTTTAATTCTTAAATCCCCATTTTAGTCAAAAGTGAAATAATTTCCTGGAATTATAAAAAATTTGATTTTCATTAGAACTACACCAAATATATCACCAAATAGTGATATTTTACAACTTTGAGAGAGAGAGAGATATACACACACACACACACACACACACACACACACAGGTATTGAATTTTTATGTTTTATCAATCACATATAAAACATATAGAAGAAATAATAACATACACAAGAAATAAGATAATCCTTATTATTCTGAATTATCTTATTATTTCTATTATTTATTATATACATTATGGAGACTGAATTCTGAATTTGCTTATTATTTCTTGAATATAAATTATCTTATTCTTATTCTGAATCTCTTATTTTTTCTTGTGTATGTTACGGAGACTTGAATTTTCCAGTTAAGATTAACCATCTAATCATAACAAAAATTTGTTCATTCATTTAACAAAGTTTTATTTAGCATTTATGTAGCATCAGGCATGGCTGTAGGTCTGAGCACAAAACACAGACAAATAAACGTCCCTTTCCTTATGGAGTTTAGGTCTAGTGGGAAGAAATACAATATAAAGAAACAAAGAAATGAGAGAAACAGACATAAAAGGCAAAGAGATGAATTTCCTACAAATAATATTTTCCTATTTTCTTTACTTCTGCTCTCTTTTTTTCTCTCATCAAATTTCATTGGCTAATTATGTCCCAAATCACATCAGATAGTACTTTTAATGATGGGAATTCTTGATTTTTTATTAATGTTAATGAAGTACGAGATTAGCTGTTTGTTTGAGATACATGTTTTTATGATATTTCTGCCTCTTTTAATGAGTATGTATTTATTTTTATAGTAATGTGTGAGTGTTCTGGTACCATTATGCTTTGTCTGAGTGCAGAGAAAGGGCCCGCTCCCTAGAAGTGTGAAAAACCAATACTCTTTATTTATGCTATAACTGTCAGTTAGCAACTTACTGAGACAACTTTAGGAATTCCAGCAATAACAAATTACTGAATGCTTACGAGTTGTACTCTTCTGCTTATTTCCATTAAAAAAACCCACTAAAAATTTTAAAAGGTGTGTAGAGAAAAAATGTAAACAACGTTATACATGCACACTGCATTGAGGAAGAATGAAGTTGATCCAAAACTCAGAGGATATTAATTACTTTGACAAACATCTATTGGATGCCTACGACATGTCAACTGGTCTCTGTTCTAGGCATCTGCTTTACATCAGTCAAAAAACAGACAAAAATCCTTGTCCTAATACTACTCCATTCAGGTAAGGGAGACAAATAGTAACACTTAAATTTCATAAAAGTGGGAATACTCAACTCTAATATGGCACAATAATCTTCTATCTTGAAAATGTAACAGTGTATTAATTTCCTTATTTTTAAAGCCCAAAGAATGGCTTACTACATGCTGCATTGACTGGATCTCCCAGATTAAACCTGGGGAGACTTTCTGATCATATTCTAAGTATTCTATAGAAAATAAGAGTTCTGCTAAAAACAAAAACAAAAAAGAACACCTCTAGGTTAGATGTTAGAAATGTAATTTGACTTGAGAAGACTGAATTTTCTAGTAATCATTTAAATTCTAAAATTCACTTGACAGTTGAGGAAACACTAAGAACGCTCCTAACATTGTTGACATTCTCTACATCACAGCCCAAGACTGAAGCTCATGTTCATTTCTGGGATAAGATGCTCAATTTTTTCCCCAATTAATTTTTTTATTTGAACCTTTCCTTAGCTTTACCGAATATTTATTTATCAGTCACATAACTGAAGTTGTACTTTCCTCCAACTTTTTAAAAAGTGTTTTTTCATATTTTTTCTTTGAAAAAAACCCCCTAATTCTAGTTATTCTGGAGGAAATGTTTTGTAGATAAGTAACACTACATTATTACAAGGATGTACCTTCAACCTTGAATAACTGTCATGTTGACACTAGAATATATATTTTTCTTATGGAACTTTGTGCATGTTATTAGGTTTACATTATTTTCATCTCCCTCTACTATGTCCTTGCAGGTATTATGGTGTCGAATAGCTTCTTTATTAAATTTTATATTTGTAGACCTGAGAGTTGAAATTTTCTAATAACAAATACTGTGTTTGGCATAAGATGCTTTGGGGTTTTTTTGTTAGGGATTAGAAATTCAGTTTCTTTTTCTCTGGGATAGAAGATTATAACTGGTATTACATATTTTGAATACTATCTTTTTATTCCAGGAAAACGAAATCCTAATTCTTGTTTAAAGTGTTGTATACATTACTTCTGCATACATTATAGTAGCTTTGATAGGCCATTTACATATTATTAACTTTTGGGTAGAATTTCTTTGAAAGTATGATTTACTATTACATTAGAATTTTGCATTAGTGAAGAGTCAGGGAATACTATGTCCTTGTAATGCCTCTCAGACACATATGGCTCTTCTTACGAAAGGGACTTGGAGATGGAGCGGGAAGCTGAGTGGGCTGGGATAAAGTGGATTAAAGGTAAAGATAGAGGCTTTAAAGAGTAGTATATAGAGGATATTATCTTTTATTTAGATTGTTCTTTCTCTTCCTCATTTTCATTGAGTCTACATTTCTCCAATATGTAGTATTACATGCTTCCGGAGTTTGACTGAAACTGACCTTAGATTTCCTAATAGGTGTACTGTAGTTTAGAGAAGTAATATTTTTTCCAAGTTTTAATTTGATGTTCTTACCAGAGTTGCTTTACAACCTTTTCTCTTTTCAAACTTTGAAGAGTAGGTAGATGCCTATTTCATATGACTCACCTTTTGTGTTGCCATCCTGGAAACAGCTCTTCCTCTATCCCCATTGATTCAAAGAAACTGCCACGTTGGGGTCCAGGTGGCTATAGCTCTGGGATTAAAGATTTCAGCCTAGTGTGACTGTTCTTTTAAGGAGAGAACATATTGTATTAGTCCATTTTCACATTGCTGATAAAGACATACCCGAGACTGGGTAATTTACAAAGAAAATGAGGTTTAATGGAGTGAGTTCCATGTGGCTGGGAGGCCTCACAATCATGGTGGAAGACAAAAGACACATCTTACACAGTGGCAGACAAGACAGAACTAGAGCCAAGCGAAAGGAGAAACCGCTTATAAAACCATCAGGTCCTGTATGACTTATTCACTACCAAGAGAACAGTATGGGGGAAATTGGCCCCACCATTCAATGATCTCCCACCGGCTCCATCCCACAACATGTGGGAATTATGGGAGCTACAATTCAAGATGAGGTTTATGCGGGGACACAGCCAAACCATATCACATATACACTTGGGGACAATTTGTAGTGGTAATTTTCCAACACGACCTTTGGGAAGTGGAGCACATCCTTCTGCTGCAGAGAGGTTAATGGAGACTATGCACAGAGAGAGACAGAGCAACCGGGGTGAATCCAGGTGTTTGAGTCTAGCATCAGTTTGCTTTGAGTCCCAGCTGCATCCTTATTTTCTGTTTTCATGAGCTCATTATTGTCTTTTCAGTATAGTCTGTATTTTTTGCTGAAGCTGGTTTTCTCAGTGTTTCTGCCAATCCCAAGCATCCCATTTTTCTTCATATTTTGTTGAGAAACCTCTAGGTATCTATTTTTAGTCTTCAGTTAGAGCACCTTCAAGTATCATTCATAACGGTATGTTCTTTATTATCTTTATAATACAGTTCCTGAAGTAGGAATATTGTTCTTTACATAGGTTATAAATACGATTTAATGATTTTAAATTCATAATTATTTAGCTAATGTAAAATATGACTACATTTACTCATTCCACCAAGTACTTCTTTTGGCATCGAAAACAAATTTGGAGACCGCGAAGGGAATAGAAACAAGATATTACAATATGAAAACCCAGTTCGGAACAAGCATGATAAGATTATTTTGATGTTTAAAATCTTGAGTCATCTACATTGAATAAAAATAAGAAAAGGATGTGGAAGTGCTTACACTTTAATACTATAAACTTGTTTTTCAATGCCATCAAGATAATAGTTTTATAAGAAATCTGATTAATGTAAGAAATTATTTAAATCCATCAAACTTATTTCAAATAGTTGAACTATTCTTGATCTGTTCTCATCACAATTAGTCTTTCTCAGCAAATTTCTATATACAATGGAAAACTATGAAATTGTGAAGTTCTTGTATCACTGACGTTCTGAAGTTACAGATAACACAGTGATGAGTAACTGGAGGTACTTAACTAGATAATGTACCCATCTCTGCTTCCCAAGCTGATGAGCTATGTGCAGTTTCAGGTTCTGAGTCTAATTGCTTTACAGTTCTTACAATGGGCTGAATTGCGACACGAATTCAGCAAATTCTTACAGTTCCCTTGGGAGGTTTTTGAGAAAGACACAGTATATAGAAATTGACTCATTTTCCACTGTGAGGACTGACTGTGATATGTTATGAAAGCTTGTGTGTAGTCAGCAAGTCAGGCAGGTTTGAATCATGATTTTTCTTTTTTTTTTTATTTTTTAAGATGATTTTGCAATCTTCTCATTTACTGCCCCCAGACCTTTCTACTAACTGACAATGTGGTGTAACAAACCCTTGACTGGCCTCAGACAACCTGTGCTTGACTGGCTCTGCCCCTCCGCCTATATAATCTTGGATGAGTCATTGAGCTTATTTCCTGATCTATAAATTGAAGATAAGAATCTTCATCACACAGAATTGTTGTAAGGATTAAGTGAAATGTAGCTGGTATGAAATTCTCTGCAGAAAGGGGGATAATTTCTGACACTGCTGTTATTTTCCCTACAGAGGATAATAAATAAATCAATTGCTAATGGTTGAAAGCATGAAATCTGGACAAACTGTCTGGGATTGAATACTGTCTCTATCACCTCCCAGGAGACTAACTTTTGGTATAGCATTCTGCCTGTCTGTGCCTCAGTTTACTCATCTAAGAATTGGATAAAAAATGGCACTGCCTCATACAATTATGAGAATTAAACGAGTACATATTCATAATTGTCTCTAAACCAGTGATTTCCACACTTTTTAAATAGCAAATTTCTATATACAACGGAAAACTATGGAATTGTGAAGCGCTTGCAAGTATCTACATGTAGTAACGCTGTACTGTACTTGTTAAGTAAATAAAGAAGCTTCCAGCTAAATAAGTAAAGGGGCTATTTACCTTCCGTCAACTGATTCAGGGAAATCCAAAATTCTGAAGTTGACATTGAAGCCTGGAGTGCTCATCTGCAGTAGTGTTTCCTTCTCATGACTTCAAGCAGCCTCCCAGGAGGAGGTGCCATCCAGAGTCCTGCCAGACAGCTTGAGTCTTTTGGGGAAGTGTAATCCCACTCCACCTGAGTTGTCTTCAGCCAAGGATGTTCTTAGGCTTAGCCCTTCAGTTCCACAAGCGCTAATCTTCGAGAACCCCAGCTTCCCAAAGGACTGCTGGGCTCAAACTAGGAACAATGTCCCTTTACTTACTGACCAGGAAGCCCTGCCCCTTTGCCTTCTCTAGAGTTCAAACCTCCAGGCCAGAGAAGCTTCTCCTTTTGAACCATCTCAGCACAAAAGGACTGATTGCTCCTCTCCCCACCCCACCCTCTCCTGGATGCTCTTTCTCACCCTGCCGTGCTTGGTCATCCTTCTTTGAGCACAAAGGGGTTCATTAGACTCTCTTCCATGGCAAGACATAGCCTGCATGTCCACTTACGGTACCTCCAGGGACTAGAACATGTGAATTCAGGTGGCAGTGGTTTGGGGAGCATACTTGGCTTTCTCTGGTAAGTCCTAAGTTTGAAGTGGGGGTAATAAATACAGAGACTGGCAGTTGGTGACCAAGTCCTGACTCTTCTGGGCTTATTGCTGAAGAGGTTGCAATTTGTCTTCCTGGACTGGTTGCTGCAGAGGCTGTGGGTCAGTTGTATTGTCATGCATGGTCTGGCCACGGTCTGTTTGTACAGGCAGTCTTTCAGTAGTTTTCATGTTACACCTTATTTTGGCCATACATACACATAATACAAGTCCATCAAATTCAACATGTTCAAAATTAAGCTACTCATTTTCATTCAATTAATTTTCTATGCATCTGCTAAAACTATGAATCTGAGGGTCAATCTGTGTCTCCTACCTGTTTTACTACCCATATCTAATCAATCACCAGTTCCTATCAATTTCACTTCTTTAATCTTTCTCCAGTCTGCACCCTTGTCTCTGCTCTAATAGTAACTGCCTATGATCCAAATATTCATAATTTCTCCTCGATTTTTTTACACATTACAGTACTCTTAGCAACTTTCATTCTCTTCTAATACATTCTTTATATTTCTGGTAGTCACCTTTTTGACATGCGAGCCCTTGCATGACTATAAATCAAAGTCCAAAATCCTCACCATGGCTTAACAGTTTGTTCGTAACCTGATCCCTGACCAGTTCTCCAGCTTCATCTCTCCCTATTCTCCAATCCTACAAATACACTGCATCATAATGAGAACATTCAGTTCTCCATTTATGTCACTATTTTACTTCTATGCCTTTACATGGTGCACACACTACTTTCAACTATTGCCCTCACTTCTTCTTACCTTCCTCATGCACAGATTTTGTTTGGATAAATTGTACTCCTTCATGAAGGCTTAGCAGAGTATCATTTCCTCTGTTGAGCCTTCCACAATTTCCCCCAGCCTAATGAGATTACCCTCATATGTGCTACCATAGCAACGTGTACAGACATCTATCACAGTACTTATTGTATCATACTTTCTGTTTATTTGATCATGTTCTACTTCAGAATATTAATATCTGTAGAGCAGAGATGATTTTTTATAAAATTGTTTAACTGCAGTGTCTGGCATATAGGAGGTGCTGAATATGTTTTGTTAAAATAGTAAAGTAACAAAGTTACAATTAATTGCTGATAAATCTTTGCACAAATAAGTGCAGCCTTGATTTGCATCCCCTCTGCATGTGTACCTTTCTTCAGAGGACAGCTTTTTATTTCTTCCTTTCTTTTTAATTATACTTTAAGTTCTAGTGTACATGTGCACAATGTGCAGATTTGTTACATATGTATACATGTGCCATGTTGACTTGCCGCATCCATCAACTCGTCATTTACATTATGTATTTCTCCTAATGCTATCCCTCCCCCACACCCCCCACCCCCTGACAGGCCCCGGTGTGTGATGTTCCCCTCCCTGTGTCCATGTGTTCTCATTGTTCAATTCCCACGTATAAGTGAGAACATGTGGTGTTTGGTTTTCTTCCTTGTGATAATTTGCTGAGAATGATGATTTCCAGCTTCATCCATGTCCCTGAAAAGGACATTAACTCATCCTTTTTTATGGCTGCATAGTATTCCATAGTGTATATGTGCCACATTTTCTTTATCCAGTCTATCATTGATGGACATTTGGGCTGGTTCCAGGTCTTTAATATTGTGAATAGTGCTGCAGTAAACATACATGTGCATGTGTCTTTATAATAGCATGTTTTATAATCCTTTGGGTATATACCCAGTAATGGGATCACTGAGTCAAATGGTATTTCTAGTTCTAGATCCTTGAGGAATCGCAACACTGTATTTCACAATGGTTGAACTAATTTACACTCCCACTAACAGTGTAAAAGCATTCCTATTTCCCCACATCCTCTCCAGCATCTGTTGTTTCCTGACTTTTTAATGATCACCATTCTAACTGGTGTGAGATGGTATCTCATTGTGGTTTTAATTTGCATTTCTCTGATGACCAGTGATGATGAGCATTTTTTCAGGTGTCTGTTGGCTGCATAAATGAGAGGACAGCTTTTTCTAAATGGGGTGAATAAGCAGGAGGTTCAGTCTTTCTCTCTGGCACTTCGCCTTAGTGCTTAGAACTTGTGGTTCCTCCCCACTCTTTCCAGCATCACTACGTGCTGACCACTTGCTAGTTGACAACTCTCACACCAAGCAATAGCTCTCCTGAAATACATCTTTCTTCTCTGCAGGAGAGTGGAAAACGGAAGACAGTGGAGTCTGCTTCATTTCTCCTCTTACCAGCTTGCTTCTTTATTAATAGATTAACAATTTGAAAATGAAGAGTTACAGTTCTCAACAACTAGAACTTTCCCCAAGCTCCCAATGGGAAATCATCCAAGGACAAGGAGGCATTATGGAGATGTCTAACCCACTCCTCCTCAGCTTCTCAGTCTTCCCCCAAGCCCCACCCTCCAAAGATCTCTTTGTGAATCTCTATGCACGGGAAACTCATCTCAGTCCCTGGACAGGATCTTGGTCCCCAGACCTAATACTTCACACCAGCATTTCATTATTTCTAAATATGGTGTTGGGGAGGGAGACAGCCCTCGGTAATTTTATGTAGGCTTTTTTGCACAACTGTGTTTGGAGGTTTCCACTGTGTTGCCTCTCAGGAATACTCCAGTGCTACAAATCAGAGAGGGGCGCTTGCCCATGACATGCATTCTGGAAATTGTACATCTTTCAATATTCTAATAGGCATGATAATAGGCACAACTCCTTGCTTATCTGTTGAGTCCATTATGTTAGTTAGGGGAGTCCAAGTGCAGCACTTTTCCCAAGGCCAGTCATCACTTTTCTTTTAAAGAAAGAAGGGAGGTAATATTTAACCCTGTGTTAAGATGGAAACATTCCCATAAACAGCAAAGTATTGCCATTGTGTACAACAGCCTTTAATTCCTTTTTTACCCTGCAAAGGAGCTATATTGCCCTGTAACTAAAGTTTCTGTTGTCCTAAAATGGCTTTTATCATTTGGATTAGAAATATATTTCTTATTAGAGTAGGATGAAATTATTTGGTTCTCCTATGTGGGGATGTGGTTGGGTGAGGAGTGAGTCATGCTGGTGGTGGTAATTCATCTTGTTCCACTGGTGTGATGCTCATGGTCAGACTCTAGATAACACAATATTGCTATGTTTTAATAACCTCTAGTTGTACTCTGGGGAAAACACGCTGTAGCTGAATAATATTTTTAACTGTTAAATTTTGTTTAAGAATACTAAATATATTTTTTTCTCGCTCGATTGTTATACCACCATGTAAGCAACTTGACTGGTATTTCATTGTCCCAAAGAGGAATGACCAGGGTGAAATGGATTAGTTGGCTAGAAGTCCTGGATTTTTACCCCATAAAGTATTCTTATTAAAAGAACTGAATTTATGGGACAAAAGAAGGGCTCCTTCTGAGAGTGGAAACAAAGCCCTGGATAGAAGAGACAAACGTGATGCTGAGTCCAGAAGGAGTAGGCCTCTGTTCCGTCCTCCTGGTGCACTTTTCCAAAGAGTTTATGATACCTTGTGCAGAAAATATGTGACAACAGAGGGGACCCACCTTGGCTATCTCTCTGAGGGAAGCCAAGAAAGACTTGGGTGCAATTTCCTTTAGCTCAGTGTGATGGGGGCTCAGATACAAAATTAAATGTATTTAAAGAAGCTATGATAAAGCTGTGATATTCCTAGCACATCAAAGTTAGTGAACTAATTAAAAATTACTTTACAACCAGTTCAGTGACTAAGGGGAAGTTACTTAACCTCTCCAAACCTCATGTTCTCATCTGTAAAATAGGGATAATAAACTTACCTTAGAGGGTTGTTTTAAGTTAGTGTTTGTCAAGGACCAGCTGGGTATCATTAAATGACATCCATCATTATTACATTGTGATTGTCATTTATAATAAAGTGACAATTATGTTTATACAATAGTTTGATAAAAGGCTTGTTTGAGCCTATGTGAATCTCTTATTACTATGGTGTCACCCTGCCTGAATACACATTTACATTCTCTTCAAATTTTTAAAGCTATAAATGTATCTTTATTGTGTGAGGAGCTCATTATTGGACATAATGGCTCGAATCTGTAAAATTGGCTCAGTGTTTAAGTCAAGAACACAAGTAAGACTTGTGACTTCTTTAAATTTGAGAGCTTGACTCACAGTAAATTCCTATTTATTACATGTACGTTTCAAATAAATTGAGGAAAAAATTCATTAAAAACATGAAAATGTCAACATTGAATTTTAATTATTGTGCTTACTACACACTTGAAATGTCAAAAAAATCCCGGGATTATATGAACCACATAAATTGAATGCATCTTTAGGGAATAAACATTTCTAGTATAAAGTCATATGTCCTTGTTCCCTTAATGTTGGATTGTTCGATAAATGCTAATGGAGGATGAGACAATAACATTTTGTAAATTTAATTTTCTCAATTTTTCTCTTCTGGGAGGGTGCATGAACAATATGTTTTAAATGATTCTGTCTTTGTTTCAATTCATCCAATTTCCTGTTAAAATGACTTTTGTTTTTGGAGTGATTTTCTCACCACTTAGTCCTCAGTGCCTTAAACCAGGGCTTTCTCACCAGTGCTAAATGCTGCACCAAAAATTGGTGTATTGGTTTGTTATCACACGGCTAATAAAGACGTAACTCAGCTTGGGTGATTGAGTAAAAAAAGAGTTTTAATGGACTCACAGTTCCGCATGGCTGGGGAGGCCTCACAGTCATGGCAGAAGATGAAGAAAGAGCAAAGGGACGTCTTACATGGCAGCAGGAGAGCATGTGCAGGGGAACGCCCCTTTATAAAACCATCAGATCTCATGAAACTTACTCATCATCATGAGAACAGCACAGGAAAAAGTTGTCTTCATGAGTCAATCGCCTCCCACCGGGTCTCTCCCATGACTTGTGGGGATTATTACAATTCAAAGTGAGATTTGGGTGGGGACACAGAGCCAAACCACATTAATGGGTTACCAGTGTGCCTAGGGAGGATTCCTTAGTCTAAGTTGATGGGTGGGGTCTTGGGATGGCAAGAGCTCTATGGGCCCTTCAGCTAAAGCAGCTTTTTCCATCTACAACAGTATTCTGTGCATATGTTACTATTGTCCACCTGTATCATGAAATGAAAAGTGTAGATAGCTTGTCAAACAAATAAGAATTATAATTAACTTCTACCTGATTTTTTAAAATCTCATTTAGCTCTTTTGGGAGTGTTTTCTCATCTTAAAAAACATTTATAGACATTTTACCTCTGTGATTCTTCTTCTTAAATTCAGATACTTGCAATTATAGTTTTCTAGAAAAAAATAAAAAGACAATAATATAGCATGGAAAAGTATCCTCTCTGAGAGTGAACAAATTAATAAGAACAAAATAAAATAAGATCAGTAATTTCAAAAGATTATACTAAATTTAAAAGTGTTTATATTAAATATTGATATGTAATAATTCTTTTTTATCTTTATTGTTAATATAAGAATGCTTTCTCTTAAAATATTTTCTTAGAAGTAATTATTTCGGAAATGTCACATGGAACACCATAAAACATTCTCATAATGGCATTTTATACACTGATTTGCATCATATCTTACTTTTCTGGTTCTATAAGAAAGTTTTATTTCAGGACAAGTGAATTATAAAAGAGTTTATTAAAATGGTCATCGGCACAACTCTGTGAGAAAGACCAAAATAACAACGGTTTAAATAAGATGGGGATATTTTTTCTTTTACAGAAAAATCCAAGCAAAGCACGGTGACTCTGAAGGGATCCAGGCTCACTTACCATGTACTACTCCAATATCCCACTTATCAAGGTTATTCCCACTTCATGATCCAAAATGTCTGCTCCAACTCTGGCAAAATGTCCACGTTCTAGCTGTGGGAAACAGTAAAGTAAAAGGCACAGCATTTTGCTTTTTTTGGTTAACCTTGAAGTTACACACCTTTTTCTTCTTAAATTCCTTTGGCCAGAAATTAGGTATATGGCCAAACCTAACTTCAAGGAAGAATGGGAAATGTAATCGAGTTCAAAAATGTTTATCACTATGCAAGAGTTCAAGAGACCTTATAAAACAATTAGCAGTCTGTGCACACAGCAGTAAAAGATCTCCTACGATACAAAGAACAACACAAAGATCATTGTTATGAGCCCTAGAATCTTTTGGTTTTACTGAAGGGTCAAAGAGAACACATAAATGTCACAAACATAGTGTTTTCTTTCAATCTGGAGTCTTGCTCTGTCACCAGGCTGGAGTGCAGTGGCATGATCTCGGCTCACTGCAACCTCTGCCTCCTGGGTTCAAGCAATCCCCCTGCCTCAGCCTCCCGAGTAGCTGGGACTACAGGTGCCCGCCACCACGCCCAGCTAATTATTTTTGTATTTTAGTAGAGATGGGGTTTCACCATGGATGACATGGTTTTAGTAGATGACAGGGTTGGCCAGGATGGTCTTGATCTCCTGACTTTGTGATCTGCCCACCTCGGCCTCCCAAAGTGCTGGGATTACAGGTGTGAGCCACCATGCCTGGCCAAAAGTAAATTTATAGCAAAAATGTTTTTAATATATAAATAGAAAAAATAAAAATAGACAGCATAAAAAGAAGAATCAGAAGAATTTTTAAAAAGCAGATGTGAGAAATAGAAAGAAAAATAAGTAATAAATATAAATTCATATTAAATGATGAATAATTCTAAAAGCTAATTTTTCTTAAATGCATGGAATGCCAAATAATATATTCTAATGAATCTAATCAAGTTAGAGAGAAAATGTAGAAAGTATATTTGAAAAGGGAATGGTCATAACAATAAATCAGAAAAGAATTAAAACAAAATTTTCAGTTCAGTCTTAATATTGTACACAAAAGTACATATTATTTTATAAGTAGTAAAAATATATTTTGAAATATAAATTCTACATGTATGGAAGACTCTAATTTCATTAGGGAAAACTATAAATTACCAAAATTAATTTGAGAAAAAAATCTATTAAAAATAGTAAAAGATTTAAAAATTATAATTTCTAAACAATTTCCAGCTTCTCTCTAAAAACGAAGTTTATTAAAAACACCAATGGCCTTAAGAAGGGACAAAAACCCAACAGGATTACATAAAATAAAACGATCAAAATACCATAACTATTAGAACATTAAATTGCTTATTCCTGTGCTAGAAAATTTGAGACAGTGGATGAAATAGATAACACTGTTTTTGTTCACAAAACAAAAAGAAAGAAGGCTAATTTCCAGAATTAATATTGGTAATTTTCTTGACAAAGATCTAAGGTACAAAATAACCTCAATCACATTGTGATATATTTTGACTGCTGCTTCTTTTTTCTTGTTATTGCTTTCTTTGGTTTTCGCTTTTTTAAATTTCATTCACACAATATGTCCGTGTAGTGACTTCTGCTTCTGGCCGTGACAGCGGCCAGTAGTAGATGACAGGGTTGGCCAGGATGACAGAGACCATCAGAGAGACCTTCCTGCTAGGAAGGGCATGGCAAGCTGTTCACACCTATCTTGCTGAGACTAGGAGACAGAGATCGGATTTTAGGGAGGTTGAGGTGACCAAAATCTTAAGGGCATAGTTCCATAGAGAAGGCAGCTTTTGATATTTAAGGAAAAAAGAATAACAAACATAAACAAATTCTTCCAGAGACTTCTAGTCTTCCAGAGACTTGAAAAGGATGAAATACCCCATAACACATTTTATGAGGTCAACATGACTTTGATAACATATCCTGACGAGAAAATTACTGATTCATGTATATTACACTAATTTACTATTTTAGCTCATGAACATTAATAGAATTCTAACCAAAATAACAACAAACTGAATTCAGCGACATATGATAAAGATTCCACACTTGTGAAAGGATGGCTATATTTTTCATGATCGTAAAGTTTGTTCAATATTAAACATTATCTAGACTAGTCCCTAAAAAACTTCCCTATTATAAAATTATGGAGAAAAATGTTATAGCTGCTGAAAAAAAAAACTGTAGAAAAGCTTTCAATAAAATTAAAGAATTGCTCATGGAAAAAGCTTTTATAAAATTAAGAATAGAAGGGAATTTTATTAATATAAAAAGAGTATCCAAACAAATACATAAACAACCAACCAAACCAAAATCCCTAATGCCAATATCATACTTAATGGAAAAATGACGACAGTTTTTCCTTTGGAAGTGAAACAAGGATGTTCATTATTACCGTTTAGCTTCAATATTGTACTGGAAGATTAGAAAAATACTGTTAAAGAGAAGAGAAAAAGCTCTATCCACAAAGGAAAAAATTGATAATTTTGGCTACCTAAAAAGGAAAACCTATTCCTTAAATTAGTCCTTTAAGAGCATGAATAACAAGCTAAATAACAGAAGATATTTACAACCCATATAACTAAAAATGGATCATAATTAATAAATAATTCATCTTATAATCAATAATGAAAAAACGTCCTATCTTCTCTAGTTCTTCTAAACTATAGGCAACAAGTTTGAACAGGCATTTTGTAAGAGAATATCCATGTATGCTGTAAATAGACAACAAACTATGTATTAGTACTTTTTAAAATAGTAGTTGGGAGATGTAAAATACAACCACAATGAGATTCCAGTAGATCCCACAAGAGATTTTATGAACTTTGACAATGTGAAGTATTAGCAAGGATACAGAACAATAGAAACTTTCAAACAGATTTGGTAGAAGTATAAGAATTCTCAGCATCCACACACAAAAAATAACTATATGAGGTGATAGATATGTTGATCAGCTTGATTGTGGTAATCATTTTAGCAATTTAAATGTGTATCAAAATGTAACATTGCACATCTTAAATATACAGAATTTTACATTGTCAATTTTATCTCACTAAAGCGGGGGGCGGGGGGAGCGGAATATGTTAACATCAGGAAAGAAAAAAGCATACAAGTTAAAAAGGACTAACTCCAAAACCACAAAAACAAGTTTCTCAGTGAGAATCAAGAATTAATATGATTAATAAATGCCACCAAAAGTGGTATTTATTAATACCTGGGAAGAAACCTTAAACAGAGATTTTATGGCCCAGTGGGTATAATAATGAATTATTTTTTTTATAATATTAATATTGAATTTATTATTAAATCAATAATTTAAAAGTGAATATAATAATGAATTTATTACTATATTCAGCAGGCCACAAAATATGGCTAAAGTTTAGAGGTAGGAAAGGTTGATCTACTCTGTCTTCAACTTTAATCAGTGAAAATCATGGAATAGTCTTTTTTTTTTTTTTTTTTTTTTTTGAGACGGAATCTCGCTCTGTCACCCAGGCTGGAGTGCAGTAGCGCAATCTCGGCTCACTGCAAGCTCCGCCTCCCGGGTTCATGCCATTCTCCTGCCTCAGCCTCCCGAGTAGCTGGGACTACAGGCGCCCGCCACCTTGCCCAGCTAATATTTTGTATTTTTAGTAGAGCTGGGGTTTCACCGTGTTAACCAGGATAGTCCTGATCTCCTGACCTCATGATCCACCCGCTTCGGCCTCCCAAAGTGCTGGGATTACAGGCGTGAGCCACCACGCCCGGCCGGAATCGTCTTTTATGAATTCTGCCATTGTCTTATTTGACTTGGCTGTCAGAACTTTAGAATATTTTATGGTTTCCTATTATTTCATCTTCTCGAAGAAATATTTCTTTTGAATGATGTAGTATTAACATTTTGAGAAAAAGAAAACAGTGTAACATTTTCACATTTCATGAAATGTATGCCTTTTTTATAGAAAGCCACTTAAAATTAATAATTTTGCTCATTTATTAAAGAAATAGTATTATTATGAAGATATAGCTCTTAGAAGTATTGCAAATATGTTTTTTTCTTTTTCATACATTTTAAACTTTGTAAAATGGCATATTCCAGCACTTTATAAGAATACAAGGGGCCAGGCACCGTGGCTCATGCCTGTGATGCCAGCGATCTAGGAGGCTAAGGTGGGCAATTTCTTGAGCTCAGAAGTTTGAGACCAGCCTAGGCAACACAGAGAGACCCCACCTCTACAAAAAATACAAAAATTAGCTGGGCGTGGTGGTGCCCTGTCTGTAGTCTCAGCTACTGGGGAGGCTGAGGCAGGAGGATTGCTTGAGCTTGGGAGGCAGAGCTTCCAGTGAGCTAAGACCACACCACTGCCCTCCAGCCTGGGTGACGGAGATCTTGTCAAAAAAAAAAAAGGAAAGAAAAGAAAAAGGCCAGGTGCAGTGGCGCATGCCTGTTATCCCAGCATTTTGGAAGGCCGAGGAGGGAGAATCAGTTGAGCCCAGGAATTTGACATGAGCCAGGGCAAATGAAGGAGATCCCCATCTCCACAAAAAATAAAAATAAATTAGCCAGACATGGTGGTACATGCCTGTGGTCCCAACTACTCGGGAGGCTGAGGTAGGAGGATCACTTGAGGCTGAGAGTTCAAGGCTGCAATGAGCTATGATCACGTCACTGCACTCTAGCCTAGGTGACTGAGTGAGATGTTGTCTATAAAACAAAAAACAAAAAACAAAGATTTGCATTTTGCTAATGACCAGTGATGGTGAGCGTTTTTCATATGTTTCTTGGCCACATAAATGTTTTCTTTTGATAAGTGTCTGTTCATATCCGTCGGCCACTTTTTGATGGGGTTGCTGGGTTTTTTTTCTTGTAAATTTGTTTGAGTTCCTTGTAGATTATGGATATTAGAACTTTGTCAGATGGATAGATTGCAAAAATTTTCTCCCATTCTGTAGGTTGCTTGTTCACTCTGATTACAGTTTCTCGAATCAACCCAAATGCCTATCAGTGACAGACTGGATAAAGAAAACATGGCACATATACACTGTGGAATACTATGCAGCCATAAAAAAGATTGAGTTCATGACCTTTGCAGGGACATGGATGAAGGTGGAAACCATCATCCTCAGCAAACTAACACAGGAACAGAAAACCAAACACCACATGTTCTCACTCATAAGTGGGAGTTGAACAATAAGAACACATGGACACAGGGAGAGAACATCACACACGGGCCTGTCAGGGGGTGGGGAGCAAGGGGAGGGATAGCATTAGGAGAAACACCTAATGCATGTGGGGCTTAAAACCTAGATGATGCGTTGATGGGTGCAGCAAACCATCATGGCTCATGTATATCTGTGTAACAAACCTGGACATTCTGCACATGTATCCCAAAACTTAAAGCATAATAATAATAATAATAATAATAAATGAGGCACAACTATTTAAAACAAAATTCTCATTAAAACTTTTATTGGTTATTACAAAAGAATATAAGCTATTCATAACATTTTATTTATTTTCTACTCATTTCTGTTTTGACATCTGTAATTTATGTTTTTGTTCTACACTGATAATTTAAAAATAAGGGAAGTCCAAAGAACTATTTTCACTCAACTGACATGAAATTATTGACCTGCAGCCAGTATGGAATCATGTTCACGAGGTTCATCAATATGATGAAATCACTGAGTGGGTTCTGCTTCATCAATAACCAGAGAATGTCCCATCTCAGAATATCTAGAAATGTTAGATAAAACACAATAAACCTACTTCTAAGTGCACTTTGAGGCTAACAAAGAAGTAAGATAAGTCATCAGATAACAAAAATGGAGAGAAGACTGAGAGGCAAAATGCTCAATATGAGAATTGATGTAGTGACTATTCCATGGAGTTTTGCTATTTTTTCTTAAAAGAGACTTAACATCCTATTGAGCAGATTATGAGTCTTTGAGTTTTCACATGATGGAGGATAGGATGCAGATTGAGACCTAGATGTTTGAAAAGCTATGTCCTCAGATACAATGCAAGACCTCTAATAGTATGGAAAAATGGAAGGGAATTTGGCTATGGTGGCCTAGACTCTGGGCAGAAAAGCCAAATAAAAATGAAATCAATGTACAATGTAGCTATAGTAATTAAATAAAAAAATAAAATTTAACACTAAAGTATTAATATGACAAACTATTTCATAGTATAATGATAAAATATTTTGTGAATAATCTGTGAACTATAATAATTTTAAACCTGTAAGTACTTATTAAAATACCATCAACACAGGTAAAGTAAAAGTTGAAAGAATTATAGCAGAAATTGACAAGTCAGTAATCATAGCGGGAGGCCTTTTTTTTTTTTTTTTTTTTTTTACATATTTCTTTCAGTTACTATTATAAGTAAAGCAGAAAAAAGTAAATAGAGATATAAAAGCTTTCAAAAAATAAATTTGTTCTAATAAATGTGTAGAACCCTGAACCCAACAGTCAGAAAATATGCATTCTTCTCAAGCATACATAAAATATTTACAAATATTAACAGTGTACTAGGCCACAAACTATCAAAATATATTTAAGAACTGATGTCATGAGATCACTTTCTCTAATCATAATACTGTTCAATTTGAAATAAATAGCAAAAAGATAAGACATTTCATAAATTTGGGTACTTAAAATCATATTCTAAATAACTCATTGATCAAAAAATATTCTGGAAATTAGAAAATATTTAGAATATACACATAAAGGTATTATATTTAATAATATGTGTGATAAGAAAGCAATTTACAGCAGAAATCATTATTTACCAAAAACTGAAAGACAGAATACTATTGGCATAAGAAACCTATTTTATCTAATGATTTATATTTAAAAATAAATATAGAGCAAGGGAATAAATAGAAAATGTCATTTTTTTGGCTAATAGATCTATAGATTCAATGCATTCCATTAAAATGCCAATAAGTAATTTTTTGCGAAGCATGTAAAATTGAGTCTAAATTTATATGGAAGTAAAAAAGTGAAAAACAGGACAGTCTCATAACAAAGCAGTAGTGTGTGTTATAAAGCTATAGCAAGTTTGATAATGCGAAATTTTAGGGGTAAACAATTAAACCATAAAAAAGAATAGAAGCCCAGGAAAAAAACTCTAAATATATGAACCCTTGATATAATGGCAGAGATGTTACTGCAGATCAATAAGGAAAGGACTAAATTTACATTAAATAAATAAACTGAAAGAATGAAGTAAAAAAAGGAGGAAAGAAACCTGACATATAGCAAAAATGAATTTCAGTGTCTCAAGACCTAAATATAAAATACAGAATCATACAATCTATGGATGAAAAGGTAAAAAGTTGTTTTAGGATTAGAAGTGATTATGCCATGAGACACATAAAAACAAAAACTATGATGGAAAACATTGATAAATTTGGCCAACATTTAAATTAAGACATCCCACAGAGAGTGAAAAGACAAAACAACTGGGAAAAGTGCTTTGCCATATATTTTAATGAAAAATAACTAATATCTAGAACATGTAAGGAAATCTCACAAATTGCTAAGAAAAACACAATTTTCAAATGGTTAAAAGATTTTAATAAACACTATAGAAAATATAAATATACTCAATTTCATTAATTTTAATGGAAATGCAAATGAAATCCACACTGAGATAGCATTACCTAACAACCAGACTGGTAAAAACTATACGTAGAACAACTATAGAAAACCAAGCATAGTTGAAAATGCAGAGCAGTAAAAACTCTCATATTTTTGTGGTGAAACATGTGCATATCTTATGAACTAGAATATCCACTCATAGGTGTATAACCTAGATGCACTCTTGCATTTTTGTCCTAGAAGACATACCTAAAAATGCTCGTACAGAAAAAGAACTATTAAAGCCTAACTACCCATCAGCAGAATTAGTAATTTTTAATTATTCATATAATATAGTACTATGTAATAACAAAAATTAATAAGCCACAGCTACATGAAAGCAACATGAATGAATCTCACAAGTAAAACTTCGAGGAAAAAAACTCCCAAAATATATTACGTATCATCCCACATATATAGATTTCGAAAATGGCAAAACAAAATGATATTGCTTAGGAACATGCATATATAAGCAATAAAACTGGAAAGAAGCAGAAGGAAATGATTACAATATAACTAAGGATAATGATTATCTTATGTATTTGGTGAAGGGCATAAAGAAAAGGTTCTAAAGTAATGTCATAAGTTTCAACTTGGATGATGATTCTGTGAACATTTCAGCCGCACATGTGCTACATACTCTTGTTCTCCTTCTAGCCCGTGATTCCTTGAAAATAGTCTAATGCAAAGATTAAATGCTGAGGCTTTATTTGTGATGTACAATTCTATGAAATGAGAATCAGGGCAAACAGAAGTGAGGCAGGGAAAGATAGGTACAGTGCAAGATGATGTGGTATCGTGCTAGTCATGTTTCCTGATGTGATGCAAATGACACAGTTGGCCACTTGGTAGGTGCACCTGCTATGCCTTAGAGGATATCTCCAGGCAGGGTCTATGTAGAAACTGTGACTGGGAATAGAACATTGAAGGGAAGGAGAGAGAATTTACATAATTGACTTGTCTGTCTTCTCTCCCAATTTGTCAAAGTTCACTCCCTGAGGTGTCGATTCCCCTGCAATTCTGGGTTGCATTATTTGGGCCCCTTTAGCAGCTGCTTGAAAAGCTAGATTTTATTCTTTCTCTTGTGTTTCACTCAGGTTCAAGACGTTTTTGGAGAGCTGGATACTCCTAGACTGCGGTCAATTGGCTTCAGATGGAGGAATTGTGTGAGTGTGATTGGAGTTGGATTACCATGAGACCAAATGCTGTGAAGCAAATAAGAGAGGAAGGTCCAGGAGGCAAGAGTAGTCAAGGGGATATTAAGGGGGTGTGCACCATGTATCTGAGGGGAATATATTTTATAATAAAATAAATTAACATATATTTTGTATATACCTTATGTTATCCACAAACACTTACTTGAAACACTATTCTTCCTAGCAGCCATTACTTTAAGATGCATTCTGGCATTCTAATAAAAGAATGTTAACTTCTTGATTTCTTTGTAAAGAAAATTAAATTTTATTTCTGAGATATAAAACAAATCAATTTGTAGCTTCATATTGGCTCATACAGAATTAGCCCATAAAAGCATCCTTTTTAAATAGTGTCTTAAAATTTCTACTTTATTTCAAAGGGATTGTATTACTTATTACTATGACTATATAAGTTATTTCTGACATATTAAATGGAAATTTCCATTCACACTGCAAGTTACTTATTTTCAATCACTATGCTTTACTATCATGATTCAAAGTAGTTTTGAGAATAATTTTCTTATTTCCCATAATGTGAGTTTTAGTTTTCATTAATAAAGAAAACGTATCATGTCAAAAATTCTTCTTTGGATTGAATGATAATTGTAAATGAATTTGTAATTTTAAAATATCATAACACAAACCACAGGCTTTTGAAAAGGATCAGGGTTTAACAAACTCTAACTTTATTGCTCTTTGTCATACTCACTTCATGAAACCAAAGCATCGATTAAATACGACTCTGCATATTTTGTGCCCAGACTGTGACTGAGAATGAACAAAACAAAACAAAACAAAAACACAAGCAACAAAATGAAATAAAACGTACTTACCTATCTTACTTTTCATTTGTGATCAGTAAACTAAAAAGGTTTTTCATGCTGCTCATCGATCATAATTTATTTTGCTAGTTGATTTTCTCTTTCTCATACTTCTCATTCTTTCTTCTCTCCTCACACGTGGTACATGTCTTCCCTATCCCCATTATCAGCTGATGACTTATTTTCTTTCTTCATTAAAAAAATGGAAGCAATAGGAAAAAAAATTTCTAAGAGCTCCAACCACCACATCCACAAAGGTATCTATAGAGGTTCGTGTACATGATACTTTGCCTCCTGTTACGTTGAATAAACTCCTTGCTCTTCACTAAGGCCAACTTCTGCACTGGGCTCTCTATTCTTTTCTCACTTACTCACTCAAGGATAATACTCCAGCAATTCTCTCACTTGTCTCCAACATCATCATTTTTTCCCCTTTTTCTTAGATCATGCCTTTCAGCATGTAAGTATGATTTGTTAATGCTAGCATCATCAAATGCTCTTAACTTCATGTCTCTCTCTAGCTATCACATAATCTTTTATCTTCCCTTTAAAAAATTAAAGGACTCTTTAAAATAACTGTTCATGCTTGTGCTCTCCTCTCATTCTCTTTGAATTCATTGCATTCATGTTCCCATCACACCATACCACTAAAACTGCATTTTATCAAGATTAGTCATGAAATTCCATCGCTGGTAATCATTTCTCAATCCTCATCTTGATTTACAAGGAACGTTTGTCATAGTTGATCATTGTGTCCATCTTGAAACATGTTCTCCACTTGACCTTCCACAACACACTTACCTAGTTTTCCTCTTGCCTTTACAGTCACTTGTTCTCATTGTCTTTGGCTCACTCCTCTTCATCTCCTCTATGTCTAAATATTGGATTGTCAAGGAGATAGTAGTTGGACATCCTCTCTTTTTTATTTACACTAACTACTACATAGGTAACCAACGCCAGTTAAATGACTGTACATATTTGATGATTCCCAAATGTATATCTCTAATCTTAACCTCTCCCTTGAATTCCAGAAGTGCCTAAGTCTTCTCCGGTTAAATTGATTACAACTAAGGTCTTCTGGATTTTGAGTTAAAAACTTTGCTGTCATCCTTGACTCTTCTATTTCGGTGACACCCATCTAGTGTGACAGAAGTTTTCACCAGTTCCTTTTAAAATATATCCATGATTTGATCTTTCATCACTGTGTTAGTTCATTCTTGCATGGCTATAAAAGAATACCTCAGACAAAGTAATTTATACAGAGACGAGTTTTAATTGGCTCATGATTCTGTAGGTTGTACAGGAAGCATAGTGCTGGCATCTGCTCAGCTTCTGGTGAGTCCTCAGGAAGCTTACCATCACGGTGGAATGGAAATGAAGCTGATATCCTACAAGACAAGAGTGGGAGCAAGAGTGGAGGAAGGTGTCACACTCTTTTAAACAACCAGATCTTGCATGAACTAACTGAGTGAGAACTCACTGATCACTAAGGGGATGGCATTAAACCATTCATGAGTCATCCATGCCCATGATCCAATAACCTCCCATCAGGCCCCACCTCTGACACTGGAGGTCACATTTCAACATAAGATTTGGAGGGGACAAACATCCAAACTATATCAATCACTCCCCTCACTGCCACTCCTGGTCAAAGCCTTGAACATCTATTGTCTAGATTATTGTAAAAATACTTCTAATTGGTATCTGAGCTTCTGCACTTACCAATCCTGTCTACTCTTAACAGAATAATCCTGCTCAAATGCAGATTTGCTTAAAATCCTTCCAATATTCCTTATCTTAGAGTAAATGCCAAAACTTTAACTGATCTGCAAGGCCTTATAGGAACCTACTCTGTGTTATCCTTCTGATTACATTTTCTATTCTTTTGTTGACTCTCCTCCAGCCACACTGGATTTCTTGCTGTTCCTTGAATACACCAGCTATTTTCTAACCCAGGGTCTTTCACTTTCCTAGAAAGCTGTTGCTTCAGATAAGAGCAAATTTCAGAGATTTTATCTTCGAAGGGTATATGAACACTCTACATATTTTAAAAATTTAATACCAACTTCTACATACATAGCTCATGAGATGAAGAAGAAACAAAAATGGAAGTTCGAATATATTCAGCAATAAAAAAGTTATAGGAACTTCTTATCAAAATTTATGGGATATAGTTAAAACTTTATACAGGGGAAAATGACAGCCTTAATTGCTTTATGAAAAATATATATTCTTTGTGCCTTTGTCAAAATTCAGTTGGTGGTAAACACATGGATTAGTTTCTGATTTCTCTGTTCTATTCTGTTGGTCAATGTGTCTGTTTTTATGCCAGCACCATGCTGTTTTGGTTACTACAGCTTTGTAGTATATTGTGAAGTCTTGTAGTGTGATGCTTCCAGCTTTGTTCTTTCTCCTTAGGATTGCTTTGGCTATTCAAATTTGTTTGTTGTTCCACAAAAATTTGGATTTTTTTCTGTTCCTGTGAAGAATGTTCGGGTTTGGTCATGATGGCTGAGTAGAAGCAGCCAGTGTGCACCATTCTCACAGAGAGGAATGGAAGGGGCAAGTAAATACAGGACCTTCAGCTGAAACATCAGGTACCTGCAGTGGGACTAATCAAGGACATAACTCGACCCACGGAGAGTAGATAAAAGCAAGGCAGGATGACTGCCCACTCAGGAATGACATGGAGCCAAGGCAACCTCCCATGCCCAGAGAAGTGGTGAGTGACCCTGGGAACCCATCCTTCCAACACAGATCTTTGCAACCCTCGGGTCAGAATGTCCACTTGTGAACTCACTCCTTCAGGGCCTTCAGGGCCTTCAGTCTGACATGCAGAGCTACATGAAGTCTCGGCAGAGCAGCCGCTCAGGCACATGCAGAGCCTGGGGAGCCTTAGATACCCCCAAAATTAACAAAGATATTCAGGACCTGAACTCAACATTGGACCAAATGGACCTGAGAAACCTCTACAGAAGTCTCTACCCCCAAACAACCGAATATGTATTCTTCTCATCACCACATTGCACATACTCTAGAATTGACCACATTATCATACATAAAACGATCCTCAACAAATGCAAAAGGATGAAAATCATACCAAACATACTTTCAGACCACAACGCAATGAAAATAGAAATCAATACTAAAAATATCACTCAAAACCATGCAATTACATGGAAATTAAACAACATACTCCTGAATGACATTTGGATAAATAACAAAATTAAGGCAGAAATAAAGAAGTTCTTTGAAACAAAGATACAACATACCAGAATCTCTGGGACACAGCTGAGGCAGTGTTACAAGGGAAATTCATAGCACTAAATCCTCAAATCAAAACGTTAGAAAGGCCTCAAATTACCAACCTAACATCACAAATGAAAGAATTAGAGAATCACAAGCAAGCCAACCCCAAAGCTAGTAGAAGACAAGAAATAACATAAATCAGAGCTGGACTGAAGGAAATCAAGACACAAAAAGCGATTCAAAAGATCAACAATTTTATTTTAATTAGTAAGATAGACTGTTAGCTATCCAGCAGTCAGTGAGACAAATAAAGATGAAAGCAGAGAGAATCCAAATAAACACAATTAGAAATGACAAAGGGGATGTTATCACTGACCCTACAGAAAAAAAATAACCAGAAACCACTATGAACACCTGTATGCACACAAACTAGAAAACCTAGAAGAGATGGACAAATTCCTGGGCAGACATACAACCTCCTAAGACTGAACCAGGAAGAAATTGATTTCCTAAACAGACCAATAATGAGCTCTGAAATTGAATCAGTTATAAATAGCCTATCAACCACAAAAAGCCCAGAACCAGGTGGATTCATGGCCACATTCTACTGGATGTACAAAGAACAGCTGGTGCCATTCCTACTGAAATTATTCCAAAAAATAGAGGAGGAGGGACTCTTCCTCAACTTATTCTATGAGGCCAGCATCATCCTGGTACCAAAGCCAGGTAGGCACAACAAAAAAGAAAACTTCAGACCAATATCCTTGATGAACATAAATGGAAAAATACTCAACAAAATATTTGCAAACCAAATCCAGGAGCACATCAAAAAGCTAATCCACCACACTCATCCTCGAGATGCAAGTTGGGTTCAACATACAAAAATCAATAAATGTAATTCATCATATAAGTAGAACTAAAGACAAAAACCACATGATTATTTTAACAGATACAGAAAAGGCTTTTGATAAAATTCAACATCCCAGCATGTTAAAAACTCTTAATAAACTAGGTATTGAAGGAACATATCTGAAAATAATATGAGCCATCTATGACACACCCTCAGCCAAGATTGTACTAAATGGAGAAAAGCTGGAAGCATTCCCTCTGAAAACCAGCATAAGGATGCCCTCCCTCACTACTCATATTGAACATAGTATTGGAAGTCCTGGCTACAGCAATGGGGTATCCAAAAAGGAAAAAAGGAAGTCAAACTATCCCTGTTTGCAGACAACATGATTGTATATCTAGAAAACTCCAGTCTCAGTCTCAAAGCTCCTTCAGTTGATAAACATCTTCAATAAAGTTTCAGGATACAAACTCAATGCACAAAAAAACTGGCATTCCTGTACATCAACAACAGCCAAGACGAGAGTCAAATCAGGAATGCAAGTTCATTCACAGTAGCCACAAAAAGAACAAAATACCTAGGAATACAGCTAACCAGGGAGATGAAAGACCTCTACATTGAGAATTACAAAATGCTGCTCAAAGAAATCAGAGACAGCATAAACATATGGAAAAACATCCCATGCTCATGAACAGGAAAAACCAATATCATTAAAATGTCCGACTTCCCAAAGCAATTTATAGATTCAATGCTATTCCTATCGAACTACCAATGACATTGTTAACAGAACTAGGAAAAGCTCTCTTGATATTCATATGGACCCAAAAGAGAGCCAGAATAGCCAAGGCAATCCTAAGCAAAAAGAACAAAGCTGCAGGCATCCTGTTACTTGATTTCAAACTATACTACAAGGATATTGTAACCAAAACAGCATGGTACTAGTACAAAAACAGACACATAGACCAATGGAATATAGTAGAGTACCCAGATATAAGTCTGCACATCTGTGACCACCTGATCTTCAACAAAGCTGACAAAAACAAGAAATGGGGAAACAACTCCCTATTCAATAAATAGCTCTGTGATAGTCAAGTAGCCATATGCAGAAGACTGAAATTAGACCCCTTCTTTACATCATATGCAAAAATCAGCTCGAGATTTGCATGTAACACTCAACAAAGACTTGCATGTAACACTCAAAGCTAACTATAAAAACCTGAGAAGACAATCTAGGCAATACCATTCTGGACGTAGGGGAACAGGAAAAGATTTCGTGACAAAGATCCCAAAAGCAATAATAACAAAAGCATAAATGAAAAATGTGATCTAATTAAACTAAAGAGCTTCTGCACAGCAAAACAAAAAACCCCATTAAAAAGTGGGCAAAGAACATGAATGGACACTTTTCAAAAGATGACATATACATGGCCAAAAAGCATATGAAAGAAACCTCAATATCACTGATTGTTAGAGAAATGCAAATCAAAAGTATATTGAGATGCCATCTCATACCAGTCAGAATGACTATTAATTATACCCGTCAGAATGACTATTAATTAAAAGTCAAAAAAGAATAGATGCTGGCAAGGTTGCAGAGAAAGGGAACACTTATACACTCTTGGTGGGAGTGTAAATTGGTTCAACCATTGTGGAAAGCAGTGTGGCCATTCCTCAAAGAGCTAAAAGCAGCTACCATTTGACCCAGTGATCCCATTATTTGGTATAGACCCAATGCAATAGAAATCATTTTACCATAAAGACACATGCATGCAAATGTTCATTGCAGAACTTTTCACAACAACAAAGATATGGAAACAATCTAAATACCATCAATGACAGATTGGATAAAGCAAATGTGGTACATATACCCCATGCAATATTATGCAGCCATAAAAAAGAATGAGATCATGTATTTTCCAGGTACATGGATGAAGCTGGAGGCTGTTCTCCTTAGCAAACTAACACAGAAACAGAATGCCAAGTACCACGTGTTCTTACTTACAAGTGGGAGCTAAATGATGAGAACACATCGACACATAGAGGGGAACAGTGCACACTGGGGCCTATCAGAGGGTGGAGGGTGTGAGGAGGGAGAGAATCAGGAAAAATAACCAATGGGTACTAGGCTGAATACCTGGGTGATCAAGTAATCTATACAACAAACCCCCATGACTCAAGTTTACCTATGCAACAAACCTGCACGTATACCCTTGAATTTAAAATAAAAGTATTTCAAAAAAGCCCTTCCTTCTTGAAAAAAAAAATAAACATATCATATCATGAGTACCTCACTAACAATATCACGATATGGTAATATTTGACACACAAGATGGGAAAATGTTAGAATGTTTAATAATGTCAAAAATTGACGAGGCTAACTATCTCTGGTGCAGGGAGAAGTGGAAGATGTCATCTGGAGAGGTTCATATGGGAGGTATAACTGTATTTTTCTTAAACTGAATGATAGGAGAGCAGGCACTTTCTTTAAATAAGTATTCACTATACCTTACATCTATATTATAACTTTTTTTTGTACATACTCAATATTTCATAAAAATTGTCAACAAACTCAAGGGGTTTCATGGGAATAATAAAATCATTTAACATTCTATATTCAAATGAATGAGGCAAATGGGAAGATTTTCCAGGAAACTATAGAGAAATGAATATACTCTCCAAGCAGTTATTTGATTTTATCACAAGTTGGTCTTCATTGCTTATCGAGAAGGAATAAAACCAAACAAAGATTTTATCACAAGGTAGCTAATATTTCTTCGGTCCTCTACCCTACCCCAATTTTAAATTTTAAAAAGAAGCTAAAATTATTAAATTTAACCAAAGAGATTTTAGAAACTGAGTGCTAAAGAATGAGAATGAGAGGCAGAAGCTGAGATATGTAAGCTTATACTTCCACTTGATAGAGCAGGCTGTTTTCTGGAAATTCATGGTTATATTTAATGATGTCATTTTTAACATTATTATTATCAATATCATTTTTAAACAAAACATAAAATATTTGTAGCTTGGGAAGTGATATTACTTACTAGTAAATATCATAGTCTTTGGAGCCAGATAAACAGTGGGTTTGGATCCTACTTCCAGCATGAATGAAATGCAAATAAGAAAACATTTCTTAACTGCTTTAATTTAAATTTAAATTCATGAATAATAATTGTATATATTTATGGGGTACAGTGTGAAATTTTGACATATGTATATAGTTTGAAAGAATGATATCAAGCTAATTAACATATCCATCACTTCACATACTTTTTTATTTTGGTAGTGAGAATACTTAAAATCTACTCATAGCAATTTTAAAATGTACAATATATTATTATTAACTATGATCACTATATTATGCAGTGAATCTTGAAAACTTATTCCTCCTGACTAACTGAAACTTCATACTCTTCAATCAACATCTTCCCAATCCCTCTCCTGTGCACCCTTTCCCCCAGCCTCTGGTAACCACCATTCTACTCTCTGCTTCTATGTTGATTTCTAAGAAAAAATTCACATATAAGTGAGATCAAGCAGTATTGATTTTTCTGTGCCTCGCTTATTTCACTTAATGTCTCCCATGTTCACCCATGTTGTTGCAAATGACAGAATTTTATTCTCTTTCAAAAAAAATAAATTATTGTGTATATTTGAAGTTTATGGCAAGATGTTATGGGATACATATAGATACACAGACATATGTAGATAGTGTAATGGTTATGATCGAGAAACAGTTTAACATTTTCTTCTTCTTTAGGGCTGAATAGTATTCCATTGTGTATATTGTAAATTCCATACTACATTTTCTTTATCCATTCATAAGTTGATGAACACTTGGGTCGCTTTCATATTTTGGCTATTATAAATAATGTTGCAGTGGATATGGGGGTGCAGATAGCTCTTTGATATACTGATTTTATTTCTTTTGGATATATACTCAGAAGTGGTATTGCTGGTTCATATGGTAGCTCTATTTTTAGTTTTTGAGAAATCTACATACTGTTTTCCATAATGACTGTATTAATTTACATTCCCACCAACAGAGCACAAGGCTTCCCTTTTCTCCACATCCTTGCCAGCACTTATCTTTTCTCTTTTTAAAATTAGCCGCTCTGGCAGTTGTGAAGTGGTGTCTCACTGTGGTTTAATTTGCATTTCTTACATGATTAGGGATGTTGAAAATGTTTTAATAATGTCTATTCAGATCCTTTGCCCATTAAAAAAAAAATCAGGTTATTTGTTTTCTTGCTATTGTGTTGTTTGCATTTTAACTTCTGTGATAGTCTTATTGTAACAGTCTCAGTTTCCTCATCCGCTGCTTGAGCAAAATATTACCTACCTCGTATGATTTCTATGAGGTTTAAATGACTCAGTACTTATTTAGCCTGTTGTACAAACTCTGACATTTTGTAAGTACTCAATAAGTGATAACCATAATAACTCTATTTAATTTTACATTCTGAATTGAAAACATTAAAAAAGCAGCAATTTTCAATTCCCAGTTAAACGCCAGCTCTGGTAAGGATGATCAATTTGTGTAAAGACTATTAGTTTTGATAGAAAACCAGTTTTGATAGAAAATTAGTTTTGATTTGAAAGAAGCCAAAGTAAAACAACAGAGATCACTTTCCTGTCCCAAGGGGTATAAGTAGCCATATTTCAGGAAATCAGACTGTCATGAGCTAAATTCAGTGGCATCATTAATGGTGAGTTATCTGGATGTCTTCTGATGTGATAATGTGCACTGCATCTATGACATATTCTTAATCCAATAACCATTTAGAATTAAATTTGGGAAAAAAGGACAGGCTAAATTATTTTGGGGCATATCCTTAGAAGGTAGAATATTCTTCAATATAACTGCCAAGGTCTCTTTAAGAAGTCAATGCCATAAAAGGAAATATAAAAGGAAGGGGGAGGTGTTAATAGATTTAAAAAGATGAGGAGGCCGAGCATGGTGGCTCATGCCTGTAATCACACCACTTTGGGAGTCCGAGGTGGGTGGATCACCTGAGGCCAGAGTTTGAGACCAGCCTGGCCAACGTGGCGAAACTCTGTCTCTACTAAAAATACAAAAATTAGCCTGGCATTGTGATGGACATCTGTAATCCCAGCTACTTGGGAGGCTGAGGCAGGAGAATTGCTGGAACCTGGGAGGTGGAGGTTGCAGTGAACCGAGATCATGCCACTGTACTCCAGCTTGGGCAACAGAGCGAGACTCTATCTAATAAATAAATAAATAAATAAATAAAATTTTAAAAAGAGGTTCAAGGACTATAAAAAATAGATGCACTATGTGTCCTGGCTTGGATAAGCCAACCCTAATGGGCATTCTAGGACAATTAGAAAAGTGAGAATATAAACTATATGTTAGGGTTTGGTATGTTGACTCTCTCCTGTAATCCCAGCACTTTGAGAGGTCGAGGTGGGCAGATCACTTGAGGTCAGGAGTTTGAGACCAGCCTGGCCAACATGGCAAAACCCCATCTCTACTTAAAAGTAAAAAAAACTAGTTGGTCGTGGTGGTGCACACCTGTAATCTCAGCTATTTGAGAAGCTGAGACAGGAGAAGCGCTTGAACCTGGGGAAGGAGAGGTTGCAGTGACCTGAGATTGTGTCGCTGCACTCCAGGCTGGGCAACAGAGCAAGACTCTGTCTCAGAAAACAAAACCAAACCAAACCAAACCCTGTATGTTAGTTAAGATGAAAAGTCATTGATAAGAAAATGTGACTATTAGGCAAATGACATAGATATCTTCCTGTGTGTGTGAGTGTGTGTGTACATATATAAACATAGCAAAATATCTGGAAGGTTTTACCCTGAAGTGTCATCTATAGTATGTGTGTGATAATCTATGAATGGTAGAAATATTGCATTTTTATTTTACTGATTTCATTTATCTGAATTTTCTTTCTACAATGCACACTGAATGCACTGAGCTTTTTAAATTAAGGCACTGCCTTTGTAATTAAACAAACTTTTGAAATACGTTTGAGATAAATATCATAACAGATGTGCTAATTGACTACATAGGTAGTGTGTCTATATTCCATAGGCAAAGAGTTATTTAAATAAATATATAGCCTTAGGTGAATGTGAAGTCTTCTATGTATTTCCTCATTCCTAACTGAATGTATGTTGAAGCCTGAGCCTCTCAGGCATTGTCAGATTTTGTCAGATCCCATCATGGCAGTCACTGGGAATTACTGAGGACTTCAGTTAAGTATAGAGTAGAGACAGTAATAAGCATTACTAATACTTTTAATTACTAACAAAAATACAATTTTACAAAGATTTCTCTAAAGAATATATTTAGCCTGGCATTTAAATAATTAAATAAATTCAAACGACACTGTTAATTTATTTTTATGTAAATCATCTCACAACGAGTGATATTTTTTCATAAAGTGATTACCTGGAAATTATAACATGTCTAACTTGTCATGATTCTTCAGAATATATGTGCTAAAAGTTTATTCCTAGCAAATCACAAAGCAACCTCATATTTGTAATGTGAATTACACTTATCATTTACTCTTCTTGAAACTATTTATTTTCAGTATTGTTAAGATGCAGCATCCCTAAATTTTGCATGTATTTCTTAAAATTTCGCATTCCTTTCTATAAACAGTAAACATTCCTATTATTTGTCATAAAATTATCATTGAAAAGCAGGCAAAGGCCAGGCGTGGTGGCTCATGCCTGTAATCCCTGCACTTCAGGAGGCCAAGGTAGGCGAATCACAAGGTCAGGAGTTTGAGACCAGCCTGGCCAACATGGTGAAACCCAGTCTCTACTAAAAATACAAAAATTAGCCTTACATGGTGGCACATGCCTGTAATCCCAGCTACTCAGGAGGCTGAGGCAGGAGAATTGCTTGAACCAGGGAGGCGGAGGTTACAGTGAGCAGAGAAGGCACCACGGCACTCCAGCCTGGGCAACAGAGCAAGACTCCGTCTCAAAAAAAAGAAAAAAAGAAAAGCAGGTACAGTTAGAGTTCCAGTATGGGATACTATTGTTTAAGCCTTCTCTATAGCAGGATAAAACTATCAGTCAAATTTGCATATGTCCACAAAGTAGATACACAATTACTTACTTACTAATATTTATATTCTCTGATTCATTTATGCTAAGCTCATCTGATAAAAATCATAAAATAATCTCCTGGAGAAGTTTTTATTTGCTGATCATTTGAGAAGTCCTATGTCTGAAATGATTAGTTTAGTAAGTGACCCTAAACTTTAGTTTTTTTTCTTGTGGTATATTATATGAAAATAATACATAGAATTATGAAGCTTTTGAGCTACCAGAGACTTAAGAATTGACCTATTCCATTTTATCATTTTTCAAATATAGAAACTGAGGTGGGAATTAAAGTAGTTGAAATAGGATTTGAGAAACTTTTAAGGCAATTTATAAATATTTTCTACATTAATATACATTAAAATAAAGTAATTAAATAATTGAAATTCTAAATTAATATATAATAGTTACATGTATTATATTAATATAATAGTTTGTTATACATAAAATGATTTATATTATAAATCAGATTTATAATATAAATTATAATTTAATTATAAAGATAATTTAATATAACTAAATGTAAATATTTTTCTGCTCTAAGTCCCATCATCGCCTTCTCAATTCAAGTGCCATGTGCTCCAGACATCCTAATTCTTCCCCTTCATGAAATGTATGTAAAAATGTGGCCAAGTATGATGGCTTCTACCTGTAATCCCAGCACTTTGAGAGGCTGAGGCAGGAGGATCATTTGTGCCTAGGATTTTGACACCAACCTGGGCAACATAGCAAGACCCCATCTCTACAAAAATTTTAAAAAATTAGCCAGGCATGGTAGTGCACCCCTGTAGTCTCAGCTACTTGGGAGGATTGTTTCAGCTTGGAGGGTGAGGCTGCAGTAAGCTGTGATAGTACTACTGCACTCCAGCCTGAGTGACAGAGCAAGACCTTGTCTCAAAAAACAAAGAAGAAAATCAATATACGTAAAAATGTAGCTATCATACTTCTTTCAAAATTAGAATCAGTTTTCTGCATGTGAACTTGAGGTCTGCGAGAGTGGAGGCCTAGCCCGCCTGTTCACCTCATCTTCAATGTAGACAGCAGCCGGGGCCTTATCAGGCAGATTTGTCACAGGAATGGTAAAAACAGCCTTCAAAGTTGGCTTCTATTAAAAGAACACATTGTTGCTCTAGGTGGCTTATGTTAGGTTACAGAGAGCTCGAAATGTTCCTTGTTATTTTGAGTAGCCAAAACTAGCCTTAGCTCCACAAAAGCTGTCACCGCAGCATCTATTTTAAAAACCCAGGTATACTAATTCTCTTCATGATCGCTGAACGTATCTCTGTGTTCCTCACATCATTACCAAGAACTTACAGTTTCAGAAGAGAGAGAGAGAGAGAAGGTGGAAGAGAGGGAGAGGGAAGTATGTGAATCATTTACATTTATTAAACATACTAATGGTATAGAAAGCATTTCTTTTCATTCTCACTCCAGCTCAATTAAATAGAAATGCAAATATTCAATTGATAATGAAGGAATCTGAGTGCCAGAGAAGTAACTTCCTTAAAGTCACATGGCTGGCGTATGTTGGTATTAGATTTCAAACTTTATTTTGACTCCAATGCCCGTTGTCACATGCTATGAAATACAGTTTGTACAGTTCAGAACTTCTCCTCTTCCTCTATCCAAAGTGGGTCTCACCACCTCATCCCAACCCATTGCTCCCCTCAGCCAAATACTCCACGACTCACTGGTTCTGAAACCAACTTTTCATCTGTGGCATTTTGTCAATAACATTTAGTTTCCTTAGGTCTTTTCTCTCGCTGACCTTATACATTGTGCCCTGTGGAACAGCATTTTAAACGTAGGCAAAACTCCCCTTTGCTTAAAAAGAACTTCACACCATTCCATTATATCATTTGAAAAACACCGCTCTCCTGAGAAAATGCTGTTTTCAACATAATCCTTAACTCCAAGAGTTTCATCCTCGGTGACAATCCTAACTCCATGGAATAAATCCCCATCTGCCTTAAATGAAGTTGTAGAATATATTTGAAAAGAGGTCTTATAAAATGCAAAAGAGTTAAATAAAAATGTATTGCTTGGTTATTATTATTATCCGTGCTGATAATATCGGAATGCTGATCGAGTCTTGTTGTCTTTATTTCTTAACAAGTGAGGCCCTTCTCTAATCTTTCCATTCTCCTTGCTCTGTTCTCTAAGAAAGTTGTTCTTAAACTTAAGTGTGCACTCAGTCACCTGAAGGATTTGTTAAACATGGGAAGGTGATGGGAATGTTAACTTGTTTGACTGTGGTAATCACTGTGATGTGTATGCATGTATTGAAGCATCATGTTGTACACCTTAAATAAATACGGTAAAAATAATGTTTTTTAAGAACATTTTCAAAACAAATAAATGTTTTTTAAAAAATATGGATTGATAAGCCTTTGCCTCAGAGTTTCTGATGCAGAAATGAGACTCCTCAAATTGATATATATCACATTTATAGATGCTGCTGATCTGAAACCCATGCTTTTGGAACCTCTGCTCTAAGAAAAAAACACAAAAGAAATCATGTCCCAAAATCCCAGACTCCAGCTTTTGGCCTGTCTGTCTACTGTTTCATTCTGTCATCCAAAATGACACTTTTAAACATCCAAGTTCTCCACTTATCAGAGCCCTTGACCTCATGCTCAATATTGCCAAGCTACCTCAGCCACACGTGGAACTAAGTCCCTAACATAAAATATCGCTCCCAGGCACACTGAAATTCAGCTCTTTTGCACCATTTCTTTTCTCTGCCTCCCCCTTAACTCTGAAAACATGTTTTCTGTGTTGGCTGCGGAATGCAACATTACTCATCCCAGCCCTCTTTGCTAAGATCAGTCTTCTCTCATTGGACGAAACTTGAGTCCTTTTCACCTTGTAGTAAGCGGTCAGCTGCCTCTGTGCTCCTCTTACCAGTATTTTGGACTCTCTTGAGGGCCCTACCATCTCTAGCCTTGGATTGCTCCATGGTGAGCCTTCTGCTCACAGACTGCAGAACGCTGCTGGAGAAAGCTGCGTGGCTTAGTGCAGCTGGTGCCCTGCGAGAGCCTGCTGTACAACTTCAGCTTGGCCAGGGTCTCCTGCTCACCACTCCTTCTATTTGTCCTCATTGACTTCTTGGATCGTTTTCCATGGAAACTTTTCAGGCTGTGTTTTATTTCCTTAAGCCCCCAATCCCATTAGTTCTCTCATCTTTAATTCGATTTATCTGTTCCCATATCTATATTTATTCTTCTCTCACATCTCAGAGCAAGATATACCCTCTCTCAAAAGTTAAAGTCTAATGTTGCAAAAGAATGTCTGATGTTCCTTTGCTCTCATCTCTTCACATGTATAAAGGGACTTACTTGACTTCTGTCTTCACTGCCATCTCTTTAAAGTTAATCTTCCTATTTTCCCAATTGGGATTTCTCTCTTTTGGCTTTGAAAAATGCCTCAGTTTTCTCCCATTAAAGTGACATTTTTGCTTCATCCTGCTTTCCTTTCCCAATATTATTTTATTTATCTTATTAGTTAGGGTCTTTGAATGAACAGTCGATATGGTTTGCATGTATGCCCCCACCCAAATCTCATGTTGATATGTAACCCCTAGTGTTGGAGGGGGGACCTGGTGGGAGGTGACTGGATCATAAGGGCGGATCACTCATGAATGGTTTACCGCCACCCTCTTGATGCAGTCCTCATGATAGTGAGTTCTCACGAGATCTGGTTGTTTAAAAGTGTGTGGCATCTCCCCGCTTACCACTACTTCTTTCTCCTGCTTTCGCCATGTGACAGTTTGCTCCCATTCACCTTCCCCCATGAGTGAAGGCTTCCTGAGTCTTCCCCAGAAGCCAAGTGATGTTGGTGCCATGCTTGGATAGCCTGTAGAACTGTGAGACCTTTAAACCTCTTTTAAAAATAAATTACCCAGTCTCAGGCATTTATAAGAACAGGCATTTACAAGCACAGCCTAATACAAAGGTCTTATTCAATACAGTTCATAAATTTCCTCAATAACATTTTTCCCCTCAATTTTCAGAAAATTGGATGGGACCCAATCATTCCATGAAAGCGCTTTCTCTGAAGTTAATAACGGTAGGCTCCATCTCCTGCATCTCTTCCTGCCCCAACTGAATCGAAGGCCTGTGTTGATTCTCACTGATTTCTCCACTGCAATTGTATCTATTTGCCTTTCTATTAAAAAATATTATTTTCTTGACCTCTGAGACACTATATTCTTTTTTTTTTTTTAGTTTTCTATTTAACTTTCTTCTCTAATTCTTTTATTATTATTATTGTTATTATTATTATTATTTGGAGACAGAATCTTGCTCTGTCGCCCAGGCTGGAATGCAGTGTCGCAATGTCAGTTCACTGCAACCTCTGCCTCCTGGGTTCAAGCGATTCTCCTGCCACAGCCTTGCGAGAAGCAACTGGGATGACAGATGTATGCCACCATGCTCAGCTAATTTTTGTATTTTTAATAGCAACGGGGTTTCACCATGTTGGCCAGGCTGGTCTTGAACTCCTGACCTCATGATCCACCTGCCTTGGCCTCCCAAAGTGCTGGGATTACAGACATGGGCCACCACACCCAGCCTCTTCTCCAATTCTTAACCATTCCTCTCCCCACCTCATTATTGGCCTGAGCTTAATCTTTGGCTTCTATGTTCTATTATTCCTTTGGGGTCATTACTGTCTTGTCTAGGCTTTTGACTGTCATTCTCACCTTTAGTTCCAAATTTTAACACTTCTAGTTCCTACAGGACTTTTCCTTTGCATATGCCCAATCTTTGTTTCTTTCTTTAAAAAAAAAAAAGAAAAAAGAAAAAGAAAAATTCCCTTCCCATCTTCTCTCCCCTTTTCTTTCAAAAGCAGCAGAATTAATATCTTGGATGGCTTGTTGACTTATTGCTGACCTGTACCTTCCACAGGCTGCAAATCACCAAACTCATTTAGTGCTTTGGAGACTCTGAATCTTCCTTTCTTTCCAACGTCTAAGCTTTCACGAGATTGTGCTTGGCTTTCTCTAATGGTCACCTTATGAGGAACACAATGCATCTTTGTTTTGACTCATGAACTTTTTTCTTCCATTTATCATGTCATTGTTCTTTAAAAATCCACAAGACTTCTTGTTCCTCTTGGCAATCAGACTTTGGTTAAGGCACAAATCAACTGGTGGCCTCACTTGTTTGTCAAGCATCTTACTCCTCCCAAAACGGCTGCACCTGTGGTCAGAATATTTCCCTGGTCATCCCCACAAGCTGTGCCTCACTTCCAGGTTTTACCCACATCGCCTTCCCTAAATTCAGCTGCTTCCTTTCTCCCTTTCCTCATACTTTCCTTGGCAATCAAAGCCATATGGTTACTCTAACAATGGTACTCTTTTTTCCTGAAGCTTTTACTAATGACTGCGACCCACTGTCATTTTTCCTCCACTCTATTTCTATACCTCTCTTAGAGTCTAGCGTTTAATGATATACTCAACTGAAGGTCTTACATATATGTGTGTGCGTGTGTGTGTGTGTGTGTGTGTGTGTGTGTGTATATATGCATATGTGTGTGTATATATATGTATATAAATTTCCTAGTGAAGTCGGAAGTATCATATTGCTAAATTCTATTCATGGCAAGTATACACTGAGTATCTTATGGTTTGTCCTATAGGTTTGTAGCTCTGTACTGTATAACAAGAGATCGAATATAGGCTACTTTGCCATTAGTTAGAAAGAAAGATTTGCTTCCCAACTCCCCACAGGTTTTTTGTATGTGCAAATTTGCATAATTGACTTTTTAAGCTACAAATTACTAGGTAACCATTATTTGTAGTTAGTTTGTAGCTTATCACTCTAATATAGATCAGCATTGTTATTGTCCAAAACTCAGCGAAAAGAACTAAACTTTCCTCAAGGCACAAAAATTTGCAACATACATTTAATGAACTTTTTTTTTTTAACCAAGCAGTAGCCTGATTCTTCATTCTCCAAATTTAGCTCCTGAAGCATAGTCAGACCTTAATAATTATGTCTCAGCACAAACTTTCTTCACTGCATTCTAATGAGATATGTGATATTTAAAGTTATTACCTCAAAGGATAATTTTGATTGTTTAGGAAAACACATACCATTACTAGTATATTTGATCATTTTATTTTAGTAAAATATTCTAACTTAGAGATGTGTGAAAATAAAATACTATTCAATGGTATAAAATCCTGTCTGATTAGAACTTCTCTTTAAATAGCTTTTGTAGATTAAATATTTTTAAGTGATGGGAGACAGTAAATCATTGACAAAAGTGAAGTAAAATAAAATTAAGTGTAATAATCTTTATTTTTTAAAGGTAGTTCCATTTAAGAATCAAAAAAGACCAGGGGATATTTTATTACAACTGTGTTAACATAACCAGTGGCTTAACAATATATTATTTTTCATCTGTTCTAGGTGAGGACTACACAGTAAAGACATTTCTGGAAAGATCTGAAATCCTGCCATTGACCTGTCGTGGCCACTGGATGTCACTAAGACCAATAACATGGATGTGAGCCAAAATGTTCATGAAAGGTTACATACTAGTATTTCATCTTATTTCAGATTTATTCTCTACATCAGAAAATTCAAAATCTTACAAGATACAATTGATTTATAAGGAGCAGAGACAGGAAAAATAGACATACATCACGATGATGGTAAAAAATAAAATGGTGATAGAAAAAGGAAGACAGAGATTATAACAAATTTCAGCATGACTCCAATAGGTAAGTTTACTGTAGTGGGCACCCATTTGTCCTAATTGATGGAGCTAAAACTAATTGGAATCCAAGTTGTTATGCTTAATGAAGAATCCAGATATAAAATACACCTTATATCAATTATTAGTTCTTATTTTCTTAAACAGGGTTAAGCCTTTTTCAGTTTGTGTCTGTAATGGGTTGCATTCCTATGGTGATGCCCTAACTCCTCGTGCCTGAGAATGTGATTTTATGTGTAGACAGGGTCTTTACAGAGGTCAAGTTAAAATAAGGTCATGAGTGTAGACCTTATTCCAATATGACTGGTGTTTTCATAAAAAGAGAAATTTGGACACAGAGATATACATTGAAGGGAGACCTGATGAAGAGAAGGAGGGAGAAGATGTGACTATGTGTAAACCAACGAGCCAGGCCTGGAATGGATGCTGCCTTCACAGCCTTCAGAGGAAACCATGTAATTTCCCTCACCACCTTGTTCAGTAGGTACGATTTCCTCCTTTATTCAGGTAAAGTTTACAGATAAGTGAATTATAAAAAGAAGACTTTATCTAAATTAAAAACCTATACTCTTCTCATAACCACAGCGTATAACTATTTTTCTCTACTATTAGACTTAAAATAAATATCTACATTTTATAAATATATAACATTAACTTTAATTATACTGCTGTAATAAAACACTTTTTCCTTGCATTTCTAATTTTAATAGCAATGTAAATTTTAAGCAATAATTCTAAACACATTTAAGTCATAATCCCAACATATATATAATTGTTCCAAAGAAAATTTCAAATATATTATGTAGAAGATATTTTCCACATGTTTGTAACAGTAATAATTTGGACTAATAAAATTTCAATAAGCTTGATGTGGTGGCTCATGCTGTAATCTCAGCACGCTGGGAGGCTAAGAGGTGAAGATTGCTTGAGGCCAGGAATTCAGACCAGATGGGGTAATGTGACAAGACCCTGTTCATACAAAAATACAAAAATTAGCTGGATGTGGTGACACACGCCTGCAGTCCTAGCTACTCAGGAGGCTGAGGTGGGAGGATGGCTTGGGCCCAGGAGCTCAAGGTTACAGGGAACCATGATTGTGCCACAGTACTCCAGCCTGGGAGAAAGAGTGAGACCCTGTGTCAATAAATAAATAAATAACATTGGGGAAATGATGCAATTGTGTTTAAAAATCAAGTGCACAGCAATGAGAAAGTTAGTTGATGATAGAAGTCACTAGTATGCTGAGACCAGCTTGGTCATGGAGACCCTAACCCAGCGGCACCGGAGGAATTAAAGATACACACACAGAAATACAGAGCGTGGAGTGGGAATCAGGAGTCTCACAGCCTTCAGAGCTGAGAGCCTCGAACAGCTTATTGTCGGGAAGCCGGTGATAAGCATTATTTCTATAGATAATAGATTAACTAAAGGTATTCTTTACAGGAAACAAAGGGATGGGCCGAAACAAAGGGCTGGGTTTGGCTAGTTATCAGCAGCTGGAGCATGTCCTTAAGGCGCAGATTGCTCGTGCTATTGTTTGTGGTTTAGGAATGCCTTAAGCGGTTTTCTGTCCTGGGTGGGCCAGGGTGTTCCTTGCCCTCATTCCAGTAAACCGACAACCTTCCAGCGTGGGCGTCATGACCATCATGAACATGTCACGGTGCCACAGAGATTTTGTTTATGGCCAGTTTTGGGGCCAGTTTATGGCCAGATTTGGGGGCCTGTTCCCAACACTAGTATAATATTAGTATTTTATTCTTTGAGGATGTCAGATTCACATCTTAGAGTGGGAAAAAATAAAATGATGCCTAGGAAGTGAATTGTGTGCCATCATAGGATACACAAATGTGACCATTACTACTTCTGATATAATAGATTAAAAACCTTCTATATAAACTATTAACAATAAGACATAAATATTCTTGTGCCTCTGGGCTTCCATTAAAAAACAAAACAAAATAGTGATCCTAATCACCAGAATTATACTTACTAGAAAAAGATTGAGATGATATTGCAGGAAATGCAAACAGTTCTGCCTTTGCAATTTTACTGCTTACTCTGCCACCTGTTACTAACTCTGATGCCAGCCAGCTAAGCTTATGCCAATGCTCAATACACATCTCAGACTTTTCTTGCAATGATAACAAATTTAAAAGCACCTGTGTGCTTTTTTTTTTTTTTTAATAACATTTTGGTCTTAAAGATTTAGCGAAGGCTTGAATACATAAGTCAACATAGTCATTTATGTATGTCTTTGCATTTATATGTGGTTTTTGATAAAAGTTAAACATCCTAAATGGAACATAGATAATTTTGCTTAGAAATTCTTAAAATTGTTTTCACTAACAAGAAGACCACCTGAGGTTTTCTGATCTGCAAGGTTATCTTCTGTCTTATGTTAATCTGATATTGTTGGGTTTTGACAAGTTTGTCTCTTATTTACTGTAATTGGTAGATGATAATTACTGACACCTTTTTACTTTTGCTTTTTTTTAATAAAAGTAAATACGAATTAAGTCTGTAAAACTTTGCTCAGATCCACAATATATTTCAAAATGTTTTGTTTTCTCCAACTTGCCAAACTTAGAATCTGAAGAGCTATTTGATTTCTTTGGGAGGCAGTGAATGGTATTCAAATATCCAAAAGTAAAAAAAAAAGTCTCATATGGGCTTTGAGTACCATTATTGAGGTTTTACTTTTAATTTATGAAAATTAAGAAAAAGCCTGTTATTGTGGTATTGTGAGTAGAGTACAAAACATCAAATGAAACATTTTGTGTTAATAAATATCAAATGTATATATGTATATTTGTTAGCACTCTGGGCAGTCATCTACAGATCTAGAAAAAGCAGATTTGGATATAGATCGAATACTTCACTACTTTTCAAACGTCGTGGCTGTTCTTCTTTCAGAACATTAGAAATGCAACACGGCCATGGAAGTATTAAATGCATGAAGAGAAGTAAGCAAAAGAAAAACATGAATAGACAAACTACATGTATCAGTAGGATAGTCAGGAGGTCCTCTGATCCTACATGCTTTGCAGAAAAAGTGATTTTAGGATTATGGGGAAATCTCTCTCTTCTCTTTCCGGGGCTGGGCCCATCCTCTAGGAAAGCATCAGTGCCTGGCAGTGTGCTCCTTGCACAGGGACAGGGCTTTAGTATGTCCACACTGAAAAAGGAATTTCCATTCTATGAAGCCCCCAGTCCCTCAGCTGCCACCTTCAACAAGAATTACTTCTTACTCTGGATAAAAAAATCCGATCCGTCCTCAAGGAGGAAGAGAAATAAAGACAAGGGTGTAGATCAACAGAATGATATATTTATTGGGAAAACCCTTGCCCCCTGGAAATGAGTTTCTGTGTTTTGTTTTTTCCAGTTTAATTGACTAATGTGTTGCTGTCATCCATGGACCTCAGCTTCCTACTTGTAAAATAAGGGGTTGGACAAGGTAATCTGTAAGATTTTCAGCTTCAAATTTCTATAAATTGTTGAAAGGCATGATTGTGGAAATAAATTCCTAGAATCTGAAATAGTGGAGATGGTATCAAATAAACTGATTCATAAATCAAAAAGAGACTACTCACAATATTCAGAAGTTTACTTCTCTCTCTGTATCTGGTCAAGTAGAAAGCTGTGAGCTTGAATATCAGCAACAATCAAGCAAACAAAGATTTTACTGCACAACTTGTTTAATAGAAGTATTTGCATTTGTTATTTCTTAATAAGATCCATGCATTCTATAGGTATCTCTGAAGCATATGTATTTTTTAAAGATATGATTAATGTAATCAAAAACTTTTTTGTCTGGTGAAGTGTTTACATTTCCTTTGAAAATGTGTAGAATAATGGGAAACTGTCTTGATGTCTGAAGCAAATGTCATAGTCATTTTGAAACTGAAACCCTATAAAATTTATTACAGCAAGCTAAAATTTCATTTTCAGAGATAAATTAATCAAAGGTCACTAGCTAATAGACCTAAATTCTAGTTTCTACTATTTTTGTCAATTTTGTTGGAATCTTACATATTATCTAGTGAAATTTCACGTCTGAATAAATACTATATATAATTCTAAAATACTGTATTATGCTTTTGTTGATTATACCATCACTAAAATCTATAGACCACTAACATAGAAATTACAATCAACCTTTTAACTTGAATTAAGTACTGTAATTTTGAATAAAAAAATGACCTTAAAAGTGGTAATTTGTTTAAATTTTTCTTCATACTATAGATGTGGCTAACAATAGGACTTGTCCAACTACTTTTCCAGGATCTGAAACTAGGACAAATAGAAAGTGCATTTCACATACATACAAAATATATTTTATAGGTTTTTACAATGTAATTTATTCATTTGTCTAAGTACTTTCCAATAGAAATACGATAGCCATATGTGTAATTATAAATTTTCTAGTGCCCAAATTTAAAAAGTAAAACAAAATAACAGAAATTAATTTTAGCAACATATTTTATATATTCAACATTTTATCATTTCAACTTGAGATATACTACTTTTCTTTCTTTTTTACCAAGTCTTCAAAATCTGTGGCATACTTTATACTTATAGCACATCTCACTAAAGTCACTAAATTTTCATCAGAAATACACGATCTGTATTAAGATTTCATAAAACTTGCAGTTGAAACAGTAGATTTACATATTTATATCCAATTTGTCCCAAACATACTTAAATGTTTTCCAACCACCGAACCAAGTATTAAGAAAGCACTTTCTGGCCAGGTGCAGTGGCTCACTCCTGTAATCCCAGCACTTAAATGGCAGAGGCAGGTGGGTCACCTGAGATCAGGAGATCAAGACAAGCTTGGCAAACATGGTGAAACCCTGTCGCTACTAAAAACACAAAAATTAGCTGGGCATAGTGGCCTATAATCCCAGCTACTTGGAAGGTTGAGGCAGGAGAATTGCTTGAACCTAGGAGGTGGAAGTTGCATTTAGCCAAAATCCCGCCGTCTCACTCCAGCCTGGGTGACAGAAAAAAAAAAAAAAGAAAGAAAGAAAGCACTTTCCTTTACTAGTTGTATCTACCCTTACCAGGCTGATGCTTTTTTTTTTTTTTTTAAATTGATTTAACTTTGATACTTTGAAATAAAAGCATATTATTTTTAAAATTATGTTCGGTAAATTCACTAATTCTTTTTCCAACTCAGGATTATTACATCAAACTCACTCAAAGGGATATCACACAAATTACAAGTCAACTCTAGATTTATCAGTAAAGGCTGAGTATCCCTTACCTGAAATGTTTGAGGGCAAAAGTGTTTTGGATTTCAGGGTTTTTGGGATTTCGGAATATGTGCATATACATAATGAGATATCTTGAAGATGGAACCCAAGTCTGAACACAAAATTTATTTATCTTTCATATATACCTTAAACACATAGCCTGAAGATAATTTTTTACAGTATTTTTAATAATTTTGTGCAAGAAACAAAGTTTTGACTGTCTTATTGTGACCTTTTACGAAGTTAGGATTGGAATTTTCCATTTCTGGTGTAGTGTCTGTGCTCCAAATGTTTTGAATTCTGGAGCCTTTTGGATTTTTGGAAAAATGCTAGAATCCAAGCTGTGTTATGGTTGCCTAAAATCACAAGTTTAATTCTGTTCAAAACTTATTAGAAAAAATTTTTGACATTTTCATTAGGATTTTAGGTGACGAATTTTGACAATTTGAGAGCAAAGTTCTTACTACATTCACTAAGTAATTGCAGAAAATGTCTTTTCGCATAGGGCATTTTATTGTCTTGAAAGATATTTTCACACAACTGAGGACTTTTTCAATTTGCTCTACCACAGAAATTTGCCATTTTCCTTCATCAAGAAATTTCAACACACCTTCCAGACTTGCTTTTTCACTGATTCAGTTGGAACATGAACTTCTGCATCTTGACTTGATTAGGCATCAATAGTGTGCCTTTATTTTAAATTGAAAAAAAAAAAACCTCTGCACATACATTTTAGAAAATACATTATTGATTATAATTATAATAGCAATGAATATTCAAATCAATTACCAATTATAATTTACATAGGTATCACTGTAATCCCTATTGACTGTAAGAAACATTTAAACAAACACATTACAATGTTTCACCGGTGCACAGAGGTCAGGAGTTCGAGACCAGCCTGGCCAACATGGTGAAACACCGTCTCTACTAAAAATACAAAAAATAGCCAGGCATGGTGGTGTGTGCCTATAATCCCAACTACTCGGGAGGCTGAGGCAGGAGAATCACTTGAACCTAGGGGGAGCGGGGTGGGGTGGGGGCAGAGGTTGCAGTGAGCCAAGATCACCCCATTGCACTCCAGCCTGAGAGACAGAGCGAGACTGTATCTCCAAAAACAAAAAAAGAAAAGAAAAAAAGTATTCCAACTGAACCAATCTGTATGAGGCCATTCTTGCATTCTTTCATTGCCATAAATAAATACCTGAGACTTGGTAATTTATAAACGAAAGAGGTTTAATTGGCTCCTGGTTCTGCAGGCTGTACAGGAAGCATGGCACCGACATCTGCTTGGCTTCTGGTGAAGCTTCAGGAAGCTTACCATCATGGTGGAAGGGAAGGAGAGCTGACATGTCACATGATGATAACAGGAGCAAGAAGTGGGGGAAGGTGCCACACTTTTTTAAATGACTGGATCTCACTCATCTCCAAAGAGATGGCACTAAGCCATTCGTGAGAAATCTGGCCCTATGATCCAATCACCTACTACCCGGGCTCACCTCCAACAGTGGGGGTTACAATTCAACATGAGATTCAGAGGGGACATATATCCAAACTCTATCAAAATCTGTTGACCCCAATTAGATTGTTGATGTGTTCATGGAGAACACTAGTAATGAAGCATGTGCCCCACCTACACACAATACAATAATATCTAATGTGCTGCAACTTTAAAGTGCAATAAAGTTCTACCACAATATTGTGTTTATCAGGAAAATAATTTAAAATGCTTCAGTTGTCATTCAAATTAAATACAATTAAAAATTAAATTACTTAGTTGTACTAGCCATATTTCATATGCTTGGTATTTACATGCTGCTAGTGGATACTGTATTAACCAATACAGACTAAGAGCACTGGTAATACATGTATATTATTATACATGTACTGAAAATTATTATACTGATTTTCAACATTGAATAATATTAAAAAGTATTGTACTGATTTTTGATGGGGCTAAAATATTACATATTATTTCATAAAAATTCAAACAATTATTTTCAGAGTCATGCATTTTACTTTAAGACATTGGGTAATACTAATTTTGAAAGCCTATATAAGTCTTTATTTTTTATTAAATAAATTTTAAAACTATACATTCTGAAATACATTTCAGAAAAATATAATATTTGATTAATTAGAAAGAATAGCTTGTTTAAATAACACAAGAAGTAAAATGAAAGCATTGTATAACGTTTTCTTTGAGAAAGCATTTTATCATTAATTTTTCTTACTGGTGAGTGCTAAGCACTCCTGGTAATAGAGTAAAATATAATAATAAGTAGCACATATTGATTAGATGATCTATCAAAAAATGTATGGGTGTCACTAAGGGTGTCTTGTTATTTTTAAAGAACTTTATAAACTCAACATCATTGTGTCTACATTTGTTAGATGATTCGTTCAAATTATTTTCTATGGATGGATGACAATGGAACAGTTGTCTTAATGACAGAACTCTGTTCAATCAGGGCTACTGTCACTATTGTTACTAGTAAACATGACATTAACTTTTTTTTTCTGTTTAGTAAAAAAAGTTTAAAAAACAGTCTAAATATGCATCTATATTTTCACAAAAGTTAAACCTCATCTTCAGATCACACATGACAATTTTTGCTAAAGTAGTATTTTTGACAAGAGAATTGGTATTTGCTAATCATAGGTTTATTCAAAATATCAATACTCAAACTAAAAGCCTAATTTTATTGATGATATACTAGGGATAAATAATCACCTCTGGAAGTCAAAATTTTACTAGAACCATCTGAAATTTGAAAAAAAAAAAAAAAAAACACCTCAAGCTATAATGAAATGACAGCTAGTGCTCATCCAGATTTTAGCAAGTATCTGGATGTTTGGCATCACATATGAAAGTACCAGATGGTTGACTAGATTTCTCACTTTTCATTTGGATGTTTTTCCCAAGAGTTTCATTCAGTTTTAATGTTCATTCACGAAGACAATTTGTGGCAGACACATAACTTTCAGGGATATTCTTATCTTCTATTAACAGAACATGACTCATATTTGGGCATGTCATCTTTCAGGAGATTAAAATATCATTAGGACACAATCAAATTATGTGCATATTTGTGCTTTCTGGTCAGAGAAAAACACCAAACTGTTTTGTTTTTTTTCCTCTCTCTCTTTACTCTGACAATCAATAGAGAGCACTCCTGTGACCAGATGTGTGGGGGTGATTCCCTGCACACCAAACAATTCTCTGGTGGACACCGTCTGGGAGTTCCACAATTTAATTCAATGTTGACACTATCTACCAGGAGCGAGAGTCAGATCCCACAAGTTAACGGTCAGTCCCAGAAGACCGCCCCCCATTTCAGATGCCAATAGCAAGCCCAAGGTTGTGTGACCTGTGCTTCTGACCAAATGGCTACAAAGTGGGAATTCCTATGACCCCATTCTCAGGTTAGATTAATTTGCTAGAATGACTCACATAATTCAGGAAAACACTTTATGAACGTGTACCCATTTATTATAAAGGATATTAGAAAGAATATAGATAAACAGCCATACGAAAGAGATGCATAGAACAAAGTGAGAAGGGGTGAGGAGTTTCCATGTCCTCTCTAGGCACATCATCTACCAGGCATCACCACATATTCAGCAATCTGGAAGCTCTCTGAACTCTGCCTGCCCGTTTGGGTTTTTATGGAGGCTTTGTTACCTAGGCATGATTGATTATGTCTTTGTCCATTGGTAAGCATCCCAACCTTAGCTTCTTTCTCCTCCCCAGACATTGATGGGTGGAGTTGATTGTCCCAACTCTCTAATCATGATCTTTTTGGTGGCCTGCCCCCATCCTGATGTTATCTGAGGCCCCAGCCACCAGTCTACTCATTAACATTCAAAAGACACTCCTATCACTCTGGAGATTCCAAGGGTTTTAAGGAGTTGTGTGACCCAGAAACTGGGGACAGAAAGCAAATATACATTTCTTATTATATCACAGTATTACACTTGGTAACCACTTTAAACTTAACCTGTGCCTTACAAGATCTCGAAATACAAGTTAACTACATTTCAGGTGCATGTTACTGTACTGAACAGTGTAAGAAAGTACTAAGACAATGGTAAGTATGTGTGTGATAGGAATTTGTCGGCTCCATTATAACCTATGGGACCACCAGTGTATATGTGATCTATCATTGACTGAAGCGTTGTTATGCAGCCCATGGTTGTATAAACAACAATAATTGAAGATAGTTTCAAAAAAACTGTAAGTTAAACCTAGAGCTCACACAGTAAAGAGGGAAAATTTATAAAAATATAGACAATATTTGAAGGAAATCTGAATGTTTGAAACACCTCGTAATTGAAAGTGTGTTATTTAGTCTATTTGCATGATTTGTCTCTCTGTTCAAACTAAATAATCATCAACTTTCTTTGTCTGCTTTGTGCTGTGAGGCAGTAGGCATGACATGAAATACAACAATCTGGGGATATTTCGTTTTACCTTCTGGAGTGCTGGCTGACAGCAACTGGATTGGGATAGCTTTTAACACATGAAATGAAATGTTAACAGTTTTTAAATATTGTTTTTTCATGGGAATAGAAGTGATGGAAAGGCAGCTCCCTTTTATGTCAAAGTCGATTAAACTGTAGATGTGTTAATAAACAAGCTAGCAAAAGAGTATGTTTGTATAGAAATGCTCATTTAGGTTACTGAATAAGCACTAGAATTGGGAAACCTGATTCTGGGCATAACATTAAATATTTCTAAGCATCAGTTTCCTTGTCATCTCTAACATGTACTTGGGATAGGCATGCATCATTTATAAAATATACAACCTCTGCCAAATGCTTGTGAAAGTTCTTTAAACAAATCCACCATTCAAGGATAAGATATCTGTCATTCATATGGACGATTGCGTAACTTGCTGCACAAGAGATTCAACCTCATTTCCCTTTAGACTAATTCTGTGCTGACAAATAGAGGAACTTGACAATTCACTGATCCCTTCCACCTCTGCTTAAACAGCCCATACATGCCAATAGGGAAGCATCCACTTTCATGCAGAAGAGCCGCTGATGGAGTGCAGGGGGTGAAGCAGCTCTCTGGTAGTTCTCTCCAGCCAAAGGCAACCTTGCAATGCTAGTCGTAGTAACTGGCTCTTACTGCATGTTTAGCTACCAGTCTTACAATGTTACATTTTGTTAATGAATCATTGACACCTCTGCTTTGCTCCGGAGATTTGGTGTCACCCTATTGGCAGCCAGGAATCCCACATTTTAATTATTTTGGCTGTTAACTTATCAACTATGTTTTTGGAATTCTTAACAGAGGAAAGGAAAAAGTACAGATTGGGTTGCGATGAAACCAACACTTTAGAAAAGAATTGTGTGTGTAAGGCCTTTTATGTGACCGTCAAAATTACAGATTTTCTCATTTACAGGTGGAGTAGCAAATGCGAGCTACTATTTAAGGACATTTAATCAATATATGCCCTAAAAATTCATAGTTTTTATTAGAAGTGGAAGCTGGATCTAGTTCATTTGAAAACAAAAAAGTAGAATACAGTAATCTAATCCTTGGAGACTCAAGAATGAATACAAAAAATAATATGCCTTTAGTGTTCTTAACAGCAAGAAGCAAAATATGTAAAACAATATCAGTGATAAATATTATATAAAACCATTGAAAATGATTAGGTTTGGGTGTGGAAGTCAAGAAAACGACATGTTCAAATTAGCCCATTTTATTAACAGTGGTTAACTAAAAAAGAAAATAATTACTCTGATAAATTATAAAACCCTTCATTTCTGAAAAAAGGATTGCATTGTCATAGTAACATCTAACAAATCACCTTACCCAGGAAACAAGAATCAATGTAGACTTTTCCTGATTCTTGATCGTTAACATACAATCTGATACTAGGTTTATTTCTTTAATAGCTCACTGTCTTAGTTTATTTGGGCTGCTATAACAAAGTACCATAAACTGGGGAGCTTATAAACAAGAGAAATTTATTTTTCACAGTTCTGGAGTTTAGGAAGTCCGAGATCAAGGCTCTGGAAGGTTCAGCATCTGGTGAGGGCCTGCTTTCTGACTTAGAGATGGTACCTTCTTGCTGTGTCTCTCACATGGCTGAAGAGTCAAGGCAGCTCTCTGGGGTCCCTCTTATAAGGACATTAATTCCATTCGTAAGGGATCTACTCTCATGATCTAATCATTTTGCACTGGCCCCACCTCCTAGTACTGTTACACTGGGGGTTAATATTTCCATATAGGAAATTTGGAGGAGACACAAACCTTCAGATCATTGCACTTACATATTTTGTTCTCTTAGCCATTGCCGCTATTGCTTAATGCATGCTCATCTATTTGCAGGGCTCCAGCAATAATCTGCCACTGCTATTCCTGGTCTCCTGGCTTGCACTTCCTATGCCAATCCTTCCTCTAAAACCATTTCCATTCAGTTTTCTCATTGCCTTAGTAATGGGGACCTTCCATACACCTTTTTTCCCCTGACCATTTTTTTTTAGATCTTATTTGCTGCCCCTCTCCACCCCCTTCTATTCAACTTCATTCTTCCTTAGTCCTCTCTGTGACCTTCAGTGTATCAGCCAAGTGGAAACACTCGCAACTTCCTTCTGCACGACGTGCTCCTTTGTGGTCTCTGCTCTGGCTGCTCTTCTGGAGTGAAATTATTCTTACATCTGTTTACCTGGTGAATATTCACTCCGAGGTCAGACCACTTAGACAACCTTCCCTGAATCCCTGATTCTGCACAGGAAAGACCAGCCATATGTATGTCTCCTGTGTTTTCCATTATACTTTGTAATTATGTTCTGCACTTACTTATTTCAGTTTATGTCTCACACTTTCATTTATCAATTACTTCCTACATGCAATATACTACCTTATTCATTTTTGTGTTTCTGGCATTAAGCACAGTTCCTGGCATATGGTAGATACTGGAGGAAAACAACGCTTGAACTGCGAAGGGAATGGTGACAGCAGTTCACTAGTCACAAAAGAGAGTAGGATGTGACATAATGAAGGCAACAGATACTACTGGAGAGGCAAGTTAGGTCTTGGATGGCTTTGTTTATGTTGCTAATCGTACAGATTGGCTTCTGTAGGTTATGGGGATAATTTTCCCAAAATGTGAGTGATATTATGTGGAGCCTTTTGGAAACATCAGTATGGTAGATGTATTTGAAGTGGACGTGTTTGGGGAGAGAGCGTGGAGAAGCAAATTGATGCAGAGATGTAAAGTAAGACAAGAAGCAGACAGATCAGTGAGGAGCCCACTGCAGTATTCTGGGTAGGAGGTGATTATGCCTGAAGTAGAGTTGCAGCAGTTGAAATGGAGAAGAAAGAGGTATATAAAAACCATATTTAGGTGGTCATAAATTCATGTGCAAGTGTGTGCTTTGTTATGGTAATTGGGATATAGAGGGACCTAGAATGATTCCCAGGTTTCTAGAACACTGGGAAGAAATGCCTTTATATAAGTTTGCAAACAAATGAGGAAGGGCAGGTGAGAAGGAGACAAGTAGAGTTTGGAAAATGTTGACTTGCAGGCTGACTTAACGATGCTTGTGGGATCACCAATTGCACATTTCTAGTAGAAAGTAAAGCATTGTTGTTCAGAGATCATGAGAAAGAGCTAGGGTAAAGAAACAGAACCAACGTGCATTGAAGAAATTGCCTGGGTGTAATTTAAAATATGAGAAGAGGAGGTGGAAAAAATAGCCTTAAAGAATATATTTAGAGGGGCAAAAAAGGAATAGAGACTGAGAAGTCCCCTATCCTCCCAAAGTTTAACAATCCAGAAAATACTGTTTTCAATAAACCAAGAGAAGAAATATTTTAAAATAAATGTGTGGTTTGTAGCCAAAAAAATAGAGAAACACAATTTTTAAAAAATGAAAAAAAATTCACTTAGATTTTGACTGTTAGGCTCTCTGAGATTTTACAGAGTAGTTTTAAGGGAGTGGTTGGAATATTGTCCTTATTTAATGGGTTGAAGTTCAAATGAATGTCAAGTGCTAGAGACAGATAGCAAAATTGTATTTTCTGAAAATATTGCTGTTAATAGAAGGAGAAATAGGGTGATGGCTAGGGATTTAGGTGTGTTAAGGGAGTCATATGTAAGGTCAAGGGAGATTTTCTTCTCTGTTCACAGTACTGTGTTTGCCTTCACATACTTTTTACTGCTCCTTCTCTCTCTAATTTGCTGGTCTCATTTCCTAAAGATATGGAAGCTTATTTTCATGTACAATCTTATTTATTTCTCTAGTAGCTCTTCTTTCAGAGTTTTATTTTTTTTCCCTCCATGGCTTTCTTCAATAAAAACTTATATCTGCAAAAAAAAAAAACACAAAAAAACAAAACTCATCTCAAATTCTTATCCTTGGTCCTAGCCTGCTTCCATTTTACATTTCATAGTGTGAACATTTACACTTGGATACTTTTTTTGTTTGTTTTTTGAGGCAGAGTCTCACTCTGTTGCCCAGGCTGGAGTACAGTGACATGATCTCAGCTCACTGTAAGCTCCGCCTCTTGGGTTCAAGCGATTCTCATGCCTCAGCCTCCTGAGTAGCTGGGATTACAGGCACAAGCTCTCCTAACTTTTTGTACTTTTAGTGGAGATGGTTGACCATGTTGACCAGGCTGGTCTCGAACTCCTGACCTCAAGTGATCCGCCTGCCTCTGCCTCTCCAAGTGCTGCGATTACCAGCATGAGCCACTGTGCCCGGCCTACACTTGCATAATATTTTGGCAGTACTAATCTGGTAGTCATAAAATGGAACTTGCCATTACCCCCAAGATATTTGATCTACCACCTTTGTCACTTTTCTGATTTGGGATAGTAACTATTCACTTCTGCCAAGTCACCAGTCCCTTACTTGTTCTTTGTAATGCCTTTTCCATCTGTCGTGTTTTTACTTTTTCTGTTGTCACTGCCTTATTTAGTTTCTAATCTTCCCTGCTAGCATACTATAATTACCTCCCTGACAACAATCTCAAAAATAAAAAACCAGAAAGATTTGTTGGCCTCTAATGCATTATTTTGATTAAACTTCTTTCTTATTCAAAAACTTTGAATGGTTGACTATGTATAGTACTATGTATGTTAAGATTAACCTCAAAAAAGTTAATTATATCCAACGATGAAAAAAGGTTTGATAAGTAACTTAATACATTTACCTGTAATCACATTACTAAGTACAAAGAATTATAAAAATTTCCCTTCTGCTAGTAATTAGATATATTTCATTTGATTAATTCACGAAAACCTGCCAGACAATCCTCATTGTCAAAAAAAAAAAAAAAAAAAAAAAAAGTGTTAAGATGTGTGTCTGTGAGTATCTGGCTCTTCACTCTTTACTAAGTTAGTATTCATGATCTCTAAGACACAGTCATCTGAGTTTAGCTTTCAAAAATATCTGGCCAAATAAGCCCACGTCTAGTTGCAGTCACTTCCTCTCCATTCCTACTATTTCCTTCAGACTTAAACTGCAACATCAGCTCCTTCCTGGCTGGGTTTCTAGTTTGACAGCTTTCAGACTTGACCTATAAGATTGGCTCTTTTCTGTGTCTGCAGCCTGATGACCTTCAGACTTGAACTGAAGCATTCTCTCTTCTCTGGGTTTCTACCCTGCCAGCCCACTCTCTAGATTTTGGATATGCCAGCATCCTTAATCACGTGAGCAATAAGTTTCTTTCTACATACATACGTATGTCCTATTGGTTCTGTTTTTCTAGAAAAATCCCAGCTAAGACAGATTCTGGTACCAGGAATGGTTGTAGAGGAACCGGTATCTTAGAGACATGTTTTCTGAATTGGTTCTAGGTTTCTGCATTTGGATCTCTAATCTTATTAAAGACATTAATGACTCTATTGCAGTCATAAAGAGAGCCCTGATAGTCTATAAGGTGATATGGCAACATAGATATGAAAAATATCACCAAGGAATACTCCTAATCAAACATTTGTAACAGGCAAAGGTATGATTAACAATGTATATGATACCTTTAAACATTTTTGTCACACTAATGAGTAAGGAGATTGACTGCTTATTTCCAATGTTGCTGGAGAAAGTGGAGAAACAAAACAATAATTTCAGGGGTTTGAATTCCTAACTTAAGTGCTGTATAAATGACCTGAAAGCATGTACCCTGAAGGAGAGCCTATCTTCTGTAGCTACAGGGCTGGGATTGCTGAAAACTAAACTTAAAATCTCATCTTTCCAGTGGCTCAAGTACAAAATCAATTACATTCCCATCTGTCTTAGTCCATTTTCCTGATGCTGTAACAGATTGGCACAGACTAGTTAAATCATAAACAATGTAAATTTATTCAGCTTATGGTTCTAGAGGCTGAGAAGTCTGACAGCATGGCACTGGCATCTGGTGAGGGTCATCTCATGGCACAGGGCAAGAGGCAAGAAGCAAGTGCTTGAGACACAGATAAGCACCAGCGGCTAGACTTTCTTTATTACAACATTCTCTGGTGATAACTAACTCACTCCTGTAGTAATGACATCAATACATTCATAAGTGTTTCACCCTCATGATTGAGTCATTTCTTATTAGGCCCCAGTATTGTTGCATTGGAAATTAAGGCTTCAACACAGAAACTTTTGTGGAACACATTCAAAGCGTAGCACCAACCTTGCAGGGTGTCTGTTGTTAAAGTTAGGGCATTGACTGGGAAAGAATGAGATCCTAAAAGTTGGAATGAGGACATTTGGGAAGACCCCGATGAAACTGCAAATACTGGGCCTCTAAATTCTAATGAGTCATCTTTGCCAGTAGAAGCAGCCTCTCCATCCATATTTGAGGAGATCAATGCCTCATTGCCTGTGGAAACGGTAATGACTTCCCCTATAGCAGTTGCCTTGCAAGAGAATGCTGATTCTTCTTAGGGCCACCCCCGTTATCCATCCTTGCTTCTAGACCTATAATAGACTCAAGTCCCATCTGGTTCCTAAAGTGAGTTACAATGTTTGACCCATGAAGAAGTGTGTTGCATTTCAAAAGATCTTTATTTTTCTAATTTATACAGATAGAAATCCTAAAAATATGTATGGGAATGGATATTAAATGTGTGGGATTATGTTGGAAGGAACATAAAGAAAGAACAGGTTGAATTTATTCATATGGGCCCACTAAGCAGAGCTTATGCATTTAACACTGCAGCTCAGGAAGTTAGAAAGAGTTAACGTGTTTCCAGTTTTGTGCAAGATAGTGTGTCCTGTTAGATGGAAATGTGCCCTCCCTTTCACAGTAGTCACCCTGGAAGGCTGGTGCTTTTGTTGAAATGTGTCCCCCAAAAGCTCACGTGTTGAAAACTTAGTCCCCAAGGCAAAGTCACACTGTCTTTATCTGGAGATTAAGTATGGTTTAAGGAGAAGCATATGAATGAAAGTTTACAAGAAGTGGTCTTGTAATGGTTAATTTTATGTGTCAACTTGGCTGGGACTTGGTCCCTAGATATGTGGTCAAATATTATTCTGGAAGCTTCTTTGGGGCAATTTTTGAGGAGATTAACATTTAAATTGGTAGATGTATTAGGGTTCTCTAGAGGGACAGAACTAATAGGATGTATGTATATATGAAAGGGAGTTTATTAAGGAGAACTGACTCACATGATTACAAGGTAAAGTCCTACGATAGGCCATCTGCAGGCTGAGGAGCAAGGAAGCCAGTAGTGGATCAGTCCTAGTTTCAAAACCTCAAAAGTAAGTAAACTGATAGTGCAGCCTTTAGTCTGTGGCTGAAGGCCTGAGAGGCCTTGGCAAACCGCCAAACTCCAAGAGTCCAAAGTTGAAGAACTTGGAGTCTGATGTTCGAGGGCAGGAAGCATCTAGCACAGAAGAAAGAAGAAGGCCAGAATACTCAGCAAGCATGCTCATTCCACCTTCTTCCGCCTTTTTTCAGCTGCGTTGGCAGCCAGCAGGGATGGTGCCCACCCAGATTAAGGGTAAGTCTACCTCTTCCAACTCAGTGACTCAAATGTCAATCTCTTTTAGCAACACCCTCACAGACACACCCAGAAACAATACTTTGGATGCTTTAATCCAATCAAGTTGACACTTAATATTAACCATCACGGTGGACCTCAAGCAAAGCTGACTGCTCTCCGGAAAGTGGGGAAGGGAAGTATCATTCAATCAGTTGAAGGCCCAAATAGAACAAAAAGACTGACCTCCCCTTAGCAAGAGGGAATTCTGCAGTAGGTGGCCGTTGGACTTGTACTACAGCACTAGCTCTTCTCTGGGTTGCTAGCCTGCAACCCACCCTGAAGATTTTGGACTTTTCAGCCTTCTTAATCTCATGAGCCAATTTCTTAAACTAAATAAATAAATAACAAAAAAGTGAAGTGTGTGTGTCTCTGTGAGGGTGTGTAACCTTTATCCCATTGGTCCTGTTTCTCTGGAGAACACTGTCTAATATACTAAGCAACAGATTTTGTCACCAGGTAATGCTATATACAAATGAAGGTATGTATAGGTTCACCACATTTAAAATCTAATTTGTTCTGGGACAATAGTCACAAGGTCAAGTTTGTAAGTAAAAAATTTTCTATATTGATATTTGCTGTATTATTATCTGCCCTTGCCCTTTCTAATCCCTCTTGCACAATGCAACCAGAGGAGCTTTTTAAAAGCACGTATTTGAAGATTTTACTACCTCCTTTTATAAAATCACTTAATAATTCCACATAACCTTTTGAAAAATCCAAACTCCTCAGTGTGTTTCACATGGCTGTGTGCCTCTCCTGTCGCTCCTGTCCTCATACCCCATGATCCCACTGAGGAGAGCTAGCTGTTGTGTTCCACACCCACCAATGATGTATTTCCACTTGTAGCCCTTTTTATCTTCCAGCTGTTGCTTTTACCTGGGATATTCTCCCCTGATTTTTCTACTTATCTTTAAAGTCACAGCTCAAGTAGTCCAAAGGACATCCTTTCCTTCTTGTTTTGGCTAACATGGAATTTTTTTTTTTTTTTACTCTGTGTTCCCACAGAGCTGTTATAGGCAACTAGGGCTCATAGCATCTTGATTTCCCTCTCCTATCCTATCTTTCCATATCCAACCTTACACCCTGTACTAGAAGTGGTGACAAGTACTTATGTTTACCACTGCCTAGGGACACAACGTGGATACCAGTCTCAACCATGGCTATTGCTAAAAATGTCTTATTCTTGCTTGATCAAGCAGAGACAATCCATACACCACAGAAACAAACAATAAATTGAACAAAGAAGGCATTCTGTAGTTGGCAAAGACTTATGAAAAACCATAGCGATACAACAAATAAAAGATGTTTTTGACTTGAGCAAAGAGAATTAGATCATGTTAAGAGAGAACTGCTGATATGACAAAAGAGTTCACAGTGAATAGCAAGTATCATCAAAGCAGATTCTAGAACTGGGATCTCTGATGATCCTCATTCAGGAATCTTGCAAGTTCGGAGTCATCTGTACATTATTCATTCATATGCTCTGTAAGATTTCCTCCTACTGTTTTTGTAAATAAATCTGTTTTTCTCTAAGAGAATGACAGCTCTCTTAAAGGAGGGGGGGAAACAGTGGTTGAAAAGAAGGATCGTTGAAGAAATATTTGATGAATAAATGAACGAAATAATGGAAGCAGACAATAAAGGCTTACCTAATAAGCCTGTGGTTGACTGCAATAGTAATTGAGAATCTGCAAAATGAGCCTCAGTAATCTCCAGGGTGGGGAGAATTAAAGGAACGAACATTTCCCTGTCTCCTATTGATCGCCAGCTCTTGTCCTGCCTTGGTGAGAGGCACTTAAAGTTATTTCATTTGACCTTGGTAACAAAAATAAAAGGTAAATATTATTATTTCCCATTTTATAAATAATGGATATCAGTATCAGAGGAGCCAAAAAACGGCCAGGGGAGGAGAGGGGGTGCTATTATTCCCCATATGGCTGGGGAGGGAGGGGGGACATGACATGACATGACATGACATCCCTGCCATGTGGATCGTTAATGGCTGGGGGTAGGGAGAGGGGGTTTCTATTACTCCCCATATGACAGGGGATGCCTGACGCCCCTGCCATGTGGATCATAATAGCAAGCAGTGGGGGAGGGGGGCTATTACTCCCCATATGGCAGGGGTGCCTGACACCCCCACCATGTGGATCGTAATAGCCAGGGGGAAAGAGAAGGCGGCTATTCCACCCATATGGCAGAGGATGCCTGAAACCCCACATGTGGGTCATTATAAGGGGGGGTTCTATTACTCCCCATATGGTGGGGGATGCTTGACTCCTGCCCAGTATGTGGACTGTAATAGCCAGGAGGGGAGAGGGGGGCTGGGAAGGGGGGCCACTATTCTACCCATATGGCGGGGGGTGCCTGACCCCCCTGAAATGTGGATCCTAATAGCCAGGTGGGGAGAGCGGGGTAGCTATTCCTTCCCATATGGCGGGGGGTGCCTGAATCTTCCCCATGCGAATCGTAGTAGCCAAGGGGAAAGGGGGAGGGCTATTCCTCCCTATAGGGCAGGGGGTGTCTGATACCCCCGCCATGTGCATCATAATAGCCAGCGGGGGAGGGGGGTGGCTATTACTCCCCATAAGGTGGGAGGTGCTTGACCCCCCAACCCTGCCATGTGGATCGTAATAGCCGGGGGGGAGAGGGGGCTGCTGTTACTCCCCATATGGCGGGGGATGCCTCACCCCCTGCCATGTAGATCATAAATAGCCAGGGGGGTCAGGGGATTATGACTCCCCATATGGCGGGGGGTGCCTCACCCCCCTGCCATGTGGATCATAATAGCCAGGGCGGGAGAAGGGGGTGCTGTTACACCCCATATGGTAGGGGTTGCCTCACCCCCCTGCCTGTGGATCGTAATAGCGAGGAAGGGAGAGGGGAGTGCTAATACTCCCCATATCGCTGGTTGTGGGGGGTTCCTCAACTTCTTGTTACATGGGGATTAATAGCATTCTCTCCCCTCTTGGATATAAAACAATTTCATAGGGTTTGTCTACACAGCCTATGATACTGAAACTAATATCCTCTCCACCTCCGGATATTAGGAACAATATCCCAAGATGATATACACTGTTTGCGAGATTTGGAGTTATATCATGCTGTGTTTCCCTGAATATTTGTAGAAATCCCACAGCCTGGGTGTACACCCACTGCTATATTGGGAGTATCTTCGTACTCCACCCCCTGAAAATTAGGAGCCATATCACAGAAGGGGTGTAAAGCCACTGAGATATCTGAAGTAATATCATGCCCTCACCTGCTAGTCATTAGGAACAATATCACAGGAGGGTGTATACCTTTGCGGTATTGGGAGTAACATCATCATCTATTCCTTTAGACGTTAGGAATAATATCAAAGGGTGTTGTACACCCAAGTATTATTGGAAGTAATATCATTCTCTCTTCTTCTAGATTGTATGAATCATATCACAGGCGGGATGTACCCGCCCTTGTTTTATTTTGAGTAATGTTATCTTCTTTCAACCTGGATATTAAGAACAATATCACATGGGGGGTGTACATCCTTTCAAGATTGGTGGCAATACCATCTTTTCCCTTCTTGGATATAAGAAACAATATCACAGGCGGGGTGTACACCCCTTGCAATATTGGGAGTAATATCACCTCTCCCCATGTGGTTATTAGGGACAAAATCACAGGGTGGGTATACATTTCCTATGTTATTGGGAGTAATATCATCCACTCACCCTCTGAATATCAGGAGCCATATCACAGAAGAGGTGTACACCCCCTGCGATATTGTCAGTAATATCATCCTCTTCCCCCCTGGATATTAGGAGCAATACCACGGGGTGGGGGTTTACACCCACTGAGATATTGAAAGTAATACAAGCCTCTTTCCCGCTGGATATTAGGAACTATATCACAGGTGTGTGTGCACCTTCTGCGATATTGGGAGTAATATAAGCCCCTACCACGCCGCATATTAGGAACAATATACAGGGCAGTTTACACCCCCTGCGATATTGGGCGTAATATTATTCTCTTTTTCCTGTAGATTAGGAACCATATCACAGGGGTCTGTAAACCTTCTGCGATACTGGGATTAACGTTATCCTCTCCCCCACTGAATATTAGAAACAATATCACAGACATATCTCAAATATAGCAAAGCTCCTCAGCTCACACTCTTTCCAGTCTGTTTTTAAAGACAGGCCCACACCTGTGTAAAGTCTTTAACTCAAGTTGGATTGATCCAGTTAGCACTCCTTGTTGCTTCTGCCCTCCAGCCTTTTGTATCTACTATTCTCTGCCTTTGTCTGTCATGTCCTATCTCCTCCATTCTCCAGCACTTTAGTAAAGTCCTTTTCATCAAGCAGTTTAGCTTCATCCCTGTGTTTCCCAATCTTAGCATGATTGACAGAGTGGGACAGATAATTCCTTGCTGTAGAGAGCTGTCCTGTGTTGTAGGATGTTCAGCCATGTCCCTGGAATCCACCCACTAGATACCAGTTGTGACAACCAAAACTATTTCCAGGTCTTGCTAAGCATCCCCAGGAGTGCAAAATGGTCCTCAGTTGAGAATCCCTGCTATGGTGTATCTTTCCCTACATATTAAAAAAATATATTTCAGAGGCTTCCTTGAAAACCATAGCCTTCATTGGTTATCTCTCATCTGCAATTAACCATACTTACTTCCTTAAATTCTCTTTTTCATAATTTTCTGCATAGTTTTAGTTCTTTGTTGATATTTAACTTTTCATGTAAATAATGATTTCTTCAACTTTTCTAAAAGCTTCTTTGAAATCAAGTCCTTGCTAAATCTTAATAAGCCCTTAATAAGCCTGTTTTCTACAGACATTCAACTATTTGATAATTTGATTATGTTGGGGCATGAGAATTTGGATTAATGTATGATGTGAAATTATTTAAAACATCTCATGAAATTCAGCAGCAGCTCAAGTCACACAAGAGTGTAATGACAGACCTGCTGTTTAGTTTCCATCGTGCACCAAGTTAATCTCTTAAACAACAACACAAATGTGGGTTTCTACCTAGTTTTTCTATTGGAAAAAGCAAGAGATAAAAAGTTGAGGTGAGGTAATACATTCTGAGATGTTTGGTGTTTATATATTAGTGCAAGTGCAAAGTCACTTTTTGCCAGAAAAAAAGTATGAAAAGAGAGATTTTGTAAATCTGTAAATTTTTTTACATTATAAAATAATGGCAAATTATCTTAATAATTTAATTAATTAATTAATCTTTCAACATTTTCTAACATCTTTCAAGTGCTTGGGTCCTTGCTCTATTTTAGAAATCTTGAGTTTAGGTAGAAACTGTGATATTGTAGTCTCATAAATCACCTTAAATATTGTTAATTTGGTGAAAATTCTTTAAGGTGGGAATGGAAGACCTCTATTATTTATTTAATTCAAAAATTTTAAATTGTGGCAAAATATACATAACATTTACCATCTTATTTTTTATGTTTACAATTTTTAATTTCTATGGGTACAGAATAGGTCTATATATTTCTGGAGTCTATGTAATATTTTGTTAACGGCATACACTGTGTAATAATCACATCAGGGTAAATGAGTTATCTATCATCACCGCAAGCATTTATCATTTCTACATGTTACAAGCATTGCAATTATACTATTTTATAATACCATCTTAATAATTTCTAAGTCTGCAGCTCAGTAGTGGAAAGTACATTCACATTCTTGTGCAACTAATATCTAGAGCTCTTCATCTTGTGAAAGTACCCATTAAACTCTGTATCCATTAAACAACTCTCCACTCCTTCTTAGCTCTTTGTAAGTGGCTTTGCTCTTGCACTAGCCCCTACAGGTAATCATATTACACTTTCTGTTTCTATGAATTTAACTACTCTAGGTACTTCATTTAAGTTTGATGATACAGTCCTCGTCTTTCTTTCTGTGACTGGCTTATTGCACCGACCATAATGTCCTCAGGATTCATCCACGTTGTCGCATGTGTCAGAATGTTTTTCCTTTTTAAGGATTAATAACATATAACACATTTTGTTTGTTCATTCAACTGTTGCTGGGCACTTGGGTTGTGTCCACCTTTTTGGCTATTGTCAGTAATGCTGTTACGAATATGGCTGTGCAAAATATCTCTTTGAAATCTTGCTCTCAGTTCTTTTGGATAAATAGCCAGGAGTGGTATTGTTGGGATATATGATAATTCTACTTTCACATTTTTGAAGAAATGTCACACTGTTTTCCATAGCAGCTGCACCATCTTACAACCCTACCAACAATGCTTAAGGGTCTCAGTTTCTCCGTATCTTTGTCAACAGTGGTTATTTTCATTTATTGTAATAGCCACTCTAATGGATGTGAGGGGGTATCTCCTTGCTCATTGTGGTTTTGTTTTGCACATCACGAATGATTAGTGATGCTGAGCATATTTACGTGTGCTTGTTGGTCATTCATAGATCTTCTTTGAAGAAATGTCTGTTCAAGTCTCTTGCCCATTTTTTAAATTGTGTCATCTGTTTTTTGTTGTTGTTGAGTTGCAAGAGTTCTTTATATGTTGTAGATACTGACTCCATTTCAGATGTATGATTTGCAAATATTTTCCCACCTTCCACAGGTTGCCTTGTTGCTCTGTTGTTTCCTTTGATGCCCAGAAGTTTTAAATGTTGATATAGTCTCATTTATCAAGTTTTAATTTGTTGTCTGTGCTTTTGCTGTCAGATTCAAGAAATCATTGCCAAATCCAATGTCTTAAAGGACATCTATTAAATTTACCTTTTTTACAGAATCTAGAACTCATGAAATACTTGCTTGTTGAGCGACTGAATGATTTCAAAATTAACCACCAACGAAATCTTCATAGTTTCCCTACTACAATTCCATAATCTCTATGCACATTTTTTTCATTGTAAAAACTGGGGGAGTCCTTTTCTTCTCCTTCTCAAAAGATCTTTCACTCTCTGCTTAGCTATTGTGTTCTTTCACAAGGTACATACTCTTTATTTTCATTTAATCTTACAAAACTAGTGCAGCTATTTTGATTAAGGTGTCTCCTTATGCCAGAAAAATGCACCTGATACTATCGTGTAGATGTTAATAACTCAGTCGAGTTTGAATCCAAAATCTGTCACTATGTTAGGACAAGGACTATGTCTGTCTTTTTCACTGCCTGGCACAAATCAAGAGCTTAATAAATATCTGTTGAATTAATAAAGGTGTAAAATGGATAAGATGCTTAACTCATCTAAATCTTAACCTGTGAAGGGACTAAAACTATCAATCTTATGGGTAAAAACAAGTTAATTATACTTATCACCTAAAATTTTGTGAGGATTAAATGGAGAACAAAATGTATTTGTAGGTTTAGCAATGTTTGACAATAGTGATTCCCCAAGAATTATGTTGATCAATTACTGCTTAATAAGAAAGTAGACTTGCAGGACCCAGAGAGTCCTTAAAAGTTGCAAAACTGATGCTAAATATATGCATGACACTGTTAAAAAGAAACCATGTAAGGACGTTACACTCTTCTTGGGAAGACAAGGTTAGATAAAAATATGTACATAAAAAGAAACATGATCATTGGTGAGTGAAGCAAATATTCATGCCTATTGGAATTCCAAAAGAGATTACAATGGAACTGAATAGCCAGATAAAGCTTCCTAGAGATGATGAGCTTGAGTTGTTTCTTGATAGACAGCTGAATTTAGATGACTGCACAGGAAAATAAGGACATGCCAGGACAGGGAACATTTGAAGTGTAGTTTGTCCATCAATTTGTCTTCAGAGTGTGAAAGCCCTTCAATGTCATGCTATGGATTTTATATGTCATCTTCTAGACCAGGGGTTGGCAAACTTGTTAACTTGTTCTGTAAAAGGCCAGACAGTAAATATTTTAGGCTCTGCATATTCCTCTTTGCTTTTTTCTTACAGCTATTTAAAAATGCAAAAACCATTTTTAGCTCCCGGGTTGTATAAAAACAAGCCACAGACTGGATTTGGCATAGTTCACCGACCACAAGGCTCTATTAAAGATCTTCTAGCATTTACTTGATATAACTAGAGGTACATTCTAGGAAAATGGCTGAGGGAAGCGAGAATCACCTTACTTATCTTTCTTTATCTGGACTTTTTTATTGTCAGAGAAAACATGTTTTACGATTTAAATACAGGGACAAAACTTCATATTTTCTTGTTGTGTATTATACAGAAGAGAATTCTATCATCACCAAGAAAATTATAGTATACAGGTTATTTAGGACAACATTTTCATTGACTTACACTCTCTTTTTGCTGGTTAGAGTTGGTATCATAATTGCTATTAATAACACTACAAATGGGTACATTGTAGACACTTAATGGCTACTTTAAGAATTGAATTTAGGAGGTGAAAAATGCTTTATGAACTCTATAATAAAGAAGTTTTATGGGAGCTAGTTAAGAAACAAATGTTATGAGAAGTGAAAATTCTTCTAGTATGCATCATAAAGTATGACAGTCTTTATGCTAGCAACTTAATTCTACAAGCCTTATGTGTTTGTGTTTAAAGATATTTCCATCAAAATCGAGATATGGAGCCAAAGATATATATTGTCCATTTACTAATCTCCTTACCAATGCTATAAAAGAGAATTGTTTAATTGTTTGTTTTTTGAGATGGAGTCTTGATCTGTCACCCAGGCTGGAGTGCAGTGGCACGATCTCAGCTCACTGCAACCTCCACCTCTCGGGTTCAAGTGATTGTCTTGCCTCAGCCTCCCTAGTATCTGGGATTACAGGTGGGTGCCACCACGCCCGGCTAATTTTTATATTTTTAGTAGAGACAGGGTTTCGCCACATCGGCCAGGTTGGTTTCTAACTCCTGACCTCAAGTGATCTGCCTGCTTTTGCCTCCCAAATTGCTGGGATTACAGGTGTCAGTCACTGCACCTGGCCTAACAAAGAGAACTGTACCAGCCTTACAGTAAGGTTGATTATGTTGTCATATGAACAAATTTAAGTTTCTTCATCTTTTAAAGCAGTATAGGAGAACCCAAATGCTGGGAGTGTATGACGGTTAATGTTATGTGTCAATATGGCTAGACCATCAAACATCAAACATTATTCTTGATGTTTGCGTGAAGATATTTTAAAGAAGAGATTAACATTTAAATGAGCAGAATTTGCATAAATCAGTTTATTCTCCATAATGTGGATGGGCTTCATCCAATCAGCTGAAGGCCTTAATAAGTAAAAGAATGACCTCCCAAGCAAGATGGAATTCTACCAGCAGACTGCCTTTGGCCGGCAACAGCAGCTCCTCGCTGTGTCTGTAGCCTGCTGGTTTATCCTGAAGATTTTGGACTTGCCTCCACAATCACATGGCCAGTTCCTTAAAATCCCTCCATTTCTGTCTCTGTCTGTGTGTGTGTGTGTGTGTATATATATGCACCCAAATATATGTGTCTTGTTCACCGCCTGGCACATAGTAAGAGCTTAATAAATATCTGTTGAATTAGTAAAGGTCTAAAATGGATAAGACACTTAACACACCTAAATCTTAACTTGTAAAGGGACTAATACCATCAATCTTACGAGTGAAAACGAATTAATTATACTCCCCGCCTAAAATATATGCATATATATATACACACACATGCATGCAGAGACAGAAGCAGACTTTATGTATGTATACATCTATATGTATGTACATACACACATACATGCATACACATCCTGTTCTGTTTTTCTAGAGAACCCTAACACTGTGTGTGCATGTGTGTGTGTGTGATTGTGTGTGATTGTGGGTGTGTGGTGTCCGTGTCTAACTTGAAATCTAAGTTGTGCGGTATGCACAAAGTTAACTTACAGCAATAGGTGAATGAGCTGGTAGGTAAGAAGGAATCTCCCAGCATGATTGAAATAAAAACCCGCTGACATGCATTCTGTATATAGAAAGCAAATGGACAAAAAAATAACCATTTCAAATATAAGTCCTTCGAATGAAAGCCATGTGAACAGACGCGGGAGCATTACAAGCTTTGATATGACACCAGGTATTTTCTCATGGAGGGTAACTAAGCCGTTTGCTCTTCAGGGAGTAGTGCAAGGACTTATTCATTGATATGTTGATGGTTAATGACTCTCCAAAGCCATCTGGTAAACTTAAAATTTTTACTTTTTACATTAACTAGTCGTAATCAGGGCCAAGCAGTCTCCTTCAATTATACACAACTATGGACTAAATTTGAGGTAATTTAGATAAGTTCAACTAACAGTTATTGAGTAACTACCAAGTGCTTTTATTAGGTACTGTTCAAAGATATGTAAGAGGCTGTTCCTTCAAGAAACAGTGTCATTGGGGTTAACAACAGCTCCTAAGGTCTTAAAAGAATATCAAAAGAAAGAAGGAAAGAGAAGAAGAAAGAATATGTGAATAAAGAAATAACATGATAGTCTAAATACATTATCTTTCTTGGAATAAGGGAGATGCTTATTTTGATCCCACTGTAACATAGATTTTTAAAAAGAGTGCATAAAAGAAAGTCACTCAAGGTGGAATATCACTCTCTGACATGTTCTGAGGAAACAAAATTTAGGGCAGGTACGCTTTCACGAAGAAGAGCGACAAGTAAGGATTTAACAAAATGGCATGTTCAGAATAACAGAGTGACAAGATCCATTGTGGGGACACCAGGCAGATAGGAATGGAATTAAGTCCCCAGACTTGTGAAGGAGCAGAAATAGGTGAACAAAACTGCTTCTGGAGATTTTGCCTTATTTGTGGTCTTGTCTAGAGTCCTTCACATAGTTTTAATAAGCAGCTACTTGATGAATGCCCAAAATATCTCAAGTGTAACCTAACTTAGAATATTAAAAATAGGAGGGTTTTTGTTTTCTGCTACTTGTTTCCTTCCAAACGGCCTCTGTGGTTATGATTTTCCAAGTGTTATCTATTCTTGCTTCTTAGGTTTTATAGTTTTTGTTTTTTGGTTAGAGCAACTACATTTCACTGATAGGGTCTGGAACACTTAAGGATATTTACCCATAGAACTATCTTTTATACAATAGCCTGAAAAGAAGTAACAGCATTCTGGCATTTTACATTGTGAAAGGAGGAGCAATTTTATTTATTAGAACATCTAAGCTATTGGCTTTCACCACAATCTAAAATAAACTGTCTTGCTATTGAAACCATGGGTATGATGACCTATTTTCTACTTCTGTTCAGAGAAAATTCAGATAATTGTGAAGAAAAAATATTGAATGTCAAAGTGCATTTGCCTTTGCAGAAATAGTATGAGGTGTTATTAATGAGGATCTGCAGATAACCACAATTTTGCACTGTTCAACATTCATAAATAACTACTGGCTAAATCAAGGGAGCAATTTCTGCTCCTATTGTGTCTTGCATGTGAAGTGTACGTGTTATCTCAACATCAAAGTGTGTGTAGTACTACCAAAGGAAGGAATATGATGATAGAAACACTTTGAGCCACAAGTTATCAGCAGATCGCTTCGTGGTATGGCAGTGTTCCAACCAGGCATAGTTTCTTTTGTGATACAAACAAAGGCTGTTCTTTTGCCTGTGTTTGAAATCCAACCTGATATACATGATTTGTTCCACTAGACTACTGGCTGATTTAAGTAGGTACATATTTCTTTTAATTAATATTGTGAATACATAAATTACAAATATATTATACATTTGTATATATTACCATATATTACTGGGAAAAATATATATATAATGGTCTAAAAGTTTGTGCTGCCCCAAATTCATGTATTGATATTCTAACCCCCAAGGTGATGGTATTAGGGATAAGGTCTTTGGGCGGTGCTGTGTTCTGAACGTTTGTGTTTCTCCAGAATTCATATGCTGAAATCTAATCCCCAATGAGTTGGTATTAAGAGGTGAAGGCCTCGGGACGTGACAAGGTCATGGGGGTGGAGCCCTCATTAATTGGATTTGTGCTCTTAAAAAGAGACCCAAGAGAGCTTATTTGCCGCTTTCACCATGTGAGCAAGAAGCACCATCTTAGAAGCAGAGTGTGGGCCCTCACTAGACACTGAATCTGCTGACACCTTGATCTTGGACTTCCCAACCTTGAGAACACAGAGAAATAAATTAATAAATTCCTGTTGTGTATAAATTACCCAGTCCAAGGTATTTTGTTCTAGGAGCCTGAATGGACTAAAATACACACACACACACACACACACACACACACACACACATTTACTTGTTTTTTTAAACCAATGACTTGGAGATAACGGTACTTTTCTGACTGTATTCAGAAATCTAGTTGGTGAGTGGTTGGGGATAGATTTCTTTGTATTAATCAAATATTGATGATTACTTGTTAAATTATCCTTTTTTCATATTTATATTTCGATGTTTAAGCTGGAAATTAGCAAACACTAGCTGCCATTAGTTAAAATGTTCCTGCTGATGGCCTAGGTTACATCAGTTTAACTCTCCAGCAAATATACTCAGCCCAAAATGGTTTAAGCACATACTTTTTTGGATGGATTCTTGATAGGACCAACATTTGAACTTGAGTGAGATCTCAGATGCTGAAACTGTAATTTTTCTAATCTGAAGTCCCTTTACAAACAATGGTTTTTACTTCTGATTTATTTTTCTCTGTTTTAATTTGTACACATTGTTTTCCAGCTTTCACCGCCACTACTAATGTGGTGAGAAGTTGCTCGAGGCACAGGCTGCAGATCATTGAATAATGTAATTATAGTCTGTTGGCTGGGCTCTTAACTCCCACTGAACAGAGTCTCCCAAAAGTGATGACTCACAGCTATAGCGCAGTACAGCGGACTGTAGAAGGGTGACAATTTGCTCTTAGTATTTGTGAAATACTAAATATTTTACTTCCTAGTATTGTTAGTATTTGAGCTAAGGCGTCTTATTCTCCAGTAAAAATTCTTAATATTTGAACTTAGATTTGTGATGAAACTCAAATTTGATAAGTTCTATAAATAAGAATTACAGAAGAATTGAAAAATTGTAGAGCTACAATGTGATGTCTCATATTCTAGTATAATTGTTTAGATAATTATAAAGCACCAACGAATATTTTGATAATGAAAGATATGATATTTTGGATAAAAATATATTCTCTAGAAATTCTTGGTAAATTTTTTGGAAGTCATAAATGTTCTTTAGTAGTAGCTTGGATATATACTGGCAACAGTGATTCTGAATTCTACTCCCTTCCTTTTCTGCTTCTTAGGGATGAACTAAGCTTTATATGATTTTCCAACTGCTTTTTCCAATCATCATCTATTTATGAAACTATACGGAATAAACTGTAAACTATAAACCAAGAAAGGTATCCATGTAAGAAGTTGAAATGGGTAGCCTTTAGGGAGAGTAAACTACAATATTTTTAAGTATATAAATACACATAAGTTACATTGTAAGTGGCCTACTTTCAAGTAAGTCCCATGTAAGCATGCGTAAGTGTCCTGTAAGGAGAACTCAGCTACAGGGACTAGTCAATATTAATGACTGTAATAAAACTAAATCTAATTACCAGAGAATCAAGAGTTTAACTTTGATTTAAATGACGTTTTTCCTGTTATTCAGTGCCACAGATATTTTAATCTCCAACCCAACACACTACCTACTAGCACACAAAAGTAGGAATCAGAAGGGCCATGCTATTTGTACCACTTCTTCAGTGTTCCTTAGGTGTCCTACTGTTTGGTGGAAAACTTATTTTTTTACTGATCTTCCACAATACATTTCTGTGGAGATACGTTTGTATATACATATCAACGTTTATACTATAGTCTTTTTATCAGTTACCTTTCTAGTCCTTTTTACTGGTTCTTCATTTCTTCCTGTGCTGGAAGCATGCACTGTGATGTTTAGTGTGCCACTGATATGAATCTAGTCTGATACTTGTCCATTAATAACAATACTTTAAGGATAGTAAATTGACTGAAAAGAGACAAAAAACAGCATGAATAGGAATCTCAAAATATTCTTAACTTAAAAAAATATTGATATAGTTTGGATTACTTATGCAGGCCAATGGATTTACATGTGATAACTTCTAAGAAATCCTTTGATTCAAACTACCCAATGAGTTGCTAATTGTGTGCTTTAAAAAAGCATAGCATAATCTAGAAATTATTGGGCTGAGTGAATATGGCTAGAATAGCTTCAGAGTTGATTTTAACACCTAAGTTACACTTCTAGGGTTGTAATAGAAAAAGGCGAATTGAGAACATTTAAAGAGCATGATTTGAATGAGATCATCTAAGAATGGCTCAAAGAAAATCAGAGAGCATTGCGTGGTGATTGTAGAGAGAAAGAATGAAATAAAGTTTAGACTATAAAATAGACCTTGAAGTGGATAGCGACTGTACCCCTTAGTAATTTGAGGTTGAAATCTAATGGACTTTAAAATTTGGAGGTCTGCTTTAATAGCATCAGTCTAATATAATTTAAAGGAAAGGGAATAGATAAAATTTGTAAATCTTTTTTATTTTTATTTTTAATAATCAGGAAGTTAGACTAGAATAGGCAATGCATGAGTCTTCTTTGCATCCTTGTTTAGGTGCACGATATGCCAATCAGGAGGGAAGAGTGTGAGATTCAGGAAAGAATTAGGTCTTCTCAGGAAGCTTGTGTATCTTTTTTTTTTTTTTTTTTTTGAGACAGAGTCTCGCTCTGTCACCCAGGATGGAGTGCAGCGATTTCGGTTCACTGAAACCTCTGCCTCCCGGGTTCAAGAGATTCCCCTGCCTCAGTCTCCCACGTAGCTGGACTACAGGCACGTGCCACCATGCCCAGCTAATTTTTTGTGTTTTTAGTAGAGACGGGTTTTCACCATGTTAGCCGGGATGGTCTCAATCTCCTGACCTCATGATCCACCTGCCTCGGCCTCCCAAAGTGCTGGGATTACAGGCATGAGCTACCGTGCCCAGCCATCTTATTTTCTTAAAATGAGACAAGTAAATGTCCTTGGGGAAAGTTTTTCTATCTTAAAGATCATTATTCATCATTATAATCTCTGCCTGCATGGCTCAGTACATAAAATTGGTTTTTGTTTTTTTTTGGTTTTTTAAAAAATTTATTTCAGTTCTTTCATCTCTGAGAACATTCCTTCTTTCAGGGATTCACAGATTCTGATTCTCTGTGACATATATCATCATCTATGCTACTTTCATGTGTTTGCATGCTTTGGCAGCGAGAAGTCATCACCAGCTTCTCAGAGGTATCCATGGGCCCCTTACAGAACTCTGCTGTATAGGACACAGATATCTCTGAGATTATCGAAGCTAACATAACTAATTACTTTCCTTAATTGGCGTCCTGCTTTTATCTGTTTCTTAAGAAATTCAAGAAAGCTTTATGATGGCTTCTCAATCTTTGGTAACCAACTATCTCATAGAATAATTATTCTCAATCAATCAATAGACACATTTGAATTGCCCTGAAGACTTAAAAAAAAATATTCCCTGGGTCCCATGCCCAGAAATTCTGAATGAAGTTGTATGTGGGGAGGTGGCAAGTGAGGGACAATATTGAATATTTTAAAAAAGCTTCCCTAGATGATTCTAAAGTTCAGCCAGGGTGGAGAACCAGTGGCTGAAAATGTTATGGAGCTTCACATTTTAATTAGTCATGGTAAATTGACAGCAATTTCAAAAATTAGCATGAAAATGTCTTTCTATGCTACATGTAGTGCTCAGATTTGACTGGGCAGATAAAGAGGAAAAAAAGTGAATGAACCAGGTTATTGTATATATCTGAATGGTTAATACCTACCTAAGTCATCTCCAAAGTCATGGTAAAGCTCAGGAAATATAAGGAACTGTAACTTTTCTTTACTAAATCCTTTGTAAGTAATTAAATTACTGACTACAGGACAATTAAATACTGACTATAGAAATTTGATTGTTTAGAAGAACCCAATCTAAGCACAAGCATTGAATCATGTATGTTGTTCACGAAATATTCATCACTAAAACACAAGCTTCCCATCCCTTTCTAAGGAATCTGACCTGTTTTAAAATTAGGTCACTGATGCCTCTACTACAGTTATTTTGAGATTTTAAAATAATATATTTTAAACATAAGTTTCTTGAAATGTAAATATATTCTTTAATTTCTCTAGTTTTAGTGTTTTAGTCTAAATTCCCCTCCTTCCAGACCTTATGCAAAATCTATATTCATTTTTAAAATTTAATTAACAAGGATTCCTGCATTATATGAAGGATATTTTTTCCTCTACCTCATCCCATTTCCATTTTCCTTTGATTTTTAAATCAAGATTCAAACCAAGTCTTACTCATTGATGAGCTAAATAAACTGTTCTCTAGCAAAGAGGATGCTTTCTAATTAGCTGTAGGATACAATTAACACATGCTCTGGGCCAGTAAGAATTGGATTTGCCAGATGCCAGCATCTGATAATCCAAGCAATATTAATGGTAACAGGCAGAAGAGTGAATGAAGAATAGGAAAAAGAGAAGAATGTCCTTACTTCAAGGGGATGAGGCTGTCAGCATTTAAGTGTGAAACTTTCTGACAACTTAGTCACTTGTGCTATTAAATATGTTAAAGCTTCCATTTTCAATATGCAAGTCTGTTAGAGCAAAAGGAATCGTGGAGGATTCTGCATCAATAACCATGTATTATGGCAATTAGTCCATGAAGTGCAAAGCTGCCATAGATATAAAGCATCTTGGCTGAAAACCAGAATCTTGGCTCTACGTCAAAGTTTAATTTTTGATAAAAGCCTACAGTTGGCTTCAGAATTTGTCTAGCACCAGGGCACCATGATAAAATTATATTATTTCTTATTAAGAAACCAGACCATGAAATACTTTAACTCTATCTCATTTTCATGAAGTTCCAATTTATCTAATCCAATTGCAGACACATGTACATGGACCCCAATGAAGATCTAAGAGCTTTTTGTGCTATTTGTAAGGTCCAAAAATAGAAAGCAGCATATTAGATTTGATTCTGAAATAAAAATACATTACTTACAAATAGAACAAAAAGTTTCATGTTTGACTAAATCCTTTCAGAAATCTCTTGGGAGCGGAAATGTGATATAAAAAGGGGCATTGCAATTTTATGTGAAACAATCCCTAAGGCCCTTCACATCCATTTTACTTGATCTTTGTATCACAAATGGGGAAGTAATAGTTACTATGAATCCTTCAAAATATTCAGAGTTGCCTAGCATTCAAAGTAGAATAGCAGTATCAAAATGTGTAGGAAGCTTTATTAACTCTACCCCTACTAATGTGAAATCTATAAAAATGAATTTATTCAATTCACATCATGTCATTTGTGAATTCTGGATAATCATGAGGTTTTGTCCATATATATATAAACTTCAGTTAGGAGCACTGTAATGTAGGCAGTTATAATTCCAGTATTCTGCATAATGAACTAAGGATTATTCAAATTGAAAGATTTGAAAGTGATTCAATGTAAAAAATGATTGAAAGAACTTACAATGTTTGTCTTGAGGAAGAAAAGACTAGTTAGACCATAATAGCCATCTTCAAATATTTGAAGGACTTTCGCATGGAAGGAACAGTGAGTGCTTAGGCACAGCTAAGAACAGTGGTGAAAGTTTGAAGCAAGGATCTGAGACTCAGGATGAACTATCCAATCTAATCAAGATGGGGTTGAAATATAGATTGCTTGAACATGTTTCCCAACGTCTTCGTTTGCTAGTTGTGTGAGCTTGGAAAAACTGCTTTACCTCTCTATGCCTCAAGTATGTAACCATAAAATGGGGCTGGATTTGCTAGCTAGTGGAGGCTTTGTGAGGCTCAGAGTTATTACTGCACGGTGGACAGAACTTTTGCCTACCATATGATCAGTCCACAGTAGGTGTTCCTATCTTTTATTATCATGCAATTTCATTTGACTACCTTAAAAATGAGAAAACCCCATCCTAGAGAATTTAGGGATTGTCCAAAGAACACCCTCCACTTTCTACAACTGTGTCCCGTTATCTTGTATAGTAGTGTTATGGTGTGAATTATGTCCCTCAAAAGATACACAAAGTCCTGACTCTCAATATCTAGGAATGTGTTCTTATCGGAAATAAGGTCTTTGCAGCTGAGCTCAAATTGAGATGAGGCTGGTGATTAGGGTGAGCCCTAACTCAATATGACTGGTGTCTTTTTAAGTAGAAGGAAATTTCGACACAGATGCAGGAGGGGTAAATATCACATAAAGACACACACATAAGGAGAAGGATGGCATGTGACCATGAAGGCAGAGATTGAAGTGCTGCAGCTGTGAGCCGAAGAATGCAGAAGAATGACTAGCCAACCACCAAAGCTAGGAAAAGGAAAGATTCTCTCCTATGCAGAGGGAGTGTGTCCAATATCAATACCTTGATATTGGACTTTTGGCCTCTAGAACAGTGAGAGAATAAATTTCTGTTGTTTTAAGCCATTCAGATTGGGTAGTTGGTAATAGCAACCTTAGAAAACGAACACAGGGATATTTAATAAACACCTGAAAAATGAGAACCTTGTTACCGGAAGGATTTGTATAGAGACTAATACATCCATCAGTCAGGAAGGTTATGGGAAAAGCCCCACACCCGATGGGAAAATAGACTAAATCTATTCAGTGCAATGCTTTTTTGTTGAATGCCCAAAATTAGGGATATAATGATGAAGTCATTGGACTTGCCCATAATTATTTCATAGTTTAGATGATTTCTAAGGTTCTTATAAATCTAAAACACTTTCATTATTTTATGGTGATTAAAGTGTATTAAATGTAGAAAATCAAACAGTTTGTCCAAGTGCAAATACATTTAACAATAAAACAATACAAAAAAGTGCCCAGTAGAATTAGTTTGCTTATCAAGATAGAATTATTGATCCTAAAATAAAATACTAGGTTATTAAAATTGAATCTATAAATGTAACTTTTCTATATCAGAACAAGGTCCCTTCCAATACAAAATTTGATACATGTCATTTTATAAGGTAACATTTACAATATAGTAAACAGTGTTTACAATGCACAGTTTATACCTATGCAAACATATTGTTTTACTGTTCATCCTTGTTTAAAGAAAAGATTTGTGTTTTCAAACTCTGTTAACTGGAAAATTGTACATACAGTATGGAGTAAAGTTCAGAATGTAAGTTTTAGAAAACTAATCATTGTAAATTAAACATGCTTTAACCTGTTTCATGTAGATTATTTTACTTTTCAATTTTTATCATGAAAATTTCAAAATATGCACAAAATTAGAAGGAATAATGGAATCAGTCCCCATGTACCCATCACCCAACCTCAACAATTATCAGCATTATAAAATATTTTAAATGGCCACTTTGATTATTCAGCTATGGGCCCAACATCAAAATGATAAAACAAATTTTAATAAATTTGTTAATACTTCAGTATTCCCTTACAAAGAACAATGATGGACTCATGGTAGACTCCATATTTTCAAATTAATAATATTGATATAATTCAAGTGAGATTTTTATTTGCTTATATTATTTATCTATTTATTTTAGAGATATGACCTCTCGCTCTGTCCCCCAACCTAGAGTGCAGGGGTGTCATCATAGCTCACTGCAGCCTCGAGCTCCTGGCCTCAAGCAATCTTCCTGATCCTCCTGCTTCAGCCTCCCGAGTAGCTGGGACTGCAGGCATGAGACACCACACCCAGCTAATACTTTTTTTTTTTTTCTTCAGCTATGGGTCTTGCTATGTTGCCTAGGATTGTCTCAAACTCCTGAGCTCAAGTGATCCTCCTGCCTCCGCCTCTCAGGTAGCTGAGACTATAGGTGTGCATCATTGCACCTTGTTTATTTTTGCATTTTAACACTGTAATGTAGAAAGTTAGGACAGACTGTAGAAAAGCTGGCATTGTGATTACATTCAAAGATCACTCACAAATATAATGCAGTTTTTCATCTTAGCAAAATGAAAGACTGTCTTTTTTAGGCAGGCACTTATTCAAAGTATGTTAAAATTATGTGGAACTTTTAAAAAAAATACCTTTATTTTAGGTGCAGGGGTACATGTGCATGTTTGTTATATAGGTAAGTTATACGTCATGTGGGTTTGGTGTACAGGTTGCTTCATCACCCAGGTAATAAGCATAGTACCCAATAGGTAGTTTTTTGATCCTGTCCCTCCTCCCATCCTCCACTGTAGAGTAAATCCTGGTGCCTGTTTTTCCCTTGTGTTCTTACCTACTCAATGTTTAGCTTCCACTTACAAGTGAGAACATGTAACACTTGGTTTTCTCTCCCTGCATTAGTCGGCTTAGGATAATGACCTCCAGCTCCATCCATGTTGCTGCAGAGGGCACAATCTTATTCTTGTTATGTGGCTGCATAGTATTCCATGGTGTACGTGTACCATAGTTCTTTAGCCAGTCTGCTGTTGCCGGAAATTTAGGTTGATTCCATGTCTTCGCTATTGCAAGCAGTGCTGTGATAATCATACGTGTGCATGTGTCTTTATGGTAGAATGTTCTATATTCCTCAGATATATACCCAATAATGAGATTACTGGACTGAATGGTAGTTCTGTTCTAAGTTCTTTGAGAGGTCTTCAAACTGCTTTCCACAGTGGTTGAGCTAACTTACATTCCCACCACCAGCATATGTGTTCCCTTTTCTCCCGCCAGCATCTGTTATTTTTTTTACTTTTCAGTAATAGCCATTCTGACTGGTGTAAGATGGTATCTCACTGTTGTTTTGATTTGCATTTCTCTAATTATTAGTGATGACGAGCATTTTTTCATATGCTTGTTGGCTGTGTGTATGTCTTCTTTTGAAAATTGTCTACGTCTTTTGCCAACTTTTTTAGTAAGTTTTTTTTTGCTTGCAAATTTAAGTTCCTTATAGATTCTATATATTAGACCTTTGTCAGATACATAGTTTGCAAAGATTTTCTCTCATTCTGTAGGCTGTCTGTTCACTCTGATGATAGTTTCTTTTGCTGTGCAAAAGCTTTTTAGTTTAAGTCCTATTTGTCAATTTTTGTTTTGTTGCAATTGCTTTTGGCATCTGTCATGAACACTTCACCAGGGTCTATGCATAGAATGGTATTTCCTAGGTTATCTTCCTGGGTAGTCATTGGTAATTTGATAGGAATAGCATTGCATCTATAAGTTGCTTTGAGCAGTATGGCCATTTTAATGATATTGATTATTCATATCCATGAGCATGGAATAATTTTCTACTTGTTTGTGTTTTCTCTGATTTCCTTGAGCAGTGTTTTGTAGTTCTTGAAACAAGACACTCTCATCATTCCTATTCAACATAGTACAGGAAGTCCTAGCCAGAGCAATCAGGCAAGAGAAACAAATAAAAACCATCCAAATAGAAGAGACAAAGTCAAACTATCTCTCTTCACAAACAATAAGATTTTATACCACAGTCTGCCCAAAAGCTCCTGGATCTGTTAGACAACTTCAACAAAGTTTCAGAACACAAAATCAATGTATAAAAATCAGTAACATTTTATACAGTAACAACATCCAAGTTGACAGCCAAATCAATAATCCAATCCCATTCAGAATAACTACACAAATAATTAAAATACTTAGGAATAGGCTGGGCGCGGGGGCTCACGCCTGTAATCCCAGTGCTTTGGGAGGCCGAGGTGGGTGGATCTCCTGAGGTCAGGAGTTCGAGACCAGCCTCAACATGGAGAAACCCTGTCTCTACTAAAAATACAAAATTAGCCAGGCATGGTGGTGCAAACCTGTAATCCCAGCTACTTGGGAGGCTGAGGCAGGAGAATTGCTTGAACCTGGGAGACGGAGGTTGTGGTGAGCCGAGATTGCGCCATTGCACTCCAGCCTGGGCAACAAGAGCGAAACTTTGTCTCAAAAAAAAAAAAAAAAAAAAAAATAGGAATACAGCTGACCAGGGAGGTGAAGGATCTCTGTAAGTGGAACTTTCAAAAGGGCCATTATTTAAAAAAATCTCTCTTCCCTTCAAAAAATTGTTCATTAACTTTTTAGAAAAAAGTATGTGAGTTTCTATGTTTAAAAAAAATTATATTGAAAATTTTTCTCTATTATCAAAATTATTTTCAGGTTGCATAGTTTTCCATTGTATGAATCAATCCTTATTTGACGATGTCCCTGTTGTTGGCTGTTAATTGTCTTTTCAGATTTTATCTACTATGTAGAAAACTGTATTAGTCCATTTTCATACTGCTATAAAGAACTGCTTGAGACTGGGTAATTTATAAAGGAAAGAGGTTTAATTGACTCACAGTTCACCACGGCTGGGGAGGCCTCAGGAAACTGACAATCACGGCAGAAGGCAAAGGGGAAGCAAGCACCTTCTTCGCAAACCATCAGGAAGGAGAAGGAATGCAGAAGGACCTACCACACACTTATAAAACAATTGGATCTCGTGAGAACTCACTCACTATCATGAGAACAGCATGGGGGAAACCGCCCCTATGATTCAATTACCTCCACCTGGCCTGTCACTTGACGTGTGGGGATTATGGGAATTATGGGGACACAATTCAAGGTGAGATTTTGGGTGAGGAGGATGAAGCCAAACCATATCAAACACTGCTATGAAAGTCTTTATACACAGATCTTTCATTGTATTGCTTATTATTTTCTTAAGATACGTTCCTGGAGGTGTAATTATAGGACCATTGACCATTATAAGGCTCCTAAAGCATTATGCTAAATTTCTTTTCAGAAGTGTTACAATACTTTCTCCTCTAACTACCACAACTCAATAGGTATTATTTTTAAAAAATTTAAGGGAAAAATCTATACTTTTTAATGTTTTAGTTCACAGTTTTAGAATACTAGTAAGATAGAACATTTCTTCGTGTAAATAGAACATTTGTATTTATAATATGTATTTGTTTTTAAGTTTCTAGGCTACTTTTCTCTGGATGTTTTTTAAAATTATTGATTTATAAACAACATTTAGATAATAAAGACATTCACTCAAAGTGTTATTCTAAAGATATTTTATGAGTTTTTATTTTATTTATTTGCAAATCATGAAGTCATTGTATTGCCATCAAATTAGTATTCTATGGAATTACCTGTTCATGTGACTCCTCTGGAGTTCCTATAGTGGGTGGACCCTGAAGTTGCCTACTCAATGTCTATCTCACTCCCTCGCCTTCCAGCCCCACTACCCCTGCCCCAAGTGTGACATCTGAGTGATTGAGTGCCACCTCCCACTCCTGGGACAGCCCTGAAGTGTCTAACTCGATCACAGTTGTCTCATCCTCCTTTCCAGTGATTGCTTCAGGAATCTAGATCTGAGTCAATAAGGACATTGATCTGATAGGAAGAGTTAGTTGTGGAAAGAAAAGTCTCAGGTGAATTAATTTGAGCAAGTGAGATGTGAGTGGGAGTTCCCTGGAGGCACTTGGAATTGATTCCTGAGTCTTAAGAGTGACATACACACTTTGGGAGGCCAAGGCAGGCAGATTGCCTGAGGTCAGGAGTTCACGACGAGCCTGGGCAACATGGTGAAACACTATCTCTACTAAAATACAAAAAATTAACTGGGTGTGGCAGCGTGCGCCTGTAGTCCCAGCCACTCAGGAGGCTGAGGCAGGAGAATTGCTTGAACCCAGGAGGCAGAGGTTGCAGTGAGCTGAGATCGTGCACTTCAGCTTGGGTAACAGAGTGAGACCCCGTCTCAAAAAAGAAAAAAAAAAAAACAGTTGCATACAGGGAGACCATTTCCTTTGCCCTGCATGCTGGACTCTGTGTTTGTGAAATCTGCAACAGCAGAAGCTCTTTAACGTCCAGTATGAGGATAGAGCCAGGATATAGCAAGGAGCCAGGATGGAGCTTCACGCAGCATTGTCATCCCCATAGTCCATCTGATAGTTGGACCTCCAGGTACTAATACATTCCTCAGTGTTTAAGCTTGAGTTGGATTTTCTATTACTTACAAAAAAGTCTTCTAAATAATATTAATATTACCCATTAAATATCATTCATATATTTACCTCAGTATTCAAGGCCAGTCTTATTTCTACTATTATACTTCCTGATTTATTTCCTGTATACTAGCCATGTTATGTTAGAATACTTACTACACCTTCATGTTTTGATTGTCTAAAATGTGGTTCCTCAATTATATGTTACAAAAGATTAATTATTCTTGAAGTTCCCATTCCAATCTTACCTCTTTTATAGAGTGGCCCGTGATTACTTTAGCTGGAACTAATCACATGCACCTTTAAATTATGATACCATTAATTATATTTTTTTCATTCATTCATTTTCTTTTTTATTCAATGCCTGTTGTTTGTTCCTTGAGGACAATAGTATCCTTTTATTTTCACATCTCATATAACGTTTAGCAACAAGTAACCTATATATTATTTTCTACTTGTCAAGGATTTCCATACCTTTTAAAAACTTTCTGTGATATGAGTGTAGCTGCTTTCTAACTTCTGCTCTAGTTCTTAACATCACAATTCCTTTCAATTAGTTAACTCATTCATTCATTCATTCATTCAATAAATAGTTACCAATAGGCCATGATGTACTAGCTACTTAGCTGTGTGCTAAGTGTCCAAAATGAATAAGGCACCATTTCTTCTCTTTAGGAGCTCACAGTGTAATAAGTGAGGCAAATGTGTCAACTGCTAATGTAAGAAACCCTGAAGTCTATGCTATTCCGCCTCACTGCTAAGGGCCACTAATCTCTCATAAATTACCTCTTTAACCTATTGGTTTTTCTTTCCCTTTCCTCCCAATATATTTATGTCAGTAACTATTAAACTTACATCTATAGCCCCAACCTCTCTCCTGAACTCCAGACACAAACTGTGTATTCAACATTTCCAACTGGATGTCCAATAGACACTGACCATTTCCAATTAGAACTCCTGAATCTTCATTCTCCCAACCCCAAACCTGCCCCTTTCTAGTCTTTTGTATCTCAGCAAATGGTAATTTTACTAATTTAGTTGCTAAGGCCAAATATCAAGCCAATTTTGACTTCTCTCTTTCTTATATGCGTTATATCTAGGAAGCAAATCATGTTGACTTTACTTTCAGAGTATATTATGGTTTTTATCGCCACAACGCTCATCCAGTCCTGGACTGAGAATAAAGCACCCCACATGTTTCCTGCTTCAACTCCTGATGCCCATGGTCTTTTCTCTACCCAAAGACCAAAGAAGTTCATAAAAAAATAAAAAGGTCAAATTACTTTTCATCTTGAAATGGTTTAACTGCTTTCTATATCCCTCAAAATATAATCCAAGATCCTTAACTTGCTTGAAAGGTCCTAATCTGACCTCACGTTATCATCAGATCTCATTTTCTTACTGTTTGCATACTGCTTTGGCTCCAGCAACCAGCCTCCTTGCTCATCCTTGAACAGAGCAAGCCCGAGCCTTTGCTGGGGCCATCTTCCTGGAATAATTTCCTGACATCCTTGCAACTTACTTTCTAGCTTTATTCAGGTCTCAGCACAAATATCAGCTGATTACATATGTCCATGATCATTCTGTCTAAAACAGCATCTCTCCTCCCTCCTGATCAATATGTTCTGCTTTATCCTGCTTAGCAGTTATCATCAAAAGAAGGGTATATATAATTTTTAAATTTTTCTGTATTCTCTTATAAAAAATATAAGCTCTGTAAGAATAGAGACTGTGACTGTGAAACCATCCTTATAAACTTTATAAAATTGATCAGGAGGAAGGGAGGGGAAAAAAGAAAATAAGCCAAGCTTGCAGCACACTCAGCATTGATCTTTAGGCAGCTGGCTCTCTGACCTGTGTCCTCCTAGCTGTTTGGTCCTCATAGCTGTTTGATTCTATTGCCTCGGAGTCATGTAGCCCTGTTACAAGATTAGAGTTCTCCATAACTGTTTTGCAGGTGACAACTTGAACGTTATAAATTATGAAGTTTTCCATTTGAGATATTCTTTCAAGACCTGTGTACCAGTGAAACTACTGACGTCAGCTGGTCTGAGGGACGCTATGAGAATCTGACTCACTAAAGAATGAAGTTTCCACATCCTGATGATTTCATCCCTCTTTCCCCAACCAATGACCTCAATTTACCAGACTTTCGTCCTCTATGATTACCCCAGCCCCTCTGGGAGATGGATTTGAGGGTCTCCTCCCATCTCCTTGGTTGACTCCTGTGATCATTCAACTCTACCTCTGATGCACCCCTGCTGTCTGAGGGTGTTGGTCTGTTCCTGAGCAGTGGGCGTATGGACCTGTTGGTCCTATAGCAATGACAACTTCTATGAGTCAACTTGGCTAGGCTATGGCAAGCAGTTTTTTAATTAAACATGAGTCTGTGTATTACTATGAAGATTTTTTTAAAGATCTTGTTAACGTCTATATTTAATTCACTTTAAGTAACAGAGACTATTCTTGATAATCTGTGCAGGCCTCATCTAATCTGCTGCAAGTTCTTAAGAACAAAACTGGGGTTTCCTTGAGGAGGAAGAAATTCTACATGTGGACTTCAGCATCAGATTCTCCTCCAGAGTTTCCAGTCTGTAAGTTTATTATAAATAAATTGTATTTATATTAATTTATACTTATATAAATACACTTCAATTACATATGAATATCAATTATATATATTTATATAAATCTGTGTGTGTGTCACCATCCTACTGCTTGTTTCTCTGCTGGATCCCTGACTGATACACACACTGTGCAGCTCTTCACTATGCCCCAGCATTGACCTGCAGTGACTGTATCAAACTGGCCCTGTTGCCTTCTAGTTGGAGTTAGCTAGTGGCAAACATTAACAGGAAATTAAGAGACTGCGGCAGGAGCCTATTTATTCACCAGATTTCCTCCTGGCTGGTTACTACAAGTTGACTGTGACTTTCTGCTGAAGGCTTCATCTCTTGTGAGGCAGCTCTTTTCCTGCATCTACTCCCTGTGAGTTTCAGTAACTTCTCCTGCCCACTGTCCCTTCAAATCTAGAAATATTAACTGCTTTCCACTATTGCTAGCCATACAGCATTATACTATCCTTTGCTGGTTTCCCTAAAACCCACTACCATCTTTGTAAATAAACCTTTTTATTATTATACTCTCCTCTTACTCTGTTTAGGTATGCCATGTGCTTCCTGCTGGGGCCGTATATAAAATAGGAATTTTGTCTTTCTCTCTTTCTTTCCTTCTTTCTTTCCTTTCTTTCTGTGCTGTATCTAGCATAGTAGGATTTCTGTAAATATTTGCTGAATTGATAACCAAATGAGCATGTAGACTTCATTTTGCTCACTAGCTCATAGCTATCTTGTACTACCTCAGAAACAGCCTATGCTTAGTCCTGCATACCCCACCTACAACGTCTCTCCTCCTTCCCTCAAATTGTTTCCCAACCACTGAGATCTAGTTTAACTTTGAACTTGTTTAAGAAACATTCCCAATTACTCTCAGCAGCAGTTATTCTTCCATCTCTTCTGATTTCTCATTGAAAGCAGAGTCAGCCCATAAAACAGAAATTAGTACTTAATCATGCCTAGTCTTGCACTATTAGTTTTTGTTTGCAGGGACTTGTTCTATCCTCCCTAAATGACTGTAAGTTTGTTGAGGGCAATAACCAGTTCTCATTCGTGTATTTTATAAAACTTGAATAATGCTGATTGTTCTTTCAAAATGGATTAGATTAACACACCTGGATGTCATTTCTAAGTACATGAAAATGTTGAAATTTTCCCTGATCATTTTGTCAAAGTAATTTATTTTCTCTTGTATTGAGAATTTAAAAACCTTCTATCTCTTGAATATACATTTTCCTAATTTATATTCAAGAACTAAATTTTATATTAGAATCTAATACTGCATTACACATTTTTATTGAGGTCAACTGAAGTCTTACCTGGACTTACACATCTTTCTGTAGTAATCAAACAACAAAACAAGGAGGAATGAATAGAGTGAGTTGAGGGCATTGACTAACAGTGAAGATAAATCGCACTGTCTCTCCTTTACCATGCGAACTATTATTTTATGAACATAAGAGACTACAAGGCCTGAAGCTTAAAGGGCTGTAATCTAGATTTCTGATTTGAACTGAGCCACTCAATTTTGATGTGATCCTCAAAAAGTCATTTAATCTTTTCTGTGTTTGCATTAATTTAGCAAGAGAGCATAAATATCTCTCAAAGCAAGAATCTGTTATACAAAGAAAAAAACCTACTGAGTTAACAAATCTATTTCATTAATCTTTTAATAAAATTAAAGCCTTTAATAGCTAACCATTATGGCATTAAAATGGTGGTGTCAGAATTTAACAGATAAACAAAATAGGCATTCTTAAATGTAAGCTCACATTCACACTGAGTAAATAAGGCTAGGAAAAAAATGCCCTTCTTGTTGATAGTCTAATTTTTTCCACTGTGAATAATAAAATCCCTTCTCCCTCAAAATCATCAGAAGGACTAAGTGCTATGGGCTCATTTGTTCTTTGCAACATGCTTCGAAGGAGAGCAAATGTGCTTTGTCAATTAGCTAGTTACTGCCTCTTTCCTTTTAAGAAGATCATCTTGGTCTGATTAGAAAACTAGAGAAAAGAAACTTTAATGGCAAGATGAGGACATGAACACCAATGTTGCAGAGAACCAAATGGAAAGCATTAGAATGCATTATTGATTGCTCAATCTGGAAAAAATATGGTAATTACTATGAGAATAGCAGAAAAAACAGACCGAAATGTCTACTGTGTCTCCTCAAGTTCTTATCTAAGTCTCTCAGATCTTATCTAACTCTCTCAGAGTAATAAAAATGTGAGTGATACTTTCAGGTAAAATTGGAGGCATCCATATCTATGATGCTTGAATCACCGAGGCTGTCAGAAAACAGCACACAAACTCTCTACCTTGGCCACGTAGCTTACACACTTCACACATCTGGTCTCACACCTTATAATTTAATGCACAACTAAGTTGAACCTAGTGAAAATCTAAATTATGCATTTGAATACTGATATAGCTGTTTGAAAGTACACTCAAGTCAGTTATATTTCTACCTGACAGTCTAACTTGATACAAATATTTCCACATCCATCCTATTTCTTTTTCCCTGTTTGTCACCAATATAAGGATTTTAAAACTTTCAGAAAAATACTGTATATTTCTGAACACTGCATTTCTATTTCAAGGACTTGAAATGTCTTTCTGAAGATCTTACATCATTATCCTGTTAGATGTCATTTAACTAAATGGGTGTACCACTAACATGTATTGCAACATTTCCACTTGCAAAATATTTAAGATGTCCAAAAAAGACATTATCAAGGGCTAAACTTCAAATGCAAATTTCTCCTTGTAGTTTCTTCCATAGAAAGCAATCTTTTTCAATAGTTTGTTAGCACATTTTTCTATATGAAGATGAAAAGCTAAATTGTTGGAAACTAACTGATGTTGGGAAAAACGGGGAGTGCATCTTACTGGGATAAGAGAAAACATTATTTAAATTTTAGTAAAAGAGATCACCAAATTCACTGTAAGCTATCCAAAATAACAATATCCATAGTTTGAGAGAGAGGTTGACTTTGGAATGAAAGGTAAGAAAAGAGAAGGGGAAGAAAACAAACAGATAAGTCCCATAATCTTGGCAGGTCCACAGAGTGATATGGAAAATTCTCCCGAGCTGTAGGGCTTTTAGCCTGACAGCCCTGATATGTCATCCTTCTGAGTATACACATCCTAATTGGAAATGTGGCATTTTATGCATACGCACGCATGCAGTCAGCATAAAAGGGCAATCCATGTCTTAGAAAAGATTCATCTTACAGAGATAATATGTGTAGGGACGAAGTTGAGAAAATCACACCACAAATCACCTCTTTGTAGTTCTATGAGTGAGAAAGAAAATCTTCTAATATTGTCCACTGAGACTGAAGAATTTTTGTCCCCTCCCCCATTATTTACCTTTAATACCCATCACTTTATTAAATGAACAAATATACTTTTGAAAAATATGTAAAATTAGTTTTATTGTAAAATGGTTCTTGTCCACTGACATATTGTGCTATCCTTTCAGTACAGCATATCTTAGTTCCCATTCCTTTTCCATATTGTTTTGCACAAAGAAAGCTGCAATGTGCTGTGAAAGAACAAAGTTAACACCCTATCCCGGTGACTTTGTTCACTGTCCAGAATGGCATCTGGACATCTGGAGTAGGTGACTGTGTTAGGCTGTTTTTGTGTTACTATAAAGAAATACCCGAGACTGGGTAATTTAAAAAGAAAAGAGGTTTAATTGGCTCATGGTTCTGCAGGTTGTACAAGCAAGGCACCAACATCTGCTTGACTTCTGGTGAGGGCTTCAGGAAGCTTACAACCATGGCAGAAGGTGAAAGAGAACACGTGAGTCACATAGTGAGAGCAAGAAAGAGGGATTGAGGAGAGGTCCCAGACTTTTGAACAATTAGATTTCATATGAACTAACCAGGCAAGAACTGACTTATCACTAAGGGGATGGTGCAAAGCCATTCCTGAGGGATCCACCCCCATGATCCAATCACCTCCCACCAGGTCCTACCTCTAACATTAGGAATCACATTTCAGCATGAGAGCTGGAGGCGACACATATTCAAACTTTATCAGTGACCAAGGGGCTGGATGGTGAAGTCCTAACATTTTACCAGAATCTTCTTGTACAAATGTAGTTATGGCAAAAACCTTGAGGAGGTTTTCTTTCATCTAAGTTACATTGCCCCAAATAGAGGGTCCATTATGGTAGGAGGAATAGGGCTTTTGGTTGTAATGCATGCCTGTTCCAATGGTCTTTCCCTCAACACCAATGCTGCCACCAGTAATTCACTTTAAATAATTTAAGAATCATTCCATTAAGACTTAGTTTCAATTGAATTGAAGACATGCCCTTAAAGTAGAATACTTCTAAGAAATGTGATTTTAGTATTATGTTCTGGGCTCTGGTCATGAGTCTTGTTTTATGAGAAAAGATAAGGTGGGAGTTTAAAAATAAAACAATTACTCTAAAAGCAAAATTATGAACCATCTGGAGAAAGTTTAATAATATAGGAAAACAATGATTCAAATTACACAGAAAAAATATGTTTCAGGCAAATTAGCATTTTTGCTTTTGTCTGAATATCTGGATACTTGTTATACTCCAGCCAGAATTAATCACTAAAAACACAGTCAGCTTGTATTTTCGTGATTAAAACTTTCACTATAATAGTTGCTTGTCAAATGTCAAAATCAATCTGGCTTGTTTGCTGACTTTCTACTTTTATGTACCACTCTTCTTTTGTTATATTAATTTTTAGACATGCTCATTTAGATCCACAAATTCATTCCAATGTTAATTCATTCCAATGTTACACTCCTGAGATTATTTTCTCTGAGCCTTGTAAAAGGTCTTCTTTCTGCTAATTCAATCTCCCAAAAGCATTTTCACAATCAACAAATATGAATCATGCTATAACATTTTGCTAAATCTAATAATCTACATTTTCTCAGTCTTGGATATCACTCACCTGCAATTACCCCACTGAAATGGACTTTTGTAATTTTTACAGAACAAGATAACCAGATTATGTTAATTAAAGTTGGAAGGCAGGGGCCATGTGTTGTGAGCTACAGAACTTGGCTATCTAGAAGATAATATGTTAGGGGTTGATTATACTGAGGCTTCCTCGAAACCTTTATAAAATGTGGAAATACTATTTTCCCACCCTGTGAATTTTGTGATAAAGTTGAAAAAGTCCTGACCTCAGAATACTAGACTTCTTTCCTCGTGGATTTTTTTTTAACTTATGTCTATTTTCCCCAATTGTTATTTTAAGGTATCATAACTTATTTTATTGAGTAGATTAGGTCTTGGAAGCCATTGGTAATTTTTCTATGTGAAATAATTATCCTCACTAATCTTCATTTATTTAAAAAGTCTTTTCTAGGATATTTTGTTCATAAAATACAGAGAAATTCATTTTGTAGATCTAAATATTTAATAGTTACATATTTAATGAGAAAAAAACCTTCAATATATTTTCCTCACAAATAAAGGTAATGCTATAATAAATCACAAAATACCAAAAAAAAGCAACTTGGATTTTGATTTGGAATTATATCTTACATTTTTGAAGGGCGAACACTGACAACTTAAACAAAACATTATCTTTCACTGCTTGAATTCTGCTTCCTGGGATTTTGTTAAGGCTGATGACTTTTTGTGTTGAAAAGCTTGATCTGGTCTTTGTATTGAAAAGCTTGATCTATAAAGAAATGCAGAAACATAACAATTCAAAGGTAACAATTCAAAATATTCCAGTAAAGGACAAATTTGCCAGTGCTTTGCTGGAAACAAACAACAAATGAAGGTGGTGTGTATTTTTAGAAATATAGTTTGCATGCATTCAACATTACACATTTTCTATACAATATGTGCTAGGTAGGCACTGAGGATAAAAAGATTAACAAAAATCGGCTTCTGCTCTTATGGAGTTCAGACTTTAACTCTGTGTACTTGAAAGGGCAGGACCTTTGCATTAGTCTCACCTGAAGTGTTTGGTAAAAATGCATTCTGTATTTGAATCTCTGACAGTAAAGCCCTGAAATATGCATCATTGATATGTTGTAACAAACTTCTTTGGCCATTCTTTAGTGCCCCAGATTAAAGAAATATTGAAGAGATCTGGAATACTGCTGAGGCTGGGGTTAAAAGTACAGTCCACAGGCCGGGTGCGATGGTTCACACCTATAATCCCAGCACTCTGGGAGGCCAAGGCAGGCAGATCACGAGGTCAGGAGTTCAAGACCAGCCTGACAAATATGGTGAAACCCCGTCTCTACTAAAAATACAAAAACATAGCCGGGCATGGTGTCACGTGCCTGTAGTCCCAGCTACTGTGAAGGCTGAGGCAGGAGAATCGCTTGAACCCAGGAGGCAGAGGTTGCAGTGAGCCGAGATCGTACCACTGCACTCCAGCCTGGGCAACAGAGCGAGACTTCATCTCAAAAAGAAAAAAAAAAAGGTGCAGCCCATAATTCCAACTGACCAGGATAATGTTGAGAGCATCACTCTGCCTTTCTTAGCATCAATTTTCTACTCCATAAAATGAGGGTGAAGGAACTTGACAGAGATAATATCTAAGGTCCCTTGCCACTGAGGCCTCTCTCAACTAAGGGATGTTGTTTTATTATGGCACTCAATGCTGGGCACAATAATACCTGGTTTCCCCTTTTTCTGTCAGCATTTTATCTTCCTGTTATTACCTCTGGGAAGAGATAGTACATCAAAAATACAAAGATAATTAAAAGAATCAAATACTTAATATCTGAGCTTCAAAAGTCAACATCCAGGCAGAAAACACTGTATTTAGAATATTAAATGAATCAGAACCACTATTTTCTTAAACTCCCTAAATCAAATGAACATTTCATGGGCTCATAGGATAGAGACCAACTTACTCAGATTAAACCACAGTACCGGGGTCAAATGAGATACATTTGGTTACAGAAAAATGATACTAAGTTTTATATATCTTGCATTTGTATCCTGGGATTCACGATTGCTTGTACATTACAAACATACTTGCTCGCAATGTCTTACTCATCCTTCCAGACCCAGGTTAAGAGTTCACATTCTTGTGGAGTCTTCTAGTTCTCCTCTAACAAAACACAGATATTGTCCATCTCTATTCCCACTGCAACTTGTATCTATTTCTGTTACACTATGTACTTCATTTTCTGACAATTGTAGCTTGGATATCTGACTTGCTGTGAGTCTCCAAGAGCCTCCATCAGGATCTTGAATCTGACTTTTGTTCTCATTCAGTGCCATGGATGACCACATCATAACTGCTCAGCAAACATGCCTGGGATTTATTGCCTTCAAGTTTGTAAAGTGTTTTATCATGTTGGAGAGATAAAGTGAATTTTTGTAAAATGAAAACAAGGGCAAAATGACAAGAGATGGGAAGCGGAGAAGGCTGATGAAGTTATGGCCATAAAAATCACTTAGCTTCCTGGCAGCCAGAGTGAAAAGACAACGGTGCTGAGCTCAGTAATTATCGTTTGATATAGAATGCTAAATTACTAGAAATGGCCAATATGTCCTAGTTCTGAACTCAGAAGAATTCCTCACGTGGCAGGATAGAAGTTCATAATAAACTCTCTTGATATATTAACAAGAAATGAAGCAAAATGTCTAAGGTAACATTATTTCACACACTTCTCCAGATACAAGGGAAAGTACATTTAAAAAAAATAAATAAATAGAGATGAGGTCTCACTATATTGCCCAGGCTGCTCTTGAACTCCTGGCCTCAAGTGATCCTCTTGCCTTGGCCTCCCAAAGTGCTGGGATCACCAGGTGAAATATTTAATTGTAGTTCTGACAACACATTGCTACAATGGAAGAATTAATGTAATATAGCACGTGCGTATCTTTTTCTTATGATCAGAATGAAAAAAGGTGAAAGAGAATCTCAGGAAATAAATGACTAGCCTGTTCTGATTCTTCTGGAGAAGAAATTGTCTCCATAGGTTTTTCTAATGGGAATCTGTGAGGTGTAGATGGTTCTGTCTTGTTGATTGAAAGGCAACTGACTTGCTTTAGAATTTAGGCATTTAGGCAGCGAGGCTGACATCTGATAAAATAATTAGAGCTGAGCAAGTGTTTCTTATCCCTGGAGGTCTGCTATAGTTAATACCTTCAGGCAGGGCCAAGACTTTTCTAAAAGAGGCCTTTTAGAAAGGCACACATGCTTTAACACAAAGTAAAATAAATCTTAGTGTTTCCTATCATTAAGAATGGACAAGATGAATTTAGCCGAGGGGACCGGGGTATCACAGGTTACCAGAAGGCTGCCATTAGCAATACTGTGAGCTCGGTAGAATGTTTCATTCTTCACCACAATTGCATCACTTATGAGTCTATGAATCAGCCTTCTCAAAGATAAACTTAGTATGCAGTAAATTTGTGTATGTCCACGTTTTTACATAAAAGTTCATGTCGTTTGTTCTCAAGCAACCTCTTTGCCATCAAATCTGTATCTCATTTCTACAATCACAAGATTTTATTCCAAATATTTGGCCCATTAAAATGACACAACATTCACAGGCTTATTGGGTCACAGAATAGTGAGGATGTTTTTATTCTTACATTTAGTCACTGAGGAAGAAGTTAAATAGGTTTAACTGCAACGAAGATCCTGACCACAGACATTTAGGCAAACAAAAAGATACAGAAAATATTTTCAATATTATTCTTAAAAACTTCCCAATTTTTAATATTTAGTGGGCAAGCAAAAATAAAAATGTATTTACTGGGAATGAGGATTTAAAGAAAGATTTTTCATGAAAATATAGAAAATCTTTTATTAAAATAGAACAAGTTGGTGGGGCATGGTGGCTCATGCCTATAATCCCAGCACTTTGGGAGGCCAAGGCGGGCAGATCACTTGAGGTCAGGAGTTCAAGACCAGCCTAGCCAACATGGCGAAACCCTGTCTCTACTAAAAATACAAAAAATTAGCCAGGTATAGTGGCAGGCATCCATAATCCCAGCTACTCAGGAGGTTGAGGCAGGAGAATTGCTTGAACTCAGGAGGTAGAGGTTGCAGTGAGCCAAGATCATGCCTTGCACTCCAGCCTGGGCGACAGAGCAAGACTCCATCTCAAAAAAAAAAAAAAAAAAAGGTACAAGTGGCATTTAGTGATTTCTACTAGTTTGCTGTGAGTCTTACAACTAGTTCTTATTTTATTCCTCAAGCTTATATCTGCCCTAATTTTATAATTTTTGCCCTTTTAAATATATTTTATTTTTGGAGCAGTGTTACGTTCACAGCAAAATGGAGCAGAAAGTATAGAGTCCCCGTATACTACCAGAACCCCCTCCACGGGCAGGCCCAGCCTCCCTCACGATCAACATGCTGCACCACAGTGGTACATTTGTTGCAAACGGTGAACCTACGCTGACAGTCATGATCACCCCAAGTCCATCATTATCACCCCAAGTCCATAGTTTATACCCCCGTGTTCACTCCTAGTGTGCCAGGCCAATTCTCCCTGACAATCACACACACAGGCCTGCATAGCACTTCAGTTACACAGACAAATTTCCACAGCACTGCCTTAATGTTGAGCAAATAGTTAAACCTAGGAAATCAGTGCCCAGACATCAAAGCTACAAATAAAATATTTAGTCAGTAGGAGCCTTGAATGGGCTTCTCCCTAACCAGGAGCAAGCCAAAATAATAGAGAGTCTTATATTCACAGTGCCAGGACCCTTCTCGGGTGGACAAAATCTGAGACGAGTCAAGGTAACAGAGGCAGCTGTTTGAATAGATTCATTGTGGAGTCTAAGGCAGCTCTCCGGACCAAGCTGTAAAGAAGATGAATTAGAAATAATCACTCCACAGTAGACAGGCCTTGAAGGTACTGGGCCTCACAGCTTAATCCGACTTAGCAACCATTTTTTGGCCTATGACCTTCTAGTTAAAGCAAAATTAGTTACCTATAGACAGGCGAATGCTATACTACAGGTAGGCACATAACGCCAACCTATATAAGCACTAAGAAAATTGTAACACTTTGAGTTGGTCTGGTGGAATTATCTCCAGCCTTCTGCCTGTATCCAGTTACAGCAATAAATTCCCTTCTTTCCTAGTTTGTCTGCTTCTCATTATTGGGCCTGGAGAAAATGCGGCTGGACCCGGCTTGGTTCTCGGCATACTAGTGTTGTATATTTTATCGGCCTTGAAAATGTCTAATGACATATATCCACCATTGTGTATCATATAGAATAGTTTCAATGTACTGAAAACTTTATGTTCTATTTAATCATTCCTCCCTCCCCTCTATCCCCTGGCAACCACTGACCTTTTTACTGTCCTCATAGTGTTTTTTTTTTTTTCCTAGAATGCCACATAGTTGGAACCATACATTTTCCAATCAGCTTCTTTCACTCAGCAATACGGATTTCTGTTTCCTCCATGCCTATTAATGGCTTGATAGCTCATTTCTTTTTGGCACTGAATAATATTCCGTTGTCTGGATGTACCAGTTTACTGATCCACTCACCTACCAAAGGATATCTTGGTTGCTTCCCTGTTTTGACAATGATGAATAAAGCTGCTACAAAGATCATTGTGCAGGTTTTTGTGTGGACATAATTTTTCAGCTCACTTGGGTACATACTGAAGAGCAGGATTCCTGTGTCATAAGACTAAGTTTAGTTTTGTAAGAAACTGCTAAAGTGTCTTCCAAAGTGTCTGTACCATTTTGCATTTCTACCAGCAACAAATGAGAATTTTTACGGCTCCACATCCTCCTCAGCATTGGTGTTGTCAATGTTTTGGATTTTGGCCACGCTAACAGGCATGTAGTGGTATCCTGCCCCATTGTCGTTTGTATTTGCCTAATGATGCATGATGTGGAGCATCTTTTCAGATGCTTATTTGCCTTCTATATATTTTCTTTGGTGATATATATGTTTAGGCTTTTTGCTTATTTAAAAAATCAGGTTGTTTATTTTCTTATTGTTGACTTCTAAGATTTCTTTGTATATTCTGAAGAACAGTCCTTTATCAGTCATGTCTTGTGCAAATACGTTCCCCTAGTCTCTGGCTTTTCTTCCTATTCTCCTGACAGTGTCTTTCACAACATAGAAGTTTTTAATTTGAATGAAGTCCAGCTTTTTTTTTTAACAGGTTGTGCACTTGGTGTTTTATCTGAAACATCATAGCCATAAACGAGGCCATACAGCTTTTTGCCCATCATCTTCTAGTTTTGTGTTTTACATTTAAATCTATAACCCATTTTGAGTTCATTTTTGTGAAGGGTGTAAGGTCTGTTTCTAGATCCATTTTTTTTCATGTGGATGTCCAATTGGTCCATCACCACTTGTTGAAAAGATTTTTCTTCACCGTATTGCCTTTGCCCCTTTGTCATATGCCAGTTACTTATATATTATGTGGGTCTATTTATTAGCTGTCTATTATGTTCCATTGATCTATGTTTCTTTACTTTCGCCAGTACCACTCTGTCTTTATTACCATGGTGGAATATTTTTAAATGAAAGGAAAAAAGTTATGAGGACACCATAAAACAAAAGCCACTTCTGAGGTAGAATGTTTTCCAAGTGTTTGCAAATGTTAATATGTAGTTGAAGTTATAGATGTGTATGTAAATAACCTGCTTAGTTTTTTGTTTTTGTTTTTTTGAGACAGGATCTCACTTTGCCACACAAGCTGGAGTGCAGTGGCATGATCTCGGCTCACTGCAAACTCCATCTCCTGGGTTCAAATGATTCTTCTGCCTCAGCCTCCCGAGTAACTGGCATTACAGGTGTACACCACCACACCCAGCTAATTTTTGTATTTTTTGTAGAGACAGGGTTTCTCCACGTTGGCCAGGCTTTTCCCAAACTACTGGCCTCAAGTGATCCACCCCCATCGGCCTCCCAAAGTGTTGGGATTACTGGTGTGAGCCACTGGGCCCAGACTAGAGTTTTTTTTTATTTTTTATTTTTATTTTTTTACATAAAGAGCAAGAAATTATACAATTCCCTTCTGTCTTATTCACAATTCTAATTCTTCCCTCTGTCATACCAAAATTCCATAAAAGGCACATGTCTATACTGTCAACTTCCAATTCAGCTCTTCCATTCTTTCTTGCTTTCCCAACAGTTTATTTTAAAAAATGACAAAATAAAAAAGCTGGAAAAATTGTGCTCTCTTGCTCTCTCTCTTTTTTAAGACGGGTTCTCTCTCGCTCTCTCTCTTTTTTAAGACGGGTTTTCACTCCGTCGCCCAGGCTGGAGTGCAGTGGCGCGATCTGGGCTCACTGCAAGCTCTGCCTCCCGGGTTCATGCCATTCTCTTGCCTCAGCCTCCCGAGTAGCTGGGAGTGCAGGCTCCCGCCACCACGCCCAGCTGTTTTTTCTTTTTATTTTGTATTTTTAGTAGAGACAGGGTTTCACCGTGATAGCCAGGATGGCCTCGATCTCCTGACCTCGTGATCTGCTGGCCTTGGCCTCCCAAAGTGCTGGGATTACAGGCGTGAGCCACCGCGCCCGCCCCGAGTTGTTCCAATATTTTCTTTTTTAGGGGACTGGGGTGGGAGACGGACTCCTGCTCTGTCACTCAGGCTGGAGTGCAATGGCACCATCTCAGCTCACTGCAACATCCGCCTCCCAGGTTTAAGCCATTCTCCTGCCTCAGCCTCCCGAGTAGCTGGGACTACAGGCATGCACCACCACACCAGGCTATTTTTTTTTTTATTTTAGTAGAGATGGGGTTTCACCGTGTTGCCCAGGCTGGACTCCAACTCCTGAGCTCAGGTAATCTGCCTGCCTTGGCCTCCCGAATTACTAGGATTACAGGTATGAGCCACCACGCTCGGCCGCGTTGTGCCAATATTTCTAAGAGAAGGGGTGATCAAAGAATCCAACTGATAAAGATAAGGAAGGAAGAGATAATCACCTGGGACTATAACAGCAAAGTTTAAAAAATGATGTGCCTCCAAGAAATCACAAGGAACACCCAAGACTGATTTGAGATTCAAGAGAACGGGGCCCCCGAAAGAAATTAATTTAATATATAGGAAAATAAATTTATATTTGTTGATCATGGGACCTTATGGACTAAGATTTTTATCAGCTACCTTTATCACAAAGTATCAGTTTATTAAGGAAAGTAGATACAAGTTTTAAAAATTGATAGTCAAACATCCCAATAATAAAGGAACTTTTAACAGAACTCATGTCTCAAAATCTCACTATTCTGCTCTGATTTATGTTTTTCAGATTGTTTCCAGTTCTTGAAGACGTCCACATATAATTTGACAAAGATGTAAACATCGTGCAGATGCTGCATTGAAACCTGATTTTTATCTTAGCTTTATATTGTAAACATTCTACATGATATACCGTTTTTAGATTTATATTTTAATCATTGTATGCCAGTCTGTCACATATCAAAATCTACTTCAATCACATTTTCCAATTTTTGGATGTTTGGAATTTTTTTGTTTATCTTATAATAAAGAATGTTGCAAAGTACATTTAGGGCTCTAAAACATTCATATGGCTTATCCTTTAGGAATTATCTTCAGCTTAAATTCCCAGAAAAGAACATTCTCCTGATGCTGATTGACTAATGTTACGGTTACTGATTTGTAAAATACTTGGCTTTATTTTTGTCATTGATATCGTTAGGGTAGTTATGTTTGCACTGAAAAAACGTCAATAGTAAGCATTATTGTTTTAAATGTTTCCATGTTAAGTGAAAATCTTTAAACTTTGAAGAAGCTTAAAATCATGCTACACAAAGATGCCGTATTGGTCACAGTAAAATAAAAAGAAGGGTGTAGATGAAAAAGCAATGGGTGAACAATATTTTAAGGTAAGGAAAAAGATTAAGGCAAGACAAAATAAAATGAATTCAAATGTATGTATTTGTTTTCTACATGACAATATAAGAATACCTCCTGCAGGTCTCAGTGAAGATTTTTGTTGCCTTTTAAAAACAAGTGTTTGCCAAAGACTTCAAGGAATATGGGATTATGTAAAGTGACCAAACCTTTGACTTATTGGCATTCCTGAGAGAAGTAAAAGTAAACAACTATTTGAGGGAATAATTATTTGAGGGAATAATTTAGATAAATCTCCCTAATCTTGCTAGAGAAGCCCAAAATCAATGCTAAAGAAAACAATCTTAAAGACAGCTGGAGAAAACGGTCAAATCACCTATAAAGGAAAACCAAGCAGGCTAACAGCAGACTTTTCAGCAGAAGTCCTACAAGTCAGAAGATTGGTGGCCTACTTTTGCCCCTTTAAAGAAAAAAAATGCCAAAATTTTAGAACGTTATATCCTGCCAAAGTAAGCTTCATAAATGAAGGAGAAATAAAGTCTTTCTCAGACAAGGAAATGCTGAGAGAATTTGTCATCACGAAACTGGACCTGTAAGAAATGATCAAAGGAGTTCTAAATATGGAAACAAAAGGACAATTTTTACCATCAGAAAAGCTTACATATGATGGCCAAGTGTGGTGGCTCATGCCTGTAATCCCAGCACTTCGGGAGGCTGAAGGGCAGGCGGATCACTTGAGGTCAGGAGTTTGAGACCAGTCTGGCCAACATGGTGAATCCCTATCTCTACTAAAAATACAAAGGTCAGGGATGCTATAAAGCAATGAAAAACTCCAAACACAATCAAAACTACAGAACAACACTACGACAGTAACAGAACCTCACATATCAACATGGACCTTGAATATAAAGGGCCTAAATGCCCAGTTTAAAAGATAAAGTGACAAATTGGATTAAAAAGACAAGATCAAACCATCTGCTATCTACAAGAGACGCATGTACTGGCTAAAGATACATACAGATTCAAAGGAAAAGGATAGAAAAAGATGTATGATACAAATAAAAAACAAAAGTGAGTAGGAGTAGCCATTCACTTATCAGATAAAACAGACTTCAAACTAACAACAGTACAAGGACAAAGAAAAGCTTTATATAATGATAAAGCATTCAATACAACAAAATTTAGCTATCCTAAATATATATGCACCAAACACCAGAGCACCTAGATCCATAAAACAAATACTATTAGACCAAAGAAAACAGATTGATAGCAATCCAGTAATAGTGGGGTACAATCAATATTTGGGTGATGGGTATACTAGAAGCCCAATCCCCAGCATGATGTATGTAATATCCATGTAACAAATACATGTACCCCACTGAATTCAAAATACAATTAAAAAAATATAAACAAGTGTTTTTATCTTACCTCAAAAGTCATTTGGCTCTTGCATCTGTAGAAACAAGGAAAATCCAGTTAGTTGTTTTTTTCCTTATTTCTAGGAAGAAAGGTTTATCTTTTATAGTATTTCTCAAGAAAAACAACCCAATAAACAGACAAGAAATAACAATGCTGTCTCCAAAATTCCTCACTCTGAAATTAACTAATAATGCCCAAAGATTAGAAATAGACATTGTACGTATGTTATACATACATATCATATCTATACATATTTTGCACACAAAAATGTGCAAGTTTAAAAATTTCCCAATCTTGCATATTAGTTGATTCATATTTTTCAATATTTTTTCTTGAAGTGACATTACTCCATTACCATATTAGAACATTTTTAAAGATAATCATATTTTTTTCCTTGAAGATCTGAGACCATGAAAATTATGGACCTTATCAGTTTAAATGGTTCTTTAATGAATTAGTGATTCAAAAGAAGATTGCCTAAGAAGAAATCAATACCATTGTTGATCATTATTTGATTTTCAGTTATAAAATAGACACTTTTAATGATGTGGATGCTTCCAAATATGTATGTGATAAATTGTTTGCAATTTCCTCAGCATTTCAAAAGTGAGTGTCTTCAGATTAGAATTTCTAAATATATCCCTGTTCAAGGGGGAAAAAACCCAAGATGTCTCAATTTTCTGATTTTGGTCCATATCTGTTGGATAATATAAAGGGAAGTGCACCTGCTGCCATGTGGCTATAAGTTTTTATAGCATATTAGAGAGTCAAGCAGTTTGGTGTGGCAAGCTCACACAACCTCGTGGCAATAACTCAGCAAGTGTGATCAGAAAGGCAAGAGGGTGCGCTTAGCATCAGTGAGGAGAGTCATAAATAACCCAATGCCAATCCTTTGAACACTGACCCAATGCTTTAATTTTGAACAGTAAAATCCAACTACATATCTACTAGACGTACCATCCAGTCTGGAACCCTGATTCTTTCTTCTCCTCAGAAGGAAGCCACATTTCTTCTGTGAATCACTGACCCATGTTGCTAAAGTAAAACATAAGAAAAGCTGTTCCTGCACCGAATCCCTGTTGGCCACATCATAACACACAATGTGATTGTGTCTATGGAAATAGGAGTAAAAGCCAGTGGAATGCTCTTTCCTATTTCAAGGAAAATGTGTTTTCTTGGGTAGTATTTTCCAAGATAGTAAGTTGAAAACAAATAATCAGCCCCCATCCCATTCTTTATTCTGAAACTGATGATACCAATAAATGTAAGAAATAGTTACTGTTGAATATACATAATCAAGTGCATTCATAGGTGAATATTGTGCTGCCACATAATCCATCACCTGCTTTACTTACTCGCCAGGACAACATATATTAAATTTGCATAATTTTTTTCCTGAGAAAATGGCAAAACATTAAGCCGTGTTGCTTTTAAAGTACATACTCATGTAAGTAACCCCTATTAAACAGTATTTTATTCTGCAGCTCTATATTATATGGGGACTAAAGAAAATATTTTGGTTTGCTTTTGCTGCATAACAAACTACTTCAAACGTTGGTGAGCTAAAATAGCAACTTTTCCCCAGTAATAGGTCAGCTGGACAGTTCTGATATGAGCCAGCTTGGTAAGACTGGATCATGTAGGAGGGCCCCACTCATGTGTCTGTTGCCTTAGCTGGTTCAGCACACTTGGCATGCCTTGCTTACCTGGTCTGTCATATTCCAGGAGGCCAGCCTGGGCCAATTCACGCGGTGACAAAAGAATTCCCAGCAGCAAAGAAAGAGTGAGCTCCAAGGTGCAAACACTGGCCACACTCTGCTTCAGCTGCATTTGTTTAGGCCTCCCTAACCATAAAGTCACATGGCCATGCCTAGATTCAAACGGCAGAGAAGTAGGCTCCATCCCTTGATTGGAGTCAATGAAAAATACTGTGGGTGGTTTTTTGTGTTGGTTTGGTTTTTAAAAATCTATCACAGAGAAATGCCGGAAGAGAAACAAACAGCTGAGCGGCTACACTTCAACTTTTCCTTAACTATTTATTTAGGCCTTTCTGAGACTAGAACTTTGCGTTGGGGTAGAGAGATGGGGGGAATCTCCAGGTTGCAGCTATAAACAGAGATTCCTGAGAGTCTGACATCCAATAAAGAACAGAGTGTCCGCTTCGGAATTAGAGCTTCAAATTGCTGCAGTTGAGAAGAAACGTCTCTGCCCCACACATTGTCACCATGTGGAAATTACATCTTCCAAGACATAAAGTTACCCTTTGGAGAAAACATCGAGCCAGGCTTCCAGTGGATTCCTGTTGGGGTGATCAGACCCAACACCAGGTCATGGGGGCAACGAAGTCCGGTGGTGTCAAAGGATTGAGAGAAAGACAGTTTGAGAAGTAAAGTGGGACCAGGAGGCCATCGTATTGCAGAGGCCACAAAGGCCCAGAGCGCTGGGAGCCCACACTATTTATTGGTAATCCAACAGAGAAACAGGTGGTGAGAATATGGTGGTCAAAAGGGCAGGTGCTTGATCTACAGCTGTGACTGTTTAGCGTTTATATGGAACGAGTTCTGCTACTTGAGATAATGGGAATACAATTGATCTAGGAGCCTAGGAGGGCTAGAAGCAGGGAGCCAGCAAGTCTAGACACATTCCAGAGGACATTATGCAAGCCCTGCCTCAGCTTTCTTCCCAACACTCAGCATTTTCCCAACATGCCCCCCTTCTCTTTTTTGTAAAAGAGAAGGTATCATTACTATCATTATTAGCGTAAAAGGTGGCCTTTTTTAATTGAGCAAGTCGATTGCAGGTTGTGCAGCCCATAATTGCCGGTTGGTGATCCAGCTTCATTTTTCTTAGCCCTTATTCAAACTGGAGTCGCTCTGGTTTGAATGCTTCCCACATACCTCCCCCTTTCCCTTTTACAAGAGGACCCTTAATCCTAGGGGTTGCAGGATGAAGGTCCGTCTTCTGTAACTTCTTCAGGCTGAATAGGGGCGACGATATTCCTGCCTATTAGGGTCTCTTGTATTCAGGGTAGAGAGGAGCTGAGTCAGAAATCATTGGTCCATTTAGCATCGTGACTCTGGATGGTCCTCGTTTCATCTTCTCATTCAGATTCAACTGGTTCATGGTTCCTACTGGGGGAACCCGGTCCATGGCTGGGATCCATGGATCCCTCCAGTCTCCTGTTCCATGGTTGTACACATCTTGAGGGCATCCACACGGTTCGTTCATCTCCTGCAAAAACACAAGCATACCCTCATCCCCACGGTAGTAAATCTACTGAAACAGAAGCAAAAACTTGTGGCTGAAGCCGGGAGGCATGCCATTGCTGAAGCATTTGTAACTCGGCTTGTGCCTCGTTTAATTACCGTGGGGTAAAACTTATTGTTGACAACAAGAAGCAGGCCCCCTCTAACAAAAGGCACAGAGAAAGCAAATCGAGGCTTAAAAGCAATCCTTAAACCTTCAATTTGCACTGTACAGGTGGGTCCACTAGATGCTGTGGCTTATGATAGATCTTCAGATGTTTGGTGGGCACCCACATAGGCACCTGATCGTCACCTGGAGAGACACAAGCAAATCCTCTTCCCCATAAAATTATCTTTAGGCAGGGATCGGAGGAAGTAGATTCAGAGGTAAGGAGAATTTGGGGGCCTAATGGCTTCCTGATGTTTGATAGGTGTTCCCTCGGAAGTGAGGAATTCCCTTTCTCTCCATATTGCTGCATGGGCATGGAGGACTAGGTAAGCATACTTAGAGTCTGTATATTTTTACCCTTTTTCTTTCTCCTAATTGTAGTGTATAATGGCCCCTGCTTTTGCTAGACTGTCTCCCCCTAACAAAGGAGTGGGGCTTTCAGGCATAATTAGAAAGGCATGTGAAAAGAATAAAGTTCCCCAGTCACAACTTAGTGACTGGGAGCAGTATCTAGTGACTACCTGTCCTAGGACTCCTCGGATAGTGACAGATCTGGAGGACAGTTGTCCTGGACAGCAGAGTAAGACTGAGAAGCCCATGCCAGTGTCCAGGAGACAGTTAACCTCTTAGCCCTCAACGGTCAAGCATACCTGGGGCTCTGTGAGGGTGATGGCATGGGCTGGCGCTTGCCCCAGGCACCCTCAGTCCTGCTGCTAGATCATCTGGTTAAGTGGCTTCTGACTCAGAGGACTTCATCCCTTGGGGCAGTGGGCCTTCCAGTGATTCCCTTGACATAAGCAGCCTGGATGAGGGGGCAGCTTATTTCTATTCAGACTATCTTTTTTAAAGTGTCCTTGTAGACCGCACTGGAAGGAAGCCCTATTAGGCATTCGATTTGCCTAGCCTTTTCCTTTTTCAGAGCCTCCAAAGTCTGCTTGCCTGAGGGTCATGACTAAAGTGTTAGCCTTTTTTTTTTTTTTTTTTTTTTTAATCCCGTTTATCCCACTCTGCCTGCTCCTCCTGATCTTTGTTATAAAAACCTGAGGTTGCCAAGTTCAATAGAGTTTCTAAGTTTTGTCCCGGGCCTAAGGCAGACTTCTGAAGTTTTTTCTAATGTCTGCAGCTGACTGGGTGATAAACTTATCCTTTAAGAATAGTTGGCCTTGAATAGAGTCAGGTGACAGAGAGGTATGCTTCCTCAATGCCTTCCTTAGTTTCTCCAGAAAGGCGGTAGGATTTTCTTCCTTTCCCTGTTATAGTGGACATCATCGAATAATTCATAGGCTTCTTCCTAGTTTTCCTTAGTCCTTTTAGCATGCAAGTTAGCAGATGTCTGCGGCACCAATCTCCATGTTCTGATTTTGTGTCCCAGTGAGGGCCTACACTGGGAACTGCCTGCTGGCCTGTGGGGAATCGTTCTCTTTCCTCTGTTGTCGTCCTATCATTGACCTGACTGAGACACCAGAGATCACCAAACTCTCAGGCTGCAGTTACGGGGGCACTTCTCTCATTTGGGGTTAGTGTCTGATTTAGCAGTAACATCTCTCTCCATGTCAGATCAGAGGATTGTCCTAACCCTTGTAAAACATCAATATAGCCAGCAGGGTTATCTGAGAATTTACCTAGGTCTATTTTAATTTGCTTCAAGTCCAGAGGGAGAAAGGTACATACACTCTGGGGCAAATTCTCAAGAATACATCTTAAGGGCGTTTTTGCCTTGGGGGGAACATTTCCCATCTGAAAAAAACATAGGGATGCCAGCACCCCTAGTAATTTTCTGATGAGCATTAGTCCTACAGTGTCCTCTATGGTCCTAATGCTTATTCCTTTCCAGGGTGCATAACCGCCCATGGACCTCTGCTTATTCGATTAGTTACGCTCACTGATGTAGCAGTCCTGCACCTGTTTTCCCACCTTTCTTGACCACAAAGAAAGGGGTCCCGGCTGCTGGATTCTAGTGGTCCTTTATCAGCGTGCCCAACATTGCCTTTGTGCTCAGGGGTGAGTCCTAGAGCTGGGCTGGGTTCCTGAGTATTTCATAACAACCCAGCTGCCCCTTCAAGATGCACTCCCATAAACAGATATTATGCAAATTCGTTTCAGAGAGGGTGTAGGTAACCTTTTGAGTCAGGATTGAGATAGAGTTTTTTGATTCTGTGAGCACTTTAAGGCTTGGCTGAGGGCAAACAGCTCACACGTTTGAGCAGACCAATTATTAGGCAATTTTCCTCACTCTGCTTCTAGAAGAGTTTCCCTATCAATTACTGAATACCCATTGTGTGTGTGTATGTGTGTGTTTTCCCCTCAATCACCTAGGGGGAACCATCTATTGTCCTGAAGGGAGTTTCTCCTAGGTCTGGTTGGACCTTTGTATGGTAATTAAGATTTAAATCCCTTATTAGGAAACCTGCTGGGTTAAGGGAATTTTCAGTGGTTAATGTTAAATCACCTTTTTCTAACAGAATAACCCCATGCTTTACGATTTAGTTTATAAACTACCTTTTGCTGTTTTTACTTAGGATAGTTCTGAACTGGTGAGGTGTGCTCACAATGAGGTTTCCTCTAAAGGTTATTTTTCTACTTCTGTTAGCAAAGCAGTTGCTGCTACTGATGGAATGCATTTGGCCATCTGAGGGTTAGTGAGTTAAGGATTTTTGATAGGAAGGCTACTGGTTGGCAGTGGTCTCAGTGCTTTAGGGCTATGCCCTTGTTTACACTGAAAACAAGGTAGTATTGGAGTGTTATAGGGTCCCGGAGAAGACCTTCAATTATTATAGGTTTTAAATTTACCCTGGCTTTTAAAGGATATAGGGTACACTGTTTTTTTTTTAACTACTTGTATATCTTTCTCCTTTGTAGATGGATTTTGTAAACAGTGAAAGGACGTTTGCTTGTTGCCCCCATTTGCCACTATAGGAATATGTGCCTCGCTTTAATTTACTCAATTTGTTTTCATCCTGATCTGTTATGTTGTCGTAGACCTAGCTGCAGTTGTTAAAGTACTGGGTTGTCAGTTCTAAGGCCCTGGCCAAGGAGTCAAGGCTTGGAGATTGCAGTGCCGGGGGGCGGGTAAGCTGGGTAGAAATTGGGGAGGAGAGCATCTTAAAAGGAAAGGTGGCCCAATTAGCTATATTCTGTCCTCCCTGCTGGATTATAGTTACAGGAAATTGCCATGCTTCAAGGTCTCCCTTGGCTCTAGCCTTTTGAATAGAATTTTGTATAGCACCACCAATTGCTCCAGGTTTTAATGTTGCAACTACAGGGGGAGTAAGTTTTTTAGCTAATTCATCTTCTCACCCATTAAAGGGAGAGAGAGGAGGTGGCTAGTCACTTAATTCAGCAGGTGGAGCCGACGGGCTGATAAAACATACTTTTTTCATTTCCCTTTCTTTTAATTTCCTCCATTTCTTGTTCCTCACATTCAGAACCTGAAGCTAATTTTTTTACACTTGTCCTCTTCTTCCTCATCTGAATCTGCCTCTTCATCTGTTTGAAATGGCTCAAGAGCTGCTTTTATTAGCACCCACATTGACCAAACCGAGACTGGAATTTTTGCTCCATCTTTATACACTTTTTAAAAGATCCCTTCCAATTATCTCCCATTCATCCAACTCCATAGTCCCTTGTTCTGGGAATCATGGGCAAAACTGCTTTACTGAACTAAAGAGTGAGTGATAAATTCTGAGTACCAACTTTCACTCCCTCTCTTTGTAATAAATGCCTTAAGAAACTTAAATAAGCAGAATGTCTGCTTTCACTTTGTCCCATTGCTACCCTCGTTCTTCCAAGCACTCAGCTTTCCCACCGAGCTTCTTTTAGACGTCCTTGGGCGTCCTTTAGACGATGTGTCCTCCTCTTTCACATGCTGTAGCATTCCTTCACCGGGGTCTTTGTCACCCCACATTAGGCAGCCAGGAATGTTGGGGTGATCAGATCCAACACCAGGTCTGGGGGGGCGACGAAGTCCAGTGGAGTCAAAGGACTGAGAAAAAGACAGTTTGAGAAGTAAAGTGGGACCAGGAGGCCATCGCGATTGTGGGGGCTGCGAAGGCCCCAAGCTCTGGGAACCCACGCTATTTATTGTTAATCCAACAGAGAAACAGGTGATGAGATTGTGGGGGGTCAACAGGGCAGGGGCATGTCTACAGCTGTGACGGTTTAGCATTTATAAGGAACATATTCTGCTATTTGAGATAATGGGAATACAATTGATACAAGGAGCCTAGGAGGGCTAGAAGCAAGGAGCCAGCAAGTCTAGACACATTCCAGAGGACATTATGCAAGCCCTGCCTCAGCTTTCTTCCCAACACTCAGCTTTTTCCCAACAGATTCCCAGAGGCTCTTGCTGCAAACCACAGGAGCTCACATCCTCTGGTTTTGGCCTACTGCTAACTACACCATCAAAGTAGCTCTGTACTGCTAAATCCATGACTAACCTGGCCACAGAGATCAGGAGGTCACTGGAATGTCAGCTCTTTATAGGAAGGGGATGAGGAAGAGCTACAACATGGCCAATGACTGTTCCTTATTATGAGATCTCTCCACCCCTCAGCTTTCCCTGGGTCAGCCTATAATGGAAATTGTAGAGGAGAGAAACAAAGTGTACGGGATTCAAATTTTTGTGCTTTTTGCCTCAATATGTCTCCAAAGGATAGGTGTTTCTCAATAACCACACACACAAATATATATGTATTTGTTGAGATGGGGTCTTGCTTTCTGGCCTAGGCTAGTCTTGAGCTCCTTTTCTGAAGCCATCCTCACACCTCAACCTCCCAAAGTACTGGGATTACAAGCAGAAGCCACCACGCCAGGCGCATGCTTTTGTTTTTTTTATAGAAGTTGTTGTTACTTCTTGTTTCCACTAAAAAGTAATTCTGGATTGCCTGGGGTAGGAATTGAGTAGAAAAGAGTATAGAGAGAAACCTGACTTTAGAACTTTGAATGTGAAAGCAGTTTGAAAATCCAGATCATGACCATAACAATGAGAGTGGGATTAGCATTCATTGTGTCTCTACTCTGGGTCAGGGGCTTTAATTACACAAGTCCATTTAATCTTCCCTATAAACCAGAGTGGAAAGAGTGATCTTCATAGCACATATGAGGAAAAAGGTTTGGATTTTAGGTGGAGTAAATTATAAAGCAGCCACATTGAGGTTTTTGCAAGTCAGCCACTGACATTGCCTGCCTGTCCTCTCGGTAGGCTCCTCTTCCCAGGGCACAGGCAATTTGACCTGTAAGTTTCAGGATCAAGGTTGTCTCACTTCCAAAGAAAACATTACTTGATATCATGTCCTTCCTAGATTTTTAACATAGTCATCATAAATTAATCACGAATTATCAATCAATTATTTAGTACAAAGACCAAGCTTCTCAATCTAGTATCTAATTTCTAGTACCTAGGGTTTTATTTTATTCCCTCCACCCTGTCTTCCTGCATTTTAATCTATATGATCCATTGTTCCCTCCATAGCTCAGTTCCATTACCCTGTCAGAGATGAGTCTCTGTGTTCAAATTAAGGACGAGTTACTTGCTCTCAGACTTCCTTGATTTCTTCTGTTTGTTTGCCTGGGTTTCTGAAGAGATCTAGCTCTTCTTCATCACTGTTTTCAGAAACTCTGAGACATGTTGCATGTCAGACCACCTCTGACAGACTGTTTTCTTGAACTATCACTGTTCATTTTATTTATTTATTTATTTATTTATTTATTTATTAGAGATAGGATCTCGCTCTGTTGCCCAGGTTGGAGTGCAGTGGCACAGTTATACCTTACTTGAACTATAACCTTGAATTCCTGGGCTCAAGTCATCCTCTTATCTTAGCCTCCCAAGTAGCTAGGGTTATAGGTTCATGTCATCATGCCCAGCTCGTTTTTGTTTGTTTGTTTGTTTAAAAAATTTTTTTTGTTTGTTTTGTTTTGTTGTAGAAACACAGTCTTGCTATTTTTCCCAGGCTGCTCTTGAACTCCTGGCCTTAAAATATCCTCCCACCTCAGCCTCCAAAAGTTCTGGGTGTTTGTAATATTTATTTATCACCCAGATGCCATCAGTACATTTTCTCTGTAGCATGGGATTCTTTCCAGCATTCACAACTTAGTTCTCCTCTTACCTGTCTCATCCAAGTGCCAGGAGACGGAGGGTGTCAAAAGAATGGGTCTGGGTCCAGTTTGCCCTGTTTGTCTGTACTTGATGCAGTTAATCTCTAAGAGAGGGGCTGCTAAGATATAGGAACACTATATTTATATAATTACTAGTTCTAAGCAGACAAATGTTGATGAAACCAGAGAAGTATATTTTGTAAAGCAGTGCTATTAATAGAAATACTCAGTATTTTAAAAAAGAGAAACACAAATAGTTTTGAATTATCAGAAAGAAAATGTTTTCTTCAAAAGTATGCAATAACCCAGCTAAGGTGTTTTTTTGTTTTTGTTTTTTTCCTTTTAAAAGCTTGGATGGAGTATTACAATGAGCCTGACCAATTAAAAAACTTTAGAAGAGTCTAGCTATTAATGAGCATATATTGTACTTCATTAATTTTGCATAAATGCCTTTTCTGACCATTCATGACCTAGAGAGTGGTCCAAGGTATTTACAAATTGGATGGATCACTTGCACACCATTAAAATGATCAACGTTGCCTTGACTTCTTTACTCGTTCCCATGACTACCATATAAATTTCCCAAAGCAATCATTTAAATGGTCACATAAAATTTTAGATGATTTCCTTTGGAAGGGTAAGAGACCTTGAATTAATAGGACTACTCTTCTGGATGTTTAGAATAAAAAAGGAATTGTTCTCTCTCTTCCTTAAAATTATAAGACATTAACATACATGTGTCTCAGATACAGTCTTATGAAGAAATTGCAATTGTAGTTTGTCTTTCTTAGATATTTTCTTTTTAACCTTATAAGAATGGACAAAAGTGCTGAATTCTCTAAATGTGGAGAGATCTATCACAGATTTCACTGAGAAAAAAATTATAATTATGACCTTCTACCTGGTTTTACAGTTATCGTATTTTAGATAAATTAGCCAGCCAAATGGCACTGCAAAATTTGCTTTTCATTTTTTAGTTACTTCTGTAAAAGCTTATGTAAGCAGTTTAATGTGTCCACAATTTTCTCTAAATTGTGAATATAAAAATGAGTTTATAAATCAGAAATTCTAGTTTTGTAGTATAATGTGTCATTTTTAACCATTTGTAATACTATAAAATTCCTGCTGAACATTTAACATTAAACAATCAACATCTGTCTTGTCATGAATGTTCCAAGATTTAAGTAAAAACTTAGGTACTCACAGATTTTTAGAATATGAAAAAACATTCTTGTAATGAACACATATATTAATACAGACATTTATTATGTACATGAAACCTCTTCAGAAAAACTTTTCAAAAATATTTTCCAAATGTTAGGTAGACTACATTTTAAAAATAGGACAAAAAACCATATGACAATAAAAATGATACCATTCAATACAGGACTAGATGATGCAAATCATGCTTGGCCTTCTAATTCTAATTATTTTAAAACAAACTCACTTCAAACCTCAATGTTTTTGAAAAAAGTTACTGATCTTAAAATTTCTCAAGCTGTAAATATTTAGGCAATAAACAATGTCTGATTTACTCAATTTTATTTTACATAACAGCCCAGGAGATATATCACTATGTGTCCATATATTTCCTGAGGCGGTCAGCTGCAAATCCTAGGCAACATAGAATATTAATTCAGTTTAGCCTCCTGACTTTCAGGAAGTTTTGATGCAAACCACATATTATATTTACTTTCTGTTTATGGGTTTAAAGATTAAATGATTTATTTCTTAAATAGCTGTTCACCTTTTTTTCTTTTAAAAACTAACATTTTATGCTCTAGTTATATAGCAAATGATGCAAAGTCAACCCGTCTACAGATTTATAGAATCATGTTACTCGCTACTGACATTACCATAGGGTATAACTTACTGCCCTCTATGAGAAAAAAGTGAGATATTTGTTTAATTTGAATAAATTATCTTTATCATTTTGAGAGAAGCAAGAATATTTTGTGATTTGGCATATATTTTTACAAAAATAAACCTAAGAAAACTGACCATATTTTAAAAACGAAGACACTAAATTAATTGTTCTCTTTTTTCCTAACTAATAGGAGATTAGTTTTGATAATACAGTTCAAACGTTTTACTCATTGATTTCTGTTTGCGTTAAGGAAATATGTATTTTCTGATCCTGAGATTGAGTCATATACTGTGCTCGAGCTGTTCCGATTTGAGAGAGAAGGTGTGAATAATTAGAAAATAACTGGAAAGGTAGCCCACAAAACTATCCTGGCCTATACTCAGATTCTACCATCAGAAACGTATTTATCATCAATGGCCTTCCTGTAGGATACTTAAGACTGAATTATTTTAACAAATTATTTTCATGATGATCATTGAGACCAGTTATTTTTATTATTATTATTTTTTAACTAATGGGGAGTTCTCATTCCCATTTTAGAGAAATGGGAGGTAGTTACCAGAAAAGGGTAAATCACTATGCCTTGACAGATGTCCCAGAGTGTTTCTATGATAAGGACTGTGGCTTAGAGTAGGAAAATGACAGGAGGCCAGTGACTATAAATACTCTGTACTTGACAATTTTTCAAGAACCAATGTTTTTTTTTGCTCACCTTTTTCAGATTATCCCTATTTCCTGGGTTTTCAACCCAGCTAAGACAGGAGACCTTTGGCCCTTCAGACAGTGCCATCCCTTGACAGGGAGAATTTACCGTAAAATATTTTCTTTTCGGTTTTTAATATGCAGAAAAAGACTGACACATTGTAAGGGAGGTATAGTGTAAAGAGGTCAGGCATTGGGATTTGAAGAGCTTTATTTAAATTTGATCTATGCCACTTATTAGCTATGTTAATAGTCAAGTTATTTAGCTTTCATATTTGTCAGGATGGCTAAGTTATACACTGGTAACAAATAATTTCCAAATGTCAGATGTATTTTTCTCTCAGGTTACTTGCCATGGTATTTGGTGCCTTCTGTTTGCCTCAATCTGGAACCCACTATCTGGAATTTGTCAATAATGGAACAAAAGAAAAGAGTTCTGGAGCATCATTTGGTATCAATTGAAGCTCATAACACATTGCCTAGAAGTTATTAGGTGACCTCATCACCCCATCAGAGAGAGGCAGTACAGTTCGATTATGTACTTAGAAGGCAAGTACATAATTATGTACTCAGAAGTGCTGATCTTAGAGGATATCCATTACAGTGCAAATATCATCAGCCCTTGCCTAAATTTGTATTGCAACTGAAACTAGTGATTTTTAACTGCAAGGACTTTTAAAAGGAAATGAAACCATTGGAAATTAAGCTGGAGATGAGTGTAATGAGGCCAAAAAACGATTGAAAGCATCTTTTCTCATAGCTTCAATATACTACTTCTAACTATTGCCAATAGAATTTACTCAAGAGCAAAATAAGAACAGAGAGAACAGAGCTCTATTTATAATCTCAGATAGTGCGGGAGAGACCTTAGCTCCATGCATCACGTCTCCCAATTCCTCTGATTTCAGCCTCAGTTGATGGACAGATTGTTTAAGATTGAAGAGCCCATTCATGCTTCATGGAGGGAAACGAGATTTTTTTTTCATACAACCTCAGTGAAGGAGACGATGAAGATATAAGTCCGCATAAAACAGCAACTCTTTGGGTAACAACATGAATGATGAGCACAGCATTTCTGAGTTTCAATTTCTGCATAAATAACATAAAAATGTAGAGTCAAACATGATAATATATGTAAAACACCTGCTAGAAATAATGTCTCATACATAATCATTTTAATAAAATGTAATTGTTAGTTTCACCAACTATTATCATTAGGATACTGAAGCCCGGGGAAACCAAGCATATTCTAATGCATTACAGAAATAATTTAAGTTTCATAGAGATTAGCAATCTATGGCCAACAGACAGTATGTGGTGCACCACTAGTTTTCATAAATATATTTTAATTAGAACATAGTCACACCCATTCATTGTGCATTGTTTATGGCCGTTTTCACTCTAAAATGGTAGAATTGAGTAGCGGTCACAAAGACCGTATGAAGCATAAACATTTACAGTCTGTCCCTTTAGAGAAAAAAAATTGCTGATCCCTGTTCTAAAGGAGTAGCAAGTTGTTAACAAAGTAACCTGTCTTAGTTTGTGTTCCCTTGAGACAAAGAGCTAGGTGTGAGTAGTTTGTATTGGAGTTGATGTGAAAGGGGTGAAAGGGTGGCCGAGGTGAGACAGGGATGGAAAAAAAAGCTCACAGGGAGATATATTATTGAGTTTGTGCCTGTGCACAGCATTCACTTGATTCCACTAGGTCCTATTGACAAGTGACAGAATGTCTACTAGAATTTCCAAAATTATCACCCTGAGGACAGGAGGCAGGAGCATTTACTCACTGGCTTCTATTTCCCAATAGGGGCTGCTGCTGGAGGTATTACTGCAGGACTTCTGGCTTTACTTGCACACAGGGCATATGGACTTCGTAATGTTGGAGAATGTTCTTGGCAGAAAGTAGAAAGGTGTATGGCGTATGCTTGAGGTGAGTAACTGTCAGTCAGAACTTGTATGGCACTGCCCATCAGCTGAGGCTGAAATCAGAGGAATTGGGAGACACGATGCGTGGAGCTAAGGTCTCTCCCACACTATCTGACATCATAAATAGAGTTCTGAACTCTCTGTTCTTATTTTGCTCTTCAGTAAATTATATTGGCCATAGTTATGATATACAATGGAAGAAGTAGTATATGGAGGGACTATGAAAGATGATTGTTTCAAGGCTGGCACTAGAGTCATGCCTATAATCTCAGTCTAAGGAGGTGATAAAAACAAGTGCCCAGAAGAAGTGATGAAAAAGATTATTTACCACTTATAGTGGACAGTTTTTTCTGTAAGGATAAGGTAGCATCTATCTGATAATAACTGTTACATGCTTTGATCCTTTTAAGTCTGATAGCAATGCTGCTGCTAAAAAATTTCCTGCTAGGGATAGATATAAAGTGCTGATTTTAGAGGGTATCCATTACAGTGCAGTTATCGTCAGCCCTTGCCTAAAATTGTATTGCAACTGAAACTAATGACTTTTAACTGCAAGGGCTTAAAAAAAGCAATAAAACCATTGGAAATTAAGCTGAAGATGAGTGTAATGAGAACAACAAAACCAGACTGAAGAGCCCATTCATACTTCATGGAGGGAAACAGGAGATTTTTTCATGCAATCTCAGTGAAGGAGATGATAGAGACTTAAGTCTGGGTCAGACCATTCCAGGCATTTATCTGCTAAATATGGCTCTACTGGTGATTAAAGCAATTCTTTCATTCTCTTTTTTAAAACAAAAGGACAGATATCAAGAAAATTACATTTTTCCACACTACTAAATTTTACAAATAGGTGTCTTATAGTCATTTATTTTAAATTTTGAATTTGAAATCATAATGTAGTAGATAAACTACAATGAGAAAATGAGAATGCTTTGAATAATTTTGTTCAAAAAATAACTACTCAATTGTCTTCATGGGGGAAGGGGTGCATTAGTCTGTTCTTGCATTGTTATAAAGAAATACCTGCTGGGTGCGGTGGCTCATGCCTGGGAGGCTGAGGTGGGTGGATCACCTGAGGCCAGGAGTTCGAGACCAGCCTGGCCAACATGGTGAAACCTCCTCTCTACTAAAAATCCAAAAATTAGCTGGGCATGGGAGCGGGTGCCTGTAACCACAGCTACTCAGGAGGCTGAGGCAGGAGAATCATTTGAACTCATGAGGAGGAGGTTGCAGTGCCGAGATTGCACCCCTGCACTCCAGCCTGGGCAACAGAGTGAGACTGCGTCTAAAAAAAAAAAAAGGAAATAAGGAAATTCCTAAGACTGGGTAATTTATAAAGAAAAGATGCCTGAAGGCCTCAGGAAGCTTCCAATCATGGCAGAAGGAAGAGTGGGGAGAGGCATATCACATTGTGAAAGCAGAAAGAAGGGAGTGAGTGGGGACATGCTGCACACTTTTAAACTAGCAGATCTCACAAGAACTCATTCACTATCAGGACAGTATTGTAAGGCTGAAGGTTCTTGCCTTAGCCACCTCAAAGATTTGGTGTGGCGGCAGCCCGCGGTGAGAGAGAGACACGGATCGAACAGAGAGAAAAAAAGCTGTAGGCTTTGTTGAGCAGAGTGACTGTACAAAGCTTGCATCGTGTGGAAAGGGTCCCGAGCGGGTAGCCAGCGTTAGATTTTTTTTTTTTTTCCCCCTGAGACAGTGTCTCGCTCTGTCGCCCAGGCTGGAGTGCAGTGGCCGGATCTCAGCTCACTGCAAGCTCCGCCTCCCGGGTTCACGCCATTCTCCTGCCTCAGCCTCACGAGTAGCTGGGACTACAGGCGCCCGCCACCTCGCCCGGCTAATTTTTTTTGTATTTTTTAGTAGAGACGGCGTTTCACCATGTTAGCCAGGATGGTCTGGATCTCCTGACCTCGTGATCTGCCTGCCTGGGCCTCCCAAAGTGCTGGGATTACAGGAGTGAGCCACAGCGCCCTGCAGCCAGTGTTAGATTTTTTTGATCACCTTTTAAACTCTTTAAGGCGGGAAATAAGTGCAGTGGGAAGATGTTACCAGAGCGAGAAAACAAAGACAATTAACATGTCTCAGATCTTGAGGAGAACCAGAATTATAACTTACATTTTATCTACTTTATAACCTTGCAGTGGCATGGCAAAGGAAACAGGATCTCACAGGATTTTACAACTTGTGTTTACAAGGAATTGGAATTGGGAGCATAGACAAGGTCTGCTGGTCACAGAAAAACGGGCTTTTAACATTCCTTTTAGTTTCAGGGGAGGGGGAAGGGAGAGAGGGAGAGAGGACACAGGGAAGCTTACAGCAAAATTTTCGCTGTTATTTATAGCTTTCTTGGGGGAGAAAACACAGGCACAAATTCTGATGTTGGGAATATTTTAAGCATGTATCTTCAATATTATTCATCCAGGACCAAAGTAAGCCCTGATGCAGGAAAGGAGTAAGTTTCACAGCTTTCTGAGCCCCTGCGACCAGGAAGCCCAGCTGGAATCTCCTTTCAGTATCAAGTGGGATGGTGCTAAAATATTCATGAGAAATATGTCCCCATGATCCAATCACCTCCCACCAGGCCCCACCTCAACATTGCAGATTACGTTTCAACATGAGATTTGGGTGGAGACACAGATGATTCCAACTGTTTCAAGGAGTAAAGAAGATTCAAGGAGTAAAGGAGACCCAGATTCAAGGAGTAAAGCTGAGTACAGATAGAATTTAAAGAAGATAATCATGCTTTCTAATCAAGCATTCTATAAAATGCTTAATAATATCAAAACTCTGTCTGTAAAAGGACTATTGCTTGCGTAAGTGAATGAATATGAGTAGACAGTCTAAGACGATATGCAACGTCAAGAAAACCCTGCATATTTCTCCTCTCTAGTTAAGACCAAAGCTGTTAAGACTTTCTATACTACTTAAATAGATTCTCATTCCAAGCAGGCAATCTCCTCTCCAGCCGCTGGGCAACAGGCTCTCTTGCAGTGCTGTATGATCTTCTTCCCCTGCAGCATACGCACCTGACTGCGCACCTGACTGTTTCAAGGTCTAGGTCAGTACCACATCTATAGGAGGCCCTAGCATCACAGCTCCTGTCCACACTACTCCAATTGTTTTGGAAATTAAGTAACTAGTCACAAATTAACACACTGCACAAAAACTTTACTTTTACCTAGAGTTTTACCAAATGTGTACATATGCTTTATTCCATTACATTGTTCTAAGCCCCTAGAAGGGAGCAACAATTTTTTTTTTTTTTTTTTTTGAGACAGGGTCTTGCTCTTTAACCCAGGCTAAAGTACAGTGGCATGATCATGGCTGACTGCAGCCTTGCCCTCCCTGCAGCCTTGACCTCCTGAGGTTCAAGCAAACCGCTCACCCCAGCCTCCCAAGTAGCTGGGACTACAGGTGCACACCACCATACCTGGCTAATTTTTGTTTTGGTTTGTTTTGTTTTTTTAAGAGACAGGCTTTTGCTGTATTTCCAGGAGGTTGATCTTGAATTCCTGGGCTCAAGGGATTAGCCCGCCTGGGTCTCCCAAAGTGTAGGGAATGACAGGCATGAGCAACTATGCCTGGCCTGGAGCAATGATTTCTGTAACTCCTTTTGTATCTTCTGATTCAACTTGTTGCTATGTTGAATGCTTATTTTGGCTTCACATATATTGTGTTTATGCTAGATAGTCAAAAGTTATGAATGAATTGGTCATCTCTGAATTGCTACTGTTGCCATGTTAACAGAAGCTTACAGTAAAGTTGTCCTATATTCACATGCAATTAAACAAAAACTGTGGTTTCCGTTCTTTCACTGATAAAAGAACAATTTTTTCTTCTAAAACAGACAAATATACACAGTTGTTTTCTTTCCGTTTATCTTGACTGTCTTTTAAACTCAGGATCTGCTCAACTCTTTCACAAGGCAACTTGTGGTGGAAAGCAGCTTTCCGCAAAGTGGCTGCATGTGAAAGAATCACTACAGAGGCTTGCTTACAAAATAGATTGCCAATCTCCACCCCAGACCTACTGAATTAGAGACTTTAGAGAGGAGACCTGGAATCTGGATTTTTATCACGTACTCAGCTTAGTTCTTATATGCCCACAAGTTTGAAATACACTTACACAAAAAACTCTTTGAGTATCCCTTTCTAAACACTAAAAGGGACACAAAAATACTCCACGTATAGAATTACACTGGATATTGAATGGCATAAATATGATGAAATAATATACCTAGGGAAAACCCAAGGATCATAGAAAATAATTGATAAACTGCATTTGAGATTTTTCTATTCTCTTATATCATTTTATAAAATTTTATTTTGAAAATAAAAAAAAAATCAACTCAATAAGCATCCCTTTAAGAAAGTCCTAACTTTATGGTTGTTCTATTACTGGGTCAGCTTATTGACTCATTCCAATGTCTACTTTATTTTTTGGCGAAGCTAGTCTTAGTCGGTTTAAGGCAAAGATTGGTGGTTTAAGATAGAGGTCAGTTCCAGAGGAGACCTGTGGCTGTGCCATGTCTTTTCTTCTGGGATTTTTAACATCCAATTTTCTAATAAGTCAAGAAGATATTAACTAGTATTAGTCTGTCAATACTACAAGTTATGACATTTTGGGCTGAGTGATTAAAAAATACTGTAAGTTAAATTTTTCATCTACTTTCACCATTTCTATATCTTGAAAATTCCTTTTAATGTGTTCATCTGGGAATTTTCACAATGATCATTTTCCTATCTATATTTTCCTATCTATATCTATCTATCTATCTATCTATCTTATCTGTCTATCTATCTATATCTGTCTACCATCTACCTACCTGTCTAGTTAGCTAGCTAGAGTGATTTTTTTCCACCTCTCAGGGACCTCTGATACTAATAGATTAATATCCTAATTAAAATTATATTATTTCCCAATCTATTTTATATACAAATATTTACTGAAGATAATTCAGTTGTTTATTGATTTTTCTGTGAAATCTCAAAAAGTTCTGGCCTCCATCTTTTTTCCTGCAGAAAGCAAGACTGTTTTTATTTTTGTTAGATTTCCTGATGAGCATTTTATTTTGAATTCTCTAAATAAAGACATGGAGTTTAATATTACACCTGGACTTTGGTAGATACCTTAATTAACCATGATGAATTGAATGATCTAAATATTCTTAGTCCCCTATGAAACTCAAGTTGATTTAGTCAATGTAATTCAGACATATAAAGTAGAACTTTAAGAAGTTATATAAATATCTCACTTGCCAACAGCCAACAAATACATTTGTTCATCTATGTTCCTATGTGTCTATTTATTTATCACTTATCTGTGCTTAGGATATTCAAGAATGCCAAAGAAAAGGAATAAACCATAATGATAATACATTTGCTGTTTTTAAAACATTAACTTTTCATTGCATATGTTCTCTAGAAATCATTTAACTCTAAATTCCTTGAGTAAAAATTTAAGCTTCTTTTCCAGTTATATAAGTACTCAACTAAAAATACAAAACCAATTTCCTAATTATACCAAAGTTTGCTTGTGAAATACATGATTGTTTTTCCTCTACAGTTTATCTGGTCAAACTGTCAAAATGAATTATTCAAGTTCCAAATGGGCATTGTTTTTCATTTTAAAGTATTTAGAATTTAGCAAGTTTCCCCAGGGTTCAAGGATTCTGATCCAATGACATGGATAGAACTAACAATTTGCCCGATAGCGTCTTGGAAGCTTGCTCTCAAGTAACTACTACTAACCTTGGGTACCGGAGGCATCCATGACTTAGTTCATGTGGAAACTGATGTGAATTCTGTGATATTGACTTGGCATTTGAACAATTATCTTTGAATTATCAGTAAATCCTTTGAACTATAGGAAATTGTGGGTGACAAAAGTAGAATCCTGTTCAGCTTTGGAAGGCTCAATAGATGATGTCATCTGCAATGCTAAGAAATTTTCTAAAACATCGTATGCTCTTTCTGTCATCAGCTTTGTAAATTATGATTTTATTACTGAACAAAGATAAAAATAAATGTATTTTGGAAAAAAAATTTAGTGAGAAAAATAAAGTCATATGGGTTTCAGGAATACTCAAAGCTATGTAGAAAAAATTTTGCTTGGTTAATCTACTCATAGTAAATAAAATATTATAATTGCTTACAGCTTTGGTAAGTTTAAGCTTGAGCAAGTTTCCTAACTTTTCTGATCATAGTTTTGTCATAGCTTAAATTTTTGCAGAAATACCTACCTTTCAGGCTTGATGTAAGGTCTAAATAAGATAATGTGTAAGTCTAACTTTCAGTACACTGCTTCCCGCATGGTAATGAATGGATACTGTTGTATAATAGCAGTGCTTATTCTTTTTAACAACACTTTACCCAAGAGAAAAAAATAGAGCATATTAAAAGAAATGCTTTTTGGAAATATTTTGTTGAATATACACAGTTTTTATTTTTTTTAAGATAATGCTACAAGTTCTAGTCCCCAAATGATTTGTTGTCATTGTGTAGAACTAGCCTCTTTAGTCATTTTTACTCATGTGTCTTAATGAAATGTCATGGATGTTCTCTAAGCCTCACAAAAAGATCTCTAGAGGGACCTTATTGCACCCAGGCTTTTCAGCTAAGTGAGGACAAAAGAAAAATGGATAAACATGAAGAGAGGTGTGACAATTATTGTAGCATTGAAGACGGTTTAATGTAGACCACCGTATTATTTTAAATCAATATACTATTATACATCTTGATAAATGTTAGAATGTAATCAAAGTAATAAAATTTGTAAAACTTCAGCGCATTCACATATTGGTTATTATAAGCTTATATGTTTTGTCAAAATTTTGTACCAGTACAAATAGATTTTTTATTATGAATAGTTAAGAAAAATAAAATCACCATTAAGTTGGTATCATTTCTGATGGCAAAGAAGAGTAATAAAAGTTAGTATCACAATTCTTGTATTCTGGAAAACTTTCCAAATAACATACATGACATCAACATACTTTTTTTCACATCTCAAGTAGTTTTTACACTAGTGATTACATAATTTATTGCATTTTAAATTGTGATGAAAATAAAAGCCTTATCTTTAAAATTTGATGATAACCACATTACCTTTTAAATCTCTTCTGAGTAGAAAAATTTTACATGTAGCACATAACTGGTAAACAAAAATTCCTTTACTGACTAAATTATATTTTTTATCTCAAGAAAAAGTAAATCTCACACAGTTAGCATAAATGCTAAGAAACAATTTTGAATCAATAATATTCAGAAGAGGTTATTTTTATGTTTTTATTTCACCTTTCTCTTCATTTTCCCCTTTGACTATTGTTTTTCCTTGCAGCCAGACACCACATAAAATAACTCAAGCTGTTTTCAGTGTGTTGCCACACAAAAGGAACAAAGTTAAACCTTAAAGAATTTTTATAATAATTTTCTGAATTACTTATTCTATAATCATTGTAGTCATTGTGTAAATGTTTAGTTCATGTTCTCTTAGTTTCAATAACATAAAGTATCACAGAGGGCACCTAAAATATTTTACGGTTTGATCATGGGAAGAAGGTGGAGACAGGGATTCTACAATGCCATGGAAACCTTGTGGGATAGGAAGTATTTTCATGCTATAGAGCAGGAAAATATTAAGTGAATAAATTTACTAGAAAATAGAAACACCTGAAGCTACTAATATGAATTTACATGTCACTGTCGTGTCAGGACTACCCCTAAATATAACTCAACAGGAATTTCTATACCCCTTATACAGTAATTTCAAGAAAGATGCCATATAACTCCAAAGAAGAAGAAATAAAGATTTTTTTTTTAAACTTACTACTAGTATGTAGAAGTAGGGAGTAAAGAAACTAAGGAGAGGAACTGAAATTCTTCCTTTTTTATTAAATTTATGATTGAGGTGAAGCATGAAATAGCTAACCTAAAGCTGGCACTTTAGGAAGAACATTTGTGATAAAGGATAATCTATTTGGAATGAACATTTAGAAATAAAAGTAAGATAATATGAATCATTATAAGCATCTCCAAGTCACTGGTTCAATTAGTAAGTGAGAAAAATAAAAAGGGATTTTCAAGATAAGTGTTTGTTATTAGACTCTGAGTTAATAGACTATATTTTCTTAGGGCAGTTTATCCCTGCAATGAAAGTACAGATTGTGACTCTAAGTAAATTATAGGGACTGGAATACGGTTACAAGGAAACTTAAATGTGAAGTATTTACCACTAATTGTGTTTACGTAACTCCAGACCAGAACAAAATCACGCAAGCGGAATATCTTTGATATGTTTGGGGGTCATTAGTGCTATTCACATGGGTTCCAGTTCTCATTCTGGGCACAAAGAATGATCGCATTTTATCTCTTCTTTTGAAGTTGGATGTGGCCATGTAATTTGCTTTGATCAATAAAATGTTTGTACAGTTATGCAAATCATTTGAAGATGGAAGCCTGAAAAACCAATGCAGGATCACCATGTTCCCTTCCCCAAGTCTGACATTGAAGAAGCACATGTAAAGATGGAATTTTTGTCATCCTGGGTACATGGGTGATTGAAGAATGGATCCTTTCACTGACCAATCATGTGAGTTTTAATTTAATTTTATTTTTTTAGAGACAGGGTCTCACTCTGTCGCCCAGGTAGGAGTACAGTGGTGCGATGACAGTAACTTACTACAGTTTCAAACTCCTGGGCTCAAGTGATCCTCTCCTCTCAGCCTTCCAAGTAGCTGGGACTACTGGCATGCACTACTACATTCAGGTAGTTTTTTACTTTTTTCAGAGAGAGGATCTTGCTGTGTTTTTCAGTCTGGGAAACTCCTGCGCCCAAGTGATCCTCCACCTTGGGCTTCCAAAGTGCTGGGATTATAGGCATGCACCGCCACACCCAGCCTGAGGTTTTTGTTTTTGGAGTCGGGATCTTGCTCTGTCACCCAGGCTGGAGTGCAGTGGCATAATTATGGCTCACTGCAGCCTCGACCTCCTCAGCTCACATGATCCTCCCAATTCAGCCTCCTGAGTAGCTGGGACTACAGTCACATGCCACTATGTCCAGCTAATTTTTGTATTTTTTGTAGAGATGGGGTCTTACTAGGTTGCCCAGGCTGGTCTTGAACTCCTGGGCTCAAGCAGTCTTCCTGCCTTGGCCTCCCAAAGTGCTGGGATTACAGACGTGAACCACTGCACCGGGCCCAGCCCGAGTTTTTAAATGTGCTTTATCTCTAAGTCTCAGAAGAGCTGTAAAGTTGATGTAATCATAGTACTTACATTACAGAATTATTGTGAGAATCAAAGATGATTTATCTTTGGGGCTTGATACGCTGCCCAACAAGTGGTAACTTTTAGCATCATTAAAACTTTAAAAAAAAATTGGTAAAATGCTTAAAGCTGTCTCTAGTTTTGTATTTTTGCTTCTGATACTTTATAAAGTGAACTTTGACCATTTTAATTTTGAGATATTTTCTTTTCCTTACATTGTTACTTGCTTCTGAAAACGTGTTGGCATGCAGAAGTCACTGCATCTCTACAGTATGCTTAACACAGAAATCACATTAATAATCTGGCTAGACAGGAAACTACATAAAGCAAAAAGTACACGCCTCCACAGTTCACCCAGGAATGAATGGCGAAAAGCGCAGAGAAGAGGTATAGTGGATTAGCCTTTGGCTGCCCAAGGGATTTATGGTGTTCTAGGAAACTAGAAGTGAGTCCTTGAGAATCATGTTTCCATACTACGAAAAAAGCAAGGGAGTTATTTTCTGATAACTTGTAGTTCAAATCTACTTGTACCTTGAAATCACTCAAAAATATGTTAAAATAGACAAGGTCATCACCCTAGAATAATTTTTGACTGTGAACTTTACAATGGATAAGAGTTAACAACTCCTGGAAAGAAGGAGCTCACCTAATAGGTTAGGGAATAAGTTCAAAAGGGCAAGTTCCTTTCCCCTAATAAGTAATTTCGGTCTACAGTGTACATGTCTGACCAGGCTCTAGGATTTTCTGTAGAATATATTGAGTTCTGAAGCCACTTAAATAAAGTCTTTCTACCAGGTTTTGTTGTATTTGTTGTTGACTAGGTTTTGGCAATGCAAAAAGGGGCCACTTAAATAATTAATTGGTATTATCACTGATTAACCGAGACAATATAACTATTACATAAATTAAAATATTAAAATGAAGCAAGGAAGCTATTTTCATATCACTTTTAAAGTAAGGTTTTCTGTTAAAGTGCAGGCTACTCACAAGTTATTTTCCAAGTCAACTCTGCCTTAATACTTAGAACAGCCTTGTAACTTTGTCTCAGATTTTTCCAATCCACACAAACATTTTATCAACCCACCCTTCTAGTAAGTTCAATCTATTGAAATGAATGAAGTCAATATTTAATTGTATTTATTGCACATATAGTTTTTCTTATCTCCCTGATCTGAGAAGAAAAGAGGACCTAATTCACTTTGGCAGTTAACCCAAGATCTCAATGCCTCCTACTTTGCTTATTTTTTCATCCAGTTCACTAACTAATAAGGTAAATTTACATGGATTACAGCGCATAGCTTTATATTGTTAAAGGCAACCACTAGGGTTACCAAAAATATTAAAGAACCAGTCTTCTCCTCCCTGAGAATCAGCATTTTGGACCTGTGCTGTAAAATAGCCTCTTACCATTCTGGAAACTTCACTGTGTACAGTTTTACAATTTAAAACCAATGTTGTCATTCATAGTGATTAAATAGAAGCGTGATTCTTTCTAAGCCTTCATTTAGCTTACCATTTAAAGGTACACTGGACTAAGAACAAAAGCATTTAAAAATAGCTGGCACCTTCCTAGTACTTTGAAGCTTTCTAAAGGAAGGTATTTTAATTAAAGCCTTACAACAATCTCGTAAGTATAACACTATTACCTCAGTTTACATAAAAGAACAGAGAAGTTAAGTGAATTGTTCATGATCACACAGGTTACACAGAAGGGGCTCAGGCTTAAATGTGACTCAATTCCAAATTTGCTCTCTGTAACAGCACTGTCCCACAGAAATACAATGCCAGCCACAAATGACACTTCAACTTTTCTTGTGATCACAATACAAAAAGTAAAAAAAGAGTAAGTGCAATGAATTTTAATAAGTTATTTTACTTAATTAAAAATATTGTCATTTCAACATGTGATCAACTTAAAAATGATTACAGTAATGAGATATTGTTTTATTGTACCAAGACTTTGATACCCAGTTTATTCTAAAGCACATCTCAATTTGGATTCAATTTTTTCATCAGAAATACTTAATTTGTATTTACATTGTACAAAACTTAAAAGTTGAAAAGTATATTCACATAATTACATTATTCCAAACATACTTAAATGTTTTCTAATAATGAAGTTAGTTCAGATTAATTTTCAAAGTGAAGTTAAATTAAAATAGTTCTTTCATAGTGCCATTCATGTGTTCAGTGGCTAGGTTGCCAAAACAAGAGTCATTGTATAGTGTCTGATTGTAAATTAGGCATTAGAGTTTAGAGTCAGTTTCACATTGTTTCTTTCATCTTTCACATAATCAATTATTAAGAAAGAAACAAAAGTAAGCAATTATGTATTCAGATTGACTGATTTTTCTTTCTTGTTTTCTAGGAATATTTTAACAGGGCAAGTTGATCAAAGACTGGGCTTTTCAGGGAGACATGTTGACCTAAAAGAAAAAAAAAAGCATTCATTCACAGGTCAATTAGATATACAATATTTAAGAAAGCATAACTCATTTTCCTCATCTTTTAATCAAAGTCCTGGCTGTGGGCAGTCACTTCATGGGTTTTTGTTGAAGATGAAAGTAGTTTTCCTCTCCCCGGGCACTGCAGCACTGGTTTGTAGCTGTTTCTTCCATGAAATGTATAGTTTATAAGGATCTTTGTGATATATTGGAATGTGGTAAAATAGTGATAGAGATGAAATTTGTCTCACAAGCTCACATGGATTAGATATTTGTTCCACCCAAATCTCATCCTGAAATGTATTCCCCACTGTTGGAGGTGGGGCCTGGTGGGAGCTGTTTGGGTTATGGGGGCAAATCCCTCATGGCTTGGTGCCATCCTTGTGACCATGAGTTCTTACAAGATCTGGTTTTTGACATGTGTGGCACCCTGCCCCACCATGCTCTCTCTTGCCCTTGCTATGAGATGTGAGATGCCTGCTCCCCATCACCTTCTGCCATGATTGGAAGCTTCCTGAAGCCTCCCTAGAAGCCAAGCAAATGTGATGCTATGCTCCCTGTACAGCCTGCAGAACCATAAGCCAATTACACCTCTTTTCTTGTAAGTTACCCAGCCTCAGGCATTTGTTTATGGGAACGCAAGAACAGCCTAATACACAAGTGTTATTAAAGTTTTCCTCAATTCGTTCTTCACTCTGTCACAGCTTCTTCACTACTCAGGCAAACTAGCTTCCATGCTGCCCTTTTTCATGAATTCAGATGATTTTGGACTAGATAATTCTTCCTTTTTCTTCTGCTCAGTTTTAAATTTTCACTTCTTTATTTTTGAGACAGGACCTTGCTGTCACCTAGTCTGGGGTGCAGTGGCAATCACAGCTCACTGTACCCTCAACCTCTTGGGCTCAAGCAATCATCCCACCTCAGCCTCCGTAGTAGCTGACATCATAGGTACACACTACTGTGCCTCAGCTAATTTTTAAAAAAATGTTTTTGTAGAGATAAAGTCTTGGTATGTTGACCAGGCTGGTCTTCAAACTCCTAAGCTCAAGAGATCCTCCTGCCTTGGCCTCCCAGAATTCTGGGATTACAAGTGTGAGCCACCCTGCCTGTCCTCTTCTGCTCACTGACTTTCCTATGACTAAATTCTTTCAGGAAAGAATGCTATAAACTCTTTCACTCTAAGGGATCTTAGTGCACCATCTTTAGTAGTGCCATCTTTACTAGAGATACGAAATATGGCATGATAATTTCAGTAGCAGCAGGCTGTGAAGAACATTTTGGGGTACAAGAGAGGTATGAAGTCATACCACTTCATCAAGAACTCACTCTACCTGACTTTCACAAAAGGCCTTCTCCCAACTTCTTGTGCAGAAACTTTAATACAGAAGAGATCACTTATCTGTTTCATCTGAGTTTAAATACAACATAAATTTGAAAAATTAAGTTATATCGATTGCTAAGAAACTAGCTAAAAGGAAGTCTTTTTAGCTTATACAATTCAATTTACACACCAGTCTTGATAAGGTAGTGCTTTAATATCCCATACATGTGTGCCCTGGAGGACATGGTTAGAATCTACTTCATGCAGAGAGGATTTTTATCGTTAAAACCAAAAATCTCTGATAATTCATGCCTAATTATTGGGTATTCCAAGACCCATCTGAGGGACTTGACAAGCAATTGTAACCTTGTGCAATATGATATTAAATAAGGTTACAAAAGCCTGGGGTTCCCAGAAGTTGCTCTGTTCCAAATGTTATGAAATATTCTGTCCAGGCTGCAGAGCCAATGTTCCATTTCTGGGACATTATCAGCAAATTGTTAGGGCTACTTAAAGTCAGCATGAGAGGATATCTAAAGTCTTCTTGAAAACTGTCCTCATTCATTGTTAAGTAGTCACCAAGGGTTATTTATAAAATAGATGTCAGATATCAAGAAAATGGACACATTGAGCCAAGTTTAAGAAAAATAACATTACCACTATCTCTCAGTTTCCCAGTGTGTCCGTCAGAGATCATCACTACTTGGATTATACTTTTTAAAATGACTTTATACCTTGTTTCCTTTATGGTTTTACAACATAGTTTTATTCCTTAAATAATGTGTGGTTCGTTTTCTTTTTCTTTTTAACTTTATATAAATGTAATTATTGTGTTTCTTTGCAGTTTTCTTTTTTTGTTGTTCAATAGTATATTCTCCCACCAACACTAAATAAATGATTTTAGTTGTTCTTCATTCTTTCTAACACTTGAGGTAGTGGGTGTTAAGTGCTATTTAATTACGGCTTTTAAATACATTATTATATTCTCTTATTCATGTGTAGGTGTTCTTTATATATTCTAGATACTAATGTGTTGCAAAGAGCTTCTCCTAGTTTATGACTCACCTTTTCATCATATGGCGTCTTTTGATGAAGAGACATTCTTAAGTTGCCAAATTTGTCAATATTTCCCTTTCTGCTTTCTTTCTCTGTGTCTAAGAAATCTTTCTTTTGTATTTAAGAAATCTTATTTTTCTTCTGTTGATTAATACTGACTTTCAGAATTTTGCCTTTTACATTTGCTTTAGTTTATCTGGAAACAATATTTGTGGATGGTGTGAGGTGGGGGTCCAATTTTCTGTTTGTTCCCCATACGTGTACCCACATGTCCAGATATCATTTATCAAATTACTTGTTTTTCCTCACCTCAGATATCTTTAATATTTGATCCGTTACAAATGTGTAGGCTTATATCTGGGATATCTATCCCACGGTCAATATGTCCATCTTTGCATCAATATAAAAATGCCATCATTTAAAGGTGTAATCATTATACCTTTGTTATCTTGTGAGTCAGATTTTCTCACCTTGCTCTACTTATTCAGGTTGTATTGGCTGTTCACAGTTTTTTGTTCTTCAATATGCTCTGGAGACTCAGCTTTTTACATCCCTTTCACTAACCTAAAATTGTTGTTTTGCTTTGATATGTCTTGATTGGAAAGATCTTTGATTATATAGATTAATATGTGGAAGAGTGTTTATAATATCAAGTCATTGAATTCTTGAATATAGTACATTTTCCAGGTTACTTAATTCTCAAATGACTTTTTAGCAATTAAATTTTTATGTAAGCACAATATGCATCTTTCATTAGCTTTATTTTAGAAACATCACATTTTTGGTGCTATTAAATATAATATGTAAGTTCAAGCTTCCTGAATCCACACCTTGATGAATTTTATATATGTAATATAATTCTAATTATATTTAATATATATAAATGCCCTCTTTATTGCTGGAAATGCTTGTTGTTTTAAAGTATAGTTTCTTATGTATATTGATTACAAATATTTTTCTAAAATCTTATATTATTATTGATCTTATTGAAGTTTACTGACATATTTACCTTTTCTGTACTCTTCATTCCTTCTGCTTCCCGTGGATCATTTTCCTTTTGCCTAGAAATACCCTTTTAGTGATTTCTTTAGTTTGGGTATATTAATTAAATACTTTCCTCAGTTTTTGTTTTTAAATGTCCTTATTTTGTCTTCATTTTACTGAGTATTTTCACTAGGTTGGCATTTATATTTTACTAGGGAGTTGAAAGTATCATTATATTGACTTCTGACTTCCTTTTTTTTTCTTGTTGAGAAATCAGTTTTCAATCTTATTAAATCTGAAGGAAATATTTCTTTTTGTTCTTGACGGCTTTTAATTTATTTCTATGTTTGTTTTGCTTCAAATAGTTGTACTATGATGTATGTATTAGTCTGTTCTCATGCTGCTAATAAAACATACCTGAGTCTGGATAATTTATAAAGGGAAGAGGTTTAATTGACTCACAGTTCGGCATGGCTGGGGAGGTCTCAGGAAACTTACAATCATGGCAGAAAGGGAAGCAAACACATCCTTCTTCACATGGCCGTAGCAAGGAGAAGTGCAGAGCAAAGGGGGATGGGAAAACCTCTTATGAAATCATCAGATCTTGTGAGAACTCACACTATCATGAGAACAGCATGGAGGTACCACCCCTATGATTCAATTACCTCCTACCAGGTTCCTCCCGTGACACATGGGGATTATGGGAACTACAATTCAATATTAGATTTGGGTGGGGACACAGCCAAACTATATCAATGTACATAAATATGGGTTTTTTTGGTTGTTTCTTATAGTGGTTTATGGAATTTCTTAAATTTATGCCTTAATGAATTTTAGCATTCTTGGCCATTATCTCTTCAGATTTTGTTTCTGTTACATTCATCTTCGTGGATTCCAATTACATCATGGGACTGTGTCCATTATGACTTCTATATTTCTTTTTATATATTAGTTCTTTCATTTCTCCAAGATTCATTCTGTAAAATGTCTCCTTACCTATCTTTCAGTTTATTGGTTCTCTCTTCAGTTGTTTCGAATTTGTTAACTACATCCATTAAGCTTTATTTCAACTCTGTGTATTTTTCTTCTAGAATACATATTTGATTCTTTTTTGTATCTTCTAGTTATCAAATGACATTTTCCTTCATAATATCTAATTTGTTTGATGAATTAACATGTATGTATATTGTTTGTTTTTGATAACTCTAATATCTTGGTAAACTGCAAATGTTTTTCTACTTTGTTTTTCATTTGATATTTGGCCATTTGGCCTTGTGTTTGATATTTTGGGTAATTCTTAGTGAGGATGAACATTGTATATGAAAAGCTGTGGAAACAATTTGAGTCTGCGGATGTAGTATTGTCCTGTAGAAAGGAAGTAACTGGGGACTGGACTTCAGTTTTATAATACTTGGTCTAATTCCATTTAATCCATGGCTAGCAGGTAGCCTTTCAGGAGTCCCAGCTGAATACATTAGGTGCTTACTAGGATGTCTTCCTCCATGCAAGGTTCAGAACTCTAATTTTTGCCTATGTAGCCTTTTAAGATTACTGAAAGTTTTGCTTCAAAACAAGGATTTTGACTTCCATTGAGGAATCAGCAAACATCTTGAGGGAAAAAGTAGGAATAAATGAGGCTGAAAAGGGTTCTTTTTCCCTTCGACACAGATTTTTTTTTTCATTAAACCTTCACTGCATTAGTATGTTTTGAATGTCTTCAAGAAGATGGTTTTTATATTTTGTCAGAGTTGGTCAACAACCAGGCAGCAGCCCAGCATTACCAGAATGGGAAATCCTTTATATAAGCTTGAAAATGCTATGTGTTCTACAATTCTGGGGTGTGTTGATGTATATGTGTGTTAGACTGTCTATTAATTTTTGTGTTTATGTCTTATATTGCAGATTTAGTTATGTCTGCTTAAAATGTGTGTCAAAATCTATCTGTATGACTATTGATTTGTCAATTTCCATTATTTGTCCTATCAAACTTTATAAATTCAGAAACCATGTTATTCTGTCTACACTGTGTCAGAATTACTACATTTTCCTGGATATTAAATCTTTAAAAGCTTTTATCATTATTTAATATCACACTTTTATTGTTAATGGTATTTGTGCCTTAAAAATCTACTTTGCACATATATAACATATTTTCCCTAGAAGACTGGTTTTAAAAATAATTCTGTATGTTATGACAATCCTTAACTAGAACATTTAATCTGTTTACATTTGTTGCAATCATAAATTTATTTCACCACAATGTTCCTTTTTCTAGCTTTTCTTGACCTGTTTTGGATTTATTAATTGCATTTTCTCACTGAATTAATCATACTCCTTAACTCATGGCATATTATTAACACCAATAGTTGTATGCAAGACCTTCTCTTGTGTTATGCAGACATTTACATATTTATTCAATCCCTTCTTCTTGTTTTCCCTTTGTAGTGCACGAAATCCATATGAGTCTTTTTGGTTTTATATGATCCTACTAAATGTGAATTGCTCTTCTGAATGCATGCATTTTTAATAAAGGTAAATATTATTGTGCTACATAGCTCCATCTTCCTTACATGTTTTTTTCACTCAGCACTGTTACTTTAATTTTCACCTTTTTGCTCACTGTACGTCTAGTCTGCTTTCTAAATGCTGCTTAGAATTTCATGTTGTGCATCCAACTATATTTTAACTGCCTGTTCTTGTAAGAGTCTGCCACCTCAGAATATGGTTCAGTGAAGCTCATTCAAATATGTGCCCTAGAAATCTCTTTGTTTTCCACATCCCTTGTCTTACATTCTCCATCAGTTTCTGTCCCAAGAGAGTGATTTGTATGAACTTCATCAATGTACACCTTTGCCATCAGTCACCTGGTAGGGCTGCCTATTAATGAATATGGGGAGGACCATGATGGCAGAAAGGAGAGGGGTTTAGGGTATTTTTTACTTAAAGGTTGACTTTGTGGCCTTATCCCACTTTTACAAACCTTCTCAAGACAGCCATTTCCACAGGCTTTTCTCCTTAAAGAATCTTGTAATCACTCCCTCACCTTACCCTTTATGGCCTAGTGGTCATAACAGCCCAATATATTGTACTCTCTTTAAGTTTTCTTATATTACACTTATCTCCTTTTGATAATTGTTTTAGTAAGTGTCTTTAAATCATTCTAGCATTCTGGGATCTTGTCTGATTTAAGCCTTATAGAACTGTAAGAGAATTGACATTATTTTACTGTTGCCATTGCTGATTTATTTAATTCCTCAAAATCTGAAGTTAATAAATTTCATCACCCTTACAAATGATACAAGAATTAAAAAACTTGTTTATCATGACCCCTGTCAATTGGTATATTATTATTTTTGTCTTTTATCTTTTGTATTTCTTTGAAATCATCAATATATCATATTAACATTGTATACAGTGAATTTTTGTTTGATTTTATACACATGTGCCATGTTTTTTCATTTGCTCTTATGACCCCAACATTTAATATTGAATCATTTCCCTTTTGCCTGAAGTACAGGGGTTTTTTGTTTGTTTATTTTTATTTTTTATTTTTTGCAAGATAACAAATTTGAGGTTGATGATTACTCTTTTTTCCAGTGGATTGATAATAATAGTATTTCACTGTATTTTTCCTGTTGTTATTGATAAGTTAGCTGTTAGTCTACTTATCCTGCAATGAAAACATTCTGTGTTTTCTGTTTAGCTGTTTTAAGATCTTCTCTTTGTCTTTGTGCTTTCCACTTTCACTATTGTGCGACTGGATGTGGGTTTCTTTTTATTTATTCTATTGGGAATGCATTGGCCTTCCTGAATTTGTGTATTGGTGATTTTCATTTTTTGGGGAAATTTCTCAGTCATTACTCCTAAAAATGTTTCTGCTCTATTCTTTGTATCTGCAACTCGAATATGAGATGTAAGTTGCACTTTGTCACTTGTTTCAATCTTCCAAACTCTATTTTTTAATATTCTGTATCTCCATATTTATGTGCTGCTCTCTGGATTCCTTTTTTTTAAGGAAATATTATCATTTGCTGTTGCTGGCTTCAACTGCTTTAATATGCTTTTAAATTCATTTGTTGACTTAGTTATTGTCTTATTTTATTTTATTTTATTTCTAGAACTTCTATTTATTTATATTTTAAATATACTTGGCAGTTAGAAACATTCTTGCTCTTCATTCCATTTTTATTCTACTATATCTTTACAAGTATAAAACACAATTACCTTGTATTTTAAGTCTGATGATTCCAACACTTCAAGTCTTTTGTGGGCCCGACACCTTTGTCTCTCATGGTGTCTCGTTTCCTTGTGTGTTTTGATTTTCAATTAAGTGCTGCAATTACTTGAAAATTTTTTCTATTAAATATTGATAACTTACATGAAAGTTTTTTCTCTAGTAATGATTTACAATTATTCCTGCTAGGTGCCTAAGGTACTTTCAATTCATGACCACTTTCAATAAAATTCTTAAGTTTTTTTTTAACTATACTGGTGGCAAACTGAGGGAAGTCATACCTATGGCTACAAATTTCCAGAACAGATCAAACTCAGCTTTACAGTCTTACTTGGAGAATTTTTCTAAAATCTTAAATGTGGATATTTGGGGTCTAGGATTATTTCTAATTCACCTTTACACTGAGGGTGTAAAATTATGAGTTCCCAGAAATATCTCTGAAGCTTCCTACTTGTCTGTCTACCTTGGATGTCAATGGGCTTTTTCTCTGGGCATCAGTTTCCTTAAAGCCTATGAAAACCAGAGCTGATTTTTTCTTGATTAGCAAAGTCCTTCTCAATATGTAAATAAGCTTTCATGCTCTAAAAGTGACTTTTCTGAAATATGACTTCTACTTCTTTTCAGCCTCTTACTCTCTTTCAATGTGTTTGTCAGTTTATTAATGTGTTTTAAAAGACGAGAAAAATATTTTATTCACCTTTTTTTTTTTTTTGAGACGGAGTCTCACGCTGTCGCCCAGGCTGGAGTGCAGTGGCGCGATCTCGGCTCACTGCAAGCTCCGTCTCCCGGGCTCACGCCATTCTCCTGCCTCAGCCTCCTGAGTAGTTGGGACTACAGGCGCCCGCCACCGCGCCCAGCTAATTTTTTGTATTTTTAGTAGAGACGGGGTTTCACCGTAGTCTCGATCTCCTGACCTTGTGATCCGCCCGCCTCGGCCTCCCAAAGTGCTGGGATTACAGGCGTGAGCCACCGCGCCCGGCCCACCTTTTTTTAAAATTCATTTTTTGAGACAGAGTCTCATTCTGTCAACCAGACTGGTATGCAGTGGTGCAATCTCAGCTCACTGCTGCCTCTGCCTCCTGGGTTCAAGTGATTCTCCTGTGTCAGCCTTCTAAATAGCTGGGATTACAGGCACCCACCACCACACCCAGCTAAGTTTTGTAGTTTTAGTAGAGATAGGGTTTCGCCATGTTGGCCAGGCTGGTCTTGAACTCCTGGCCTCAAGCAATCCTCCTCCTTCAGCCTCCCAAAGTGCTGAGATTACAGGTGTGAGCCACCACACCCAGCTTTGTTCAACACTTTTAGTTGTTTGCAATGAGATGGACAGTCAGAGTATCTAATCTACCATTTCTTCTGGAAACATAGTTTTAGTAGAATTTCAGCAACACTATATATATTTAAGTTATTCAAATATTTATGTTATTCACATGATTGATATTTCATTTGTTTAGATCAATATCAGAAAAGGATATTCTGTTTTCCCTGTTACTAAGACAATTTTCTTTCTGAATTGCAGTTGTTCCTTCATCATTGCTATGGGCAATGGATCCTCCTGAAATGTGATTTTACAAGGCAATTTTCTGTATTTGTCTTCTGTGATTCACTAACAGCTTGTTTGATTTTCATAACAGAAAATAATTCTCTCCATATGCCAAAGACAACTAATTTAAATCAGCCTGGTTCATGGTTTATCAACTTGATTACATCAGTTCTTTGAAAATACAGGAGTTTATACTATGGCTTTAGAATAAATTGCTTTCTCTAGTGTCATTTATATTTTTCTAGAAAACAAACATATAATTTGTAATGCCACGCCATCATACTAATAGGACAAGGAGGGTTGATCCTTCTATTTCATCAGAAAGTCAAATGCATAACAAGTCAATGTCAATGATGAAAGTGTTTCTTGTGCATTGTAAGGATCAAAGCAAGTTAAATGGCTTCATCAAGCCAAGGACATTGTGACTGGTCATAGGAGTGAAGCAAGGTCATGATGTAGAATGAAGAGCAATTTTTGGTTTTGTATATGTCATATCTATTTATGTTGGCTATTTTCACCAAGAAAATAATACAAAGGCAATGTGGAAAACAATAACACATAATGTATGTTTATATATATAGTTTTAATTATATATTGTTGCCATTCCTAATAACCTAATAGATACTATTAAAACTAAAGGAGATATTCTACTTTTTTCTGCAAAGAATAAGAACAATCTGAACTAAAAATCAAACACATGTAACTGGTTTGTGAGATATTGCTACAATTTTGAAATTAAAATGTTCAGAAGTCTCTGCTTCAGACTCAGATGGTTGTTACCACAGGTGACCAACATAGAAACTTAAATTCATTTTTTTGGAGACAGAGTCTTGCTGTGTTGCCCAGGCTGGAATACAGTGGTGTGATCTCAGCTCACCGCAACTTCCACCTCTCAGGTTCAACGGATTCTTGTTCCTCAGCCTCCTGAGTAGCTGGAAATACAGGTGTGCGCCAGCATGCCTGGCTATTTTTTTTTTCTTTTTTTAGTAGAGATGAGGTTTCACCATGTTGGCCAGGCTGGTCTCAAACTCCTGACCTCATGTGATCCACCTGCCTTGGCCTTCCAAAGTGCTGGGATCATGGGCATAAGCCACTGTGCCCAACCCTTAAATTCATTTCTACAGTGATCTATTCTACAGACATTCTTGATATTAAAAGCAAACAAATACCAAAGCAAAGCCAAACCAAATATTTAAAAAACAACTTACTGCAAATTCATTATAGCCTTATAACTGCTCTGTCTTTAAAAAGTGAAAGAAGTACCAAATAATGGCTCACATTCTGTGAGAGCCTTTAATTGTTTTACCTTTACTATTTTCTGTAAGAGAATTATAAAATAATAAATACATGGAGTTTATTTCGGCTATTATGCCTCTCACCACTCCTCCCACCATGCTCTGGTCCCATCACTGAAATCATTGGAATGCTTTCTGGTATGTAAAGGAAAGCATGCTAGGAAAATACATGACATGAAGAATAAAATGACATTTGAAGTACCCTTTGTTTTGTTTAAACAAGAGACATGATTACATTTTATCTGAGATACCAGAATAACAATGTGTTTTTTTTTTTTTTTTCTCTTTTTAAAAAGTGGTTTGGGGATTTTGAGTAGAAGGGAACATGTGAAAACATAATGTCTTGTGGGTACTGTATTTCTGAGTACAGAGAATATTAACAGTGTCCCTCAGTTTTTAATTCTGATAACCTGTGTACCTGATAAACACTATTTCTTACTTTTCTAAATGAATAATGTAATGAATACAAGTAAACATAAGGTATATTTCTTGTCGTTAGACAAGTTATAGTACAGTTGGGAAGACAAGCTTTATGCAGTTTTTCTTTTTTTGAGACGGAGTCTCGCTCTGTCGCCTAGGCTGGAGTGCGGTGGCCTGATCTCAGCTCTCTGCAAGCTCCGCCTCCCGGGTTTACACCATTCTCCTGCCTCAGCCTCCCGAGTAGCTGGGATTACAGGCGCCCGCCACCCCGCCCGGCTAGTTTTTTTGTATTTTTAGTAGAGAGGGGGTTTCACCGTGTTAGCCAGGATGGTCTCGATCTCCTGACCTCGTGATCCGCCTGCCTCGGCCTCCCAAAGTGCTGGGATTACAGACTTGAGCCACCGTGCCCGGCCAATGCAGTTGTTATACACAGTGATACCCTTGCCTAAAGGTTGCTTCTTTAGACATTGGTGATTGTGCCTGTGGTCCTATGATGGCCACTGATTTTCTTTTGTTTTTGTCTTCATAAGATCTCAATATTTCTGGAAATCTGAAAACAAACATTCCATACAATATATTTTGGGACTGGATTATTTATGTTGGAGAAACAAGCAGAGGGCACATATTCTTTTTTTTTTTTTTAAATCTCTTCCGTAAGGGTGATCCTTTGATTAACAAGCGGAATCCTCAACAGGTAACATAAATGTCCACTTATAAAGCTTAAAAAGATAATCGATGATATATGATATTTTGTTTTAGTGTGTGACTATTAAAGATACCAGCTTGTAGAAGTTGGTCAGAAGTTATTTCTCTGCCTGGAAAGTCTGCTGGTCCACACGAAACTGTCTTCCAGGCCAAAGCTAATCCAACTGCTGGTAGAAAAAAAGTGACACAAGCTATGTCAATGAGATTCTCTCTCTTCTAAATTTCTTTTTAAAACTCCAAGAATCTAGTCAGGGTGTTTGTGGCCTAGATCACAAAAAGAATGTAAAATCAGAAGTAAAGGGGGATAGCTTTAGAAATATTCAAATAAAATCATAGACATTTAATTTGCTTCTGCAGAGAAATCTGGGATTCCGAGAAAGAAGAATTAAAGAGCCTTGCAAAGAGGGCAGAGATGACCACATGGTCCTGGAAAGATGAGGAAAAGTAGAAGGGGTTGCTATCTTTCTGATTTCTGGTTCTTATCCTTTGTAAGACCAGAACAACATGTTTGTCTTTGAATGACATGCAATTCCTTGGAATTATTTGAATAAATACTAACTTAATCTAGTTTATTTCTTGAAATAAAACAATTTCTAATAGTAATAGAGATTGCTAATTGTTTACACTATCCCATCTTTCCTGTCTCTTCCCTGACAGAACCCTATATTATCAAGTGTAGCAATACGTTCAGCTAAAAGATTTATTTCCCAGGCTCCTTTGCAGCTAGGAATGGTCACGAGAGTAAGTTCTAGTAAAAGATATGTTAATAAATGTGCTATTTGGGACTTCTGGTCAGTTGGTAAATGGAGATAGCTTATAGGAACCCAATCAGTCTTTGGGAGCGTGCAATGCTATGAAGATAAAAGTTTGGTAGTGAGGATGTTGGAATAGAAAGTTGAGAACACTTGTGCCTTTCATGACTTAGTGGAGTATGTACAGGAAGGGTGGGCAAGCTTTTCCTAAGAAGGATGGCGACTACTTGGTTCTGCTTTTGCCATATAAAAACAGACATGGCAATATGTAAACTATGGAAATGACTATATTTCAATAAAATAGGCTTTTACTAGAGTTTTCTGTCCTCTGCTCTAGATCATCTTTGCACTGCCTGTTAGTAGATTTCATTTATCTTTGGAGATAAGCTTTTTGGAGTTTGAGCCACTGTTGTAGGAATCTGAACTTGACCTGAATAAAGACCAGGATTAAAGAAAAAAGTAATGCATGATAATTGAACTGAAATGAATTGAACTTCAAATGTAGAGATCATTTGGAAAGAGCACCTGGAAAGGTTTAATGGAGATGGGATCTAAAGTGCATCTTGAAGAAAGGCCACTTTTTTTTATTTGAGAGAATAATAGAATAACAATCCAGGAAAGAAAATGTCAAAACTGAGAAGGCAATGTGAGAAACAGCAGTGTGTACATAGAGGACTTGTTCAACTAGAGTGAAGAATTCAAGTAAGAAATAAATAAGGAAAAATATTGGAAATATATTGTGATTTTATTGTAAAGGCAATGGAAGCCAGGCTAGGAAATATATGCTTTCCCTGTCTTTCATTATAAATCATTTTCTTTCTTTCTTCCTCCTTCTCTCTCCTTGCCCTCTGTTTCCTGATTAGCAGTCAGTCTGGCAGAAACATTAGGTAGGATGCTCTAATGTGGTCATTAGGGAAGGGTTTGTATAGATGGTGCATAATTATACTCCCTTACACAAAGATGTTTGAAAGGCATTTTTCCATCTGTCTTTCATCATATTCAGAATATTGGAAGATAATGTATTTACTTTTAAGCGATTTCTAGATTTAAAAAGGCAGTGCAGGTCAAGAAAAAAGAAATGAGGTAATTTAGAAAAAGCCAAAAGGCCTTACTCCTATAACCTTTGTGTATCCTTCTGTTTTACTAATTCCAACTAGTTTAAAATCTCATTCAAAAGGATATAATTCTTCCTAACTTTCTATTTATATTCACAGGCCTTTCATCTTTGTTGTTCCTCTATTTCTTCAAGACTACCTTTGTCTGTATTAAATAGACATTGCCTAACCTACCATTTTAGTTCATTTCTTTGACTATATTTTAAAACTTAATTTCTTAGCAATTATCACAGGGATCACAATTAACATCCTATTTATCACAATCTAGTTAGAATTAATATAAACTTAATTTAGTGGTATACAAAATCTTTGCTTCTGTGTAGCTTGTTTCCTTTCCACTCTTTTGCGCTGTTGTCATATTACATAATGTGTGTCCACCAACTTAGAGTTGTAATTATTGCTTTATGTAGTTCACATAGGAGAGAAATATTGTTATCAACAAATAATACATTCATGTTTTCTTCTTTATTTGCTTATATAAGTATTTTTGACATTGTTCTTTATTTACTGATGTAGTTTCAAATTAATATTTTTGCCCTTTCATTTTAACTTGGAGGACTCTTCGGGTATGTTGTTGTAGGACACATCTTCTAGAGTTGAATACTCTCAGTTTTTGTTTATGTGGGAACTTAAAAATTTCTCCTCATTTTTCAAGAATACTTTTGCTGGATATAGAATTCTTGGTCAACATTTTTTTTTCCATCAGCACTTTGAATATGTCTCTCACTACTTACTGGCTTCCATCGTTTCTGATGAGAAATTAGCTATTAATCTTATTACAGATCTTTTATACATGATTAATCACTTCTCTTGCTGCTTTCAAGACTATGTCTTTGGCTCTTGATAGTTTGGTTATGATGTGTTTCGGTGTGGATCTCTTTGAGTTTATTCTACTTGGAGTTCCTTGAGATTCTTAAAAGTATATGTTATTTTTAAAAAATAAAAAGGAAGTTTTCCATCATTATTTCCTCTAAAATTCTTCCTGACTTTTTCTCTCCTTTCCTCCTGGGACTTCTATAGTTTATTTATTAGTATATCTGATGATGTCCTACAAGTCTTTGAAGTTCTGTTCATCTATTTGTATTTTTTTAAATTTTTTTTTGATCCACGGATTGGATAATCTCGATTGATCTTTCTTTCTACTTAAATTTGCTGTTAAACCTTTCCTTTAACTTTAAGTTATTATACTTTTCAATTTCAGAATTTTTCTTGGTTCTTTTTAGTAACTTCTGTCTCCTTGTTGATCTTCTCTATAAGTTCTCACTCTATTAGTTCACGTGAGAGCTGATTGTTTAAGAAGCCTGGCATCTCTCTTGCTGTATCTCTCTCAGGCTGTCACATACCTGCTCCATCTTCACCTTCCACCATGTTTCTAAGCTTCTTGAGGCCTCACCAAAAGCATATGCTGGCACTATATTTCTTGTACAGTCTTGAGAACCATGAGTCAAAGAAAACCTCTTTTCTTTATAAAATACCCGGCCCCAGGTATTCCTTTATAGCAATACAGAACATTCTACACAGAAAATTGACAAAGAGAGTGGCACATTGCTATAAAGATACTTGAGGGCGGAGCAAGATGGCCGAATAGGAACAGCTCCAGTCTCCAACTCCCAGCGCCAGCGACACAGAAGACCGGTGATTTCTGCATTTTCAACTGAGGTACTGGGTTCATCTCACTGGGGAGTACCAGACGATCAGTGCTGGTCAGCTGCTGCAGCCCGACCAGCGAGAGCTGAAGCAGGGCGAGGCATCGCCTCACCTGGGAAGCGCAAGGGGGAAGGGAATCCCTTTTCCTAGCCAGGGGAACTGAGACACACAACACCTGGAAAATCGGGTAACTCCCACCCCAATATTGCGCTTTAAGCAAACAGGCACACCAGGAGATCATATCCCACACCTGGCCGGGAGGGTCCCACGCCCACGGAGCCTCCCTCATTGCTAGCACAGCAGTCTGTGATCTACCGGCAAGGCAGCAGCCAGGCTGGGGGAGGGGCGCCCGCCATTGCTGAGGCTTAAGCAGGTAAACAAAGCTGCTGGGAAGCTCCAACTGGGTGGAGCTCACAGCAGCTCAAGGAAACCTGCCTGTCTCTGTAGACTCCACCTCTGGGGACAGGGCACAGCTACACAACAACAACAACAACAACAAAGCAGCAGAAACCTCTGCAGACGCAAACGACTCTGTCTGACAGCTTTGAAGAGAGCAGTGGATCTCCCAACACGGAGGCTGAGATCTGAGAAAGGACAGACTGCCTGCTCAAGTGGGTCCCTGACCCCTGAGTAGCCTAACTGGAAGACATCCCCCACTAGGGGCAGTCTGACACCCCACACCTCACAGGGTGGAGTACACCCCTGAGAGGAAGCTTCCAAAGCAAGAATCAGACAGGTACACTCGCTGTTCAGAAATATTCTATCTTCTGCAGCCTCTGCTGCTGATACCCAGGCAAACAGGGTCTGGAGTGGACCTCAAGCAATCTCCAACAGACCTACAGCTGAGGGTCCTGACTGTTAGAAGGAAAACTATCAAACAGGAAGGACACCTACACCAAAACCCCATCAGTACATCACCATCATCAAAGACCAGAGGCAGATAAAACCACAAAGATGGGGAAAAAGCAGGGCAGAAAAGCTGGAAATTCAAAAAATAAGAGCACATCTCCCCCGGCAAAGGAGCGCAGCTCATCGCCAGCAATGGATCAAAGCTGGACGGAGAATGACTTTGACGAGATGAGAGAAGAAGGCTTCAGTCCATCAAATTTATCAGAGCTAAAGGAGGAATTACGTACCCAGCGCAAAGAAACTAAAAATCTTGAAAAAAAAGTGGAAGAATTGACGGCTAGAGTAATTAATGCAGAGAAGGTCATAAATGAAATGAAAGAGATGAAAACCATGACACGAGAAATACGTGACAAATGCACAAGCTTCAGTAACCAACTCGATCAACTGGAAGAAAGAGTATCAGCGATTGAGGATCAAATGAATGAAATGAAGCGAGAAGAGAAACCAAAAGAAAAAAGAAGAAAAAGAAATGAACAAAGCCTGCAAGAAGTATGGGATTATGTAAAAAGACCAAATCTACGTCTGATTGGGGTGCCTGAAAGTGAGGGGGAAAATGGAACCAAGTTGGAAAACACTCTTCAGGATATCATCCAGGAGAACTTCCCCAACCTAGTAGGGCAGGCCAACATTCAAATCCAGGAAATACAGAGAACGCCACAAAGATACTCCTCGAGAAGAGCAACTCCAAGACACATAATTGCCAGATTCACCAAAGTTGAAATGAAGGAAAAAATCTTAAGGGCAGCCAGAGAGAAAGGTCGGGTTACCCACAAAGGGAAGCCCATCAGACTCACAGCAGATCTCTCGGCAGAAACTCTCCAAGCCAGAAGAGAGTGGGGGCCAATATTCAACATTCTTAAAGAAAAGAATTTTAAACCCAGAATTTCATATCCAGCCAAACTAAGTTTCATAAGTGAAGGAGAAATAAAATCCTTTACAGATAAGCAAATGCTTAGAGATTTTGTCACCACTAGGCCTGCCTTACAAGAGACCCTGAAGGAAGCACTCAACATGGAAAGGAACAACCGGTACCAGCCATTGCAAAAACATGCCAAAATGTAAAGACCATCGAGGCTAGGAAGAAACTGCATCAACTAACGAGCAAAATAACCAGTTAATATCATAATGGCAGGATCAAGTTCACACATAACAATCTTAACCTTAAATGTAAATGGACTAAATGCTCCAATTAAAAGACACAGACTGGCAAACTGGATAAAGAGTCAAGACCCATCAGTCTGCTGTATTCAGGAGACCCATCTCACACACAGAGACATACATAGGCTCAAAATAAAGGGATGGAGGAAGATTTACCAAGCAAATGGAGAACAAAAAAAAGCAGGGGTTGCAATCCTAGTCTCTGATAAAACAGACTTTAAACCATCAAAGATCAAAAGAGACAAAGAAGGCCATTACATAATGGTAAAGGGATCAATTCAACAGGAAGAGCTAACTCTCCTAAATATATATGCACCCAATACAGGAGCACCCAGATTCATAAAGCAAGTCCTTAGAGACTTACAAAGAGACTTAGACTCCCATACAATAATAATGGGAGACTTCAACACTCCACTGTCAACATTAGACAGATCAACAAGACAGAAAGTTAACAAGGATATCCAGGAATTGAATTCATCTCTGCAGCAAGCAGACCTAATAGACATCTATAGAACTCTCCACCCCAAATCAACAGAATATACATTCTTCTCAGCACCACATCGTACTTACTCCAAAATTGACCATATAATTGGAAGTAAAGCACTCCTCAGCAAATGTACAAGAACAGAAATTATAACAAACTGTCTCTCAGACCACAGTGCAATCAAACTAGAACTCAGGACTAAGAAACTCAATCAAAACCGCTCAACTACATGGAAACTGAACAACCTGCTCCTGAATGACTACTGGGTACATCACGAAATGAAGGCAGAAATAAAGATGTTCTTTGAAACCAATGAGAACAAAGATACAACATACCAGAATCTCTGGGACACATTTAAAGCAGTGTGTAGAGGGAAATTTATAGCACTAAATGCCCACAAGAGAAAGCAGGAAAGATCTAAAATTGACACTCTAACATCGCAATTAAAAGAACTAGAGAAGCAAGAGCAAACACATTCGAAAGCTAGCAGAAGGCAAGAAATAACTAAGATCAGAGCAGAACTGAAGGAGATAGAGACACAAAAAACCCTCCAAAAAATCAATGAATCCAGGAGTTGGTATTTTGAAAAGATCAACAAAATTGACAGACCACTAGCAAGACTAATAAAGAAGAAAAGAGAGAAGAATCAAATGGACGCAATTAAAAATGATAAAGGGGATATCACCACCGACCCCACAGAAATACAAACTACCATCAGAGAATACTATAAACACCTCTACGCAAATAAACTGGAAAACCTAGAAGAAATGGATAATTTCCTGGACACTTACACTCTTCCAAGACTAAACCAGGAAGAAGTTGAATCCCTGAATAGACCAATAGTAGGCTCTGAAATTGAGGCAATAATTAATAGCCTACCAACCAAAAAAAGTCCAGGACCAGATGGATTCACAGCTGAATTCTACCAGAGGTATAAGGAGGAGTTGGTACCATTCCTTCTGAAACTATTCCAATCAATAGAAAAAGAGGGAATCCTCCCTAACTCATTTTATGAGGCCAACATCATCCTGATACCAAAGCCTGGCAGAGACACAACAAAAAAAGAGAATTTTAGACCAATATCCCTGATGAACATCGATGCAAAAATCCTCAATAAAATACTGGCAAACCGGATTCAACAACACATCAAAAAGCTTATCCACCATGATCAAGTGGGCTTCATCCCTGGGATGCAAGGCTGGTTCAATATTCGCAAATCAATAAACATAATCCAGCATATAAACAGAACCAAAGACAAGAACCACATGATTATCTCAATCGATGCAGAAAAGGCTTTTGACAAAATTCAACAGCCCTTCATGCTAAAAACGCTCAATAAATTCGGTATTGATGGAACGTACCTCAAAATAATAAGAGCTATTTATGACAAACCCACAGCCAATATCATACTGAATGGGCAAAAACTGGAAAAATTCCCTTTGAAAACTGGCACAAGACAGGGATGCCCTCTCTCACCACTCCTATTCAACATAGTGTTGGAAGTTCTGGCTAGGGCAATTAGGCAAGAGAAAGAAATCAGGGGTATTCAGTTAGGAAAAGAAGAAGTCAAATTGTCCCTGCTTGCAGATGACATGATTGTATATTTAGAAAACCCCATCGTCTCAGCCCAAAATCTCCTTAAGCTGATAAGCAACTTCAGCAAAGTCTCAGGATACAAAATTAATGTGCAAAAATCACAAGCATTCTTATACACCAGTAACAGACAAACAGAGAGCCAAATCATGAATGAACTTCCATTCACAATTGCTTCAAAGAGAATCAAATACCTAGGAATCCAACTTACAAGGGATGTAAAGGACCTCTTCAAGGAGAACTACAAACCACTGCTCAGTGAAATAAAAGAGGACACAAACAAATGGAAGAACATACCATGCTCATGGATAGGAAGAATCAATATCGTGAAAATGGCCATACTGCCCAAGGTAATTTATAGATTCAATGGCATCCCCATCAAGCTACCAATGAGTTTCTTCACAGAATTGGAAAAAACTGCTTTAAAGTTCATATGGAACCAAAAAAGAGCCCGCATCTCCAAGACAATCCTAAGTCAAAAGAACAAAGCTGGAGGCATCACGCTACCTGACTTCAAACTATACTACAAGGCTACAGTAACCAAAACAGCATGGTACTGGTACCAAAACAGAGATATAGACCAATGGAACAGAACAAAGTCCTCAGAAATAATACCACACATCTACAGCCATCTGATCTTTGACAAACCTGATAAAAACAAGAAATGGGGAAAGGATTCCCTATTTAATAAATGGTGCTGGGAAAATTGGCTAGCCATAAGTAGAAAGCTGAAACTGGATCCTTTCCTTACTCCTTATACGAAAATTAATTCAAGATGGATTAGAGACTTAAATGTTAGACCTAATACCATAAAAATCCTAGAGGAAAACCTAGGTAGTACCATTCAGGACATAGGCATGGGCAAAGACTTCATGTCTAAAACACCAAAAGCAACGGCAGCAAAAGCTAAAATTGACAAATGGGAGCTAATTAAACTAAAGAGCTTCTGCACAGCAAAAGAAACTACCATCAGAGTGAACAGGCAACTTACAGAATGGGAGAAAATTTTTGCAATCTACTCATCTGACAAAGGGCTAATATCCAGAACCTACAAAGAACTCAAACAAATTTACAAGAAAAAAACAAACAACCCCATCAAAAAGTGGGCAAAGGATATGAACAGACATTTCTCAAAAGAAGACATTCATACAGCCAACAGACATATGAAAAAATGCTCATCATCACTGGCCATCAGAGAAATGCAAATCAAAACGACAATGAGATACCATCTCACACCAGTTAGAATGGTGATCATTAAAAAGTCAGGAAACAACAGGTGCTGGAGAGGATGTGGAGAAATAGGAACACTTTTACACTGTTGGTGGGATTGTAAACTAGTTCAACCATTATGGAAAACAGTATGGCGATTCCTCAAGGATCTAGAACTAGATGTACCATATGACCCAGCCATCCCATTACTGGGGATATACCCAAAGGATTATAAATTATGCTGCTATAAAGACACATGCACACGTATGTTTATTGCAGCACTATTCACAATAGCAAAGACTTGGAATCAACCCAAATGTCCAACAGTGACAGATTGGATTAAGAAAATGTGGCACATATACACCATGGAATACTATGCAGCCATAAAAAAGGATGAGTTTGTGTCCTTTGTAGGGACATGGATGCAGCTGGAAACCATCATTCTTAGCAAACTATCACAAGAACAGAAAACCAAACACCGCATGTTCTCACTCATAGGTGGGAATTGAACAATGAGATCACTTGGACTCAGGAAGGGGAACATCACACACCGGGGCCTATCATGGGGAGGGGGGAGAGGGGAGGGATTGCATTGGGAGTTATACCTGATGTAAATGACGAGTTGATGGGTGCAGCAGACCAACATGGCACAAGTATACATATGTAATAAACCTGCATGTTATGCACATGTACCCTACAACTTAAAGTATAATAATAATAAATAAATAAAAATAAAAAAAAAAAAAAAAAAAAAAAAGATACTTGAAAATGTGGAAACAGCTTTGGAACTCAGTAACAAGCAGAGGTTGGAAGAGTTTGGCAGGCTCAGAAAAAGGAAGATGAGGAAAAGTTGGAACTTCACAGAGACTGGTTAAATGGTTGTGACAAAAATACTGATAGAGATACGAACAATGAAGGCCAGGCTAATGAGGTCTCAGATGGAAATGAGGAAGTTATTGGCAATTGGAGCAAAGTTCACACTTGTTCTGCTTTAGTAAAGAAATTGGCTGTAGTATGTTCATGACCTAGGGCTTTGTGAAAGATTGAACCTAAAAGTAATGATGTAAGATATGTGGTGGAAAAAAATTCTATACAGCAAAACATTAAAAAGTGACATGGCTACTTCTAACAGCCTACAATTAGGTATGAGAGCAAAGAAGTGGCTTAAAGTTGGAACTAATAATTAAAAAGGAAGCAGAGCATAATCGCTTGGAAAATTCACAGTCTGACCATGTGGTAGAGAAGGAAAGAGCATTTGCAGAAGAATAGCACAAATAAAAAGGAGTGAAGTTTTTTTTTTGTTTTTTTTGTTTTTTTTTTGAGACAGAGTCTGGCTCTGTCGCCCAGGCTGGAGTGCAGTGGCCGGATCTCAGCTCACTGCAAACTCTGCCTCCCGGGTTTACACCATTCTCCTGCCTCAGCCTCCCGAGTAGCTTGGACCACAGACGCCCACCACCTCGCCTGGCTAGTTTTTTGTATTTTTTAGTAGAGACAGGGTTTCACTATGTTAGCCAGAATGGTCTTGATCTCCTGACCTCGTGATCCGCCCGTCTCCGCCTCCCAAAGTGCTGGGATTACAGGCTTGAGCCACCGCGCCCGGCCAGGAGTGAAGTTTTAACAGACAAGACAATGGGAAAAAGGCCTCTGTATTAGTCCATTTTCACATAGCTGATAAAGATATACTCAAGACTGGGCAATTTACACACGAAAGAGGTTTAATTGGACCTACAGTTCCACATGGCTGGGGAAGCCTCACAATCATGGTGGAAGGAAAGAAAGAGCAAGTCATATCTTACATGGATGGCAGCAGGCAAAGCGAGAACTTGCGCGGGAAACTCCACCACATAATAACCATCAGATCATGTGAGACTTACTCATTATCATGAGAACAGCCCAGGAAAGGCCTGTCCCCACGATTCAATTACGTCCCACTGGATCTCTTCCACAACACATGGGAATTCAAGATGAGATTTGTTGGGGGACACAGCCAAACCATATTAGCCTCAAAGGCATTTTAGAAATCTTTAAGGAAACCCCTCCCATCACAGGCTCAGAGTTCTAGGAGGAACAAATGGTTTCAGAAGTCCTGGGTTTAGACTGTGCTGTACCAACCTCAGGAGACTGCTCCCCCATCCCAACTGCTCTCGCTCCAGTCATGGTTCAGATGGCTCTGGGTATAACTTGGGCTGCTGCTTTGAAGAATGCTAGCTATAGGTTGGTGGCTTCCAGGTGGTGGTAAGTCTGCAGACATACAGAATGCGAGAGTGAAGGAGGCGTGGCAGCTTCCACATAGATTTCAGAAGATGTATGAGAAGGCCTAGGTGCCCGGGCAGCGTCCCTAAAGGGAGCTTCTACTAGGGCAGTGCTGAGGGGAGCTGAAACCCAGAATCCCTACCGGAGAACTGCCTAATGGAACTGTGAGAATGGGGCCACCACCCTCCAGACCCCAGAATGGTAGAGCCACCAGCAATGTGCACCCTCAGCCTGGAAAAGCTGCATATATCAGAGTCAAATCCATGATAGAAGCCATGTGGGCTGCACTCAGTAAAGCCACAGGTGCAGAACTTCCTAAGTCTTTGGAACCTACCCCTCACACCATGCACCCAGGGTGTGGGACATGGAGCCAAAGATTACTTTGGAGCTTTAAGATTTAATATCTGCTCTGCTGAGTTTCAGACTTGCATGAGGATTGGCGTCCTTTCTTTTGGCTGACTTTTTCCCTTTTGTAAAGGGAATGTTTATCCAATTCCTGTACCACCATAGTATTTTGAAAGTTAATAACTTGTTTTTCATCTTATAGCCTCATTGGTGGAAGGAACTTGCCTTGAGTCTCAGATGAGACTTTAGACTTTGGACTTTAGAGTTGATGCTGGAAGGAGTTAATATTGGGGCGGGGGACTATTGGGAAAGAATAGTCATATTTTGCAATGTGAGATTGTATTTTGCAATGAGATTTGGGGGGCTAGAGGTACAATCATATCGTTTGGATCTTTTGTCCCAAATCTCATGTTGAAATGTGATCTCCAGTGTTGGAGGTGGGCCCTGGTGGGAGGTGCTTTGGACATAGAGGCAGATCCCTCATGAATGGTTTGGTGCCCTCCCCATGTTAACTAGTAAGTTTTCACTCTGTTAGCTCACAAAACAGCTTGTTGTTTAAAAGAGCCTGGCAGCTCTCTAGCTCCCTCTCTTGCTATGTGAAGTGATGCTCGTCCTTCACCTTCCACCATGATTGGAAACTTCCTCCGGCCCTCACCAGATGTAGATGCCAGTACTGTGCTTCTTGTATAGTCAGCAGAAGTATGTTCTAAGGATTGGACTTCCTCAGGGACAGCTTCTTTTGATTGTCTTCTTTTCTGTGTATTGGCCATATTTTCTTGTTTCTTTGTATGTCTTGTTATATTGAAAAGAGGACGTTTTAAAAAATACAGCGGGGTGATTCTTTAAATCAGATCCTCTCACCACACAGTGTTTGATATTTTTGCTGCTGGTTGTAGTTACTGTTTGTTTTTAGTGACTTTCTGAACTAATTATGTACAATCTGTATTCTTTGTCATATGTGGCCACTACAGTCTCCTGACAGTTAATTTAGTTGTCAACTAATGATTAGAGAAAGAATTCCTTATACATCTAGAACCAATCAGTCTCCCAGCCTTTGCTAAGAGACTGTGTGCATGTTGGGACTGGCCTTCAACACTTGGCCAGCAGTTGACCCAACCACTGTAGCCTTCCTGTCCTACTAGTAAAGAGCCTCAAGGTCAGATACAGTTTAGAGAGCACTTAGGCTTTTCTCAGATCTTTCATGAACACATATGCTGTGTTATGTATGCAATGACTTTTTATATTCCCAAGAATATTTTGACACTTCTCAAAGATCCAGTGGATATCTTATTCAGTAGCTTTTCCTCTTAAGCTTTCAGTTGGTCTGTTGTTTGCTCCAGTTGTGAACCACTTCTTAAGGTAGCCAAAAAGTTAAACAATTGCCTATGTTTAGTTTTCTAATCTTCCAGAGAAAAGCCTTTTTTATTTTATTTATTTTTATTTTTTATTTACTTATTTTTTACTGTGTGAGTACTAATTCAGGTCTAATGAAGGAAGATTACAAGTAGGGTCTTCCAAGAAACCACCTAACAGGTCAAATAGTGCCAGTTCTCTGAGAGCTGGCATTTGAAGCTTTGAAGCTTTGAAGAAGGTACAACCCAATTTTTTTCCCTTTAGTGGCTTCCAGAGTTTCAACATAATGTGAGCTGTTGGTTTTCAAGGTTACTGTGGAGCTAGACAGCTGGGAATGGGACTAAGGTAAATGATGTGGTTTGGCTCTGGGTCCCCACCCAAATCTCATCTTGAATTTTAATCCCCAAGTGTTGAGGAAGGTAGGTAACTGGTGGGAGGTAATTGGATCATGGGGGCAGTTTTCTTCATGCTGTTCTTATGATAGTGAGTGAGTTCTCACAACATGTTATGGTTTAAAAGCGTATGGCTTCCTTCGCATGCTCTCTCTCCTGCCGTCATCTAAGATGTGCCTTGCTTTCCGTTTGCCTCCCGTCATGATTGTAAGTTCCCTGAGACTTCCCCAGCAATGCAGAAATGTGAGTCAGTTAAAAGTCCTTTCTTTATAAGTTATCCACTCTCAGGTAATTCTTTATATCCGTGTGAAAACAGACTAATGAAGTTAAAATGGCACAGAGCTCATTGTTATTACCAAGATTCAACTTCTTTTCTTTAATGAACACTCTCTGGATTACCACAAGCCTTTAGTTAATTTTCAGAGGTCGTAAAATGTTGATTCTAATAATGTTTGCCAGCTTTTTTATTGCTTTTATGGATGAAATAAATTTTCCTATTTCTACCAACATGTTAACTTCTGCTATTCAGTAATTTAAAGTAAAAAATTTTATATTTTTTTCAGAATATCTTTTTTTTTCAAGGATATGTATATTTACTTATTTATTTTATTATTATACTGTAAGTTCTAGGGTACATGTGCACAACATGCAGGTTTGTTACATATGTATACATGTGCCATGTTGGAGTGCTGCACCCATTAACTCGTCATTTACATTAGGTATATCTCCTAATGCTATCCCTTCCCCCTCCCCCCTCCCCACAATGGGACCCGGTGTGTGATGTTTCGCTTCTATGTCAGGTGATCTGTTGTTCAATTCCCACCTATGAGTGAGAACACCTTGGTGTTTGGTTTTTCTATTCTTACGATAGTTTGCTGAATGATGGTTTCAGCTGCATCCATGTCCTAAAAGGACCTAGAAACTCACATCCTTTTTATGACTGCAGTATTCCATGGGTGTACATGTGCCACATTTTCTTATTGATCATCACTGAAGTGGACATTTGGGTTGATTCAAGTCTTTGCTATTGTGAATAGTGCTGCAATAAACATACGTATGCATGTGTCTTTATAGCACCATGATTTATAATCTTTGGATATATCCCCAGTAATGGGATGGCTGCAGGTCAAATGGTATTTCTAGTTCTAGATCCTTGAGGAATTGCCACACTGTCTTCCCACAATGGTTGAACTAGTTTACACAGTCCACCAACAGTGTAAAAGTGTTCCTATTTCTCCACATCCTCTCCAGCACCTGTTGTTTCCTGACTTTTTAGTGATTGCCATTCTAACTGGTGTGAGATGGTATCTCATTGTGGTTTGATTTGCATTTCTCTGATGGTGAGTGATGATGAACATTTTCATGTGTCATCTGTATAAATCTTCTTTTGAGAAGTGTCTATTCATATCCTTTGCCCACTTTTTTGATGGGGTTGTTTTTTTTCCTGTAAGTTTGTTTGGAGTTCTTTGTAGGTTCTGGATATTAGCCCTTTTGTCAGATGAGTAGATTGCAAGAATTTTCTCACATTCTGTAGGATTGCCTGTTCATCGTGTGTGTTTCTTTTTGCTGTGCAGAAGCTCTTTAGTTTAATGAGGATCCATTTGTCAGAGATTTTGGCTTTTAATTTGCCATTGCTTTTTGGTGTTTGGGCAGTCCTTGCCAATGCCTATGTCCCTGAATGATATTACCTAGGTTTTCTTCTAGGGTTTTATAGTTTAGGTCTAACATTTTAAGTCTCTAGTCCATCTTGGATTAATTTTCATATAAAAAGAATTGGGGAAAGGATCCAGTTTCAGCTTTCTACTTATGGCTGTAATTCCCCAGCACCATTTATTAAATAGGGAATACTTTTCCTCATTTCTTGTTTTATCAGGTTTGTCAAGATCAGATGGCTGTAGATGTGGTATTATTTCTGAGGGCTCTATTTGGTGTTCCATTTGTCTATATCTCTGTTTTGGTACCAGTGTCATTGTTTGGATTGCACATAGCCTTGTAATATAGTTTTGAAGTCAGGTAGTGTGATGTCTCAGCTTTGTTCTTTGCGGCCGTTGTCTTGCCAATGCAGGCTCTTTTTGGTTCATATGAACTTTAAAACAGTTTTTCCATTTCTGTGAAGAAAGTGATTTAGTAGCAATGGGGATGGCATTGAATCTGTAAATAACCTTGGGCAGTGTGGCCATTTTTCACGATGTTGGATTCTTCCTATCCATGAGCATGGTATGTTCTTCCATTTGTTTGTGTCCTCTTATTTCACTGAGCAGTGGTTTGTAGTTCTCCTTGAAGAGGTCCTTCACATCCCTTGTAAGTTGGATTCCTAGGTATTTTATTCTCTTTGAAGCAATTGTGAATGGGAGTTCATTCATGATTTGGCTATCTGTTTGTCTGTTACTGGTGTATAAGAATGCTTGTGATTTTTGCACATTAATTTGTATCCTGAGACTTTGCTGAAGTTGCTTATCAGCTTAAGGAGATTTTGGGCTGAGATGATGGAGTTTTCTAAATATACAATCATGTCATATGCAAACAGGGACAATTTGACTTCTTGTTTTCCTAATTGAAAACCCTTTATTTCTTTCTCTTACCTGACTGCTCTAGCCAGAACTTCCAACACTATGTTGAATAGGAGTGATGAGAGAGGCCATCCCTGTCTTGTGCCAGTTTTCAAAGGGGATGCTTCCAGTTTTTGCCCATTCAGTATGATATTGGCTGTGGGTTTGTCATAAACAGCTCTTATTATTTTGAGATATGTTCAATCAATACCTAGTTTATTGAGAGCTATGTTGACAGTGGGGTGTTAAAGTCTCCCATTATTATTGTGTGGGAGTCTAAGTCTCTTTAAGTCTCTAAGGACTTGCTTTATGAATCTGAGTGCTCCTGTATTGGGTGCATATATATTTAGGATAGTTAGCTCTTCTTGTTGAATTGATCCCTTTACCATTATGTAATGGCCTTCTTTGTCTCATCTGATCTTTGTTGGTTTAAAGTCTGTTTTATCAGAGACTAGGACTGCAACCCCTGCCTTTTTTTGTTTTCCATTTGCTTGGTAGATCTTCCTCTATCCCTTTATTTTGAGCCTATGTGTGTCTCTGCATGTGAGATGGGTCTCCTGAATACAGCACACTGATGGTTCTTGACTCTTTATCCAATTTGCCAGTCTGTGTCTTTTAATTGGACCATTTAGTCCATTTACATTTAAGGTTAATATTGTTATGTGTGAACTTGATCCTGTCATTATGATATTAACTGGTTATTTTGTTCGTTAGTTGATGCAGTTTCTTCCTAGCATCGATGGTCTTTACATTTTGGCATGTTTTTGCAATGGCTTGTACTGGTTGTTTCTTTCCATGTTTAGTGCTTCCTTCAGGATCTCTTGTAGGGCAGGCCTGGTGGTGACAACATCTCTAAGCATTTGCTTGTGTGTAAAGAATTTTATTTCTCCTTCACTTATGAAACTTAGTTTGGCTGGATATGAAATTCTGGGTTGTAATTTATTTTCTTTAAGAATGTTGAATATTGGCCCCCACGCTCTTCTGGCTTGTAGAGTTTCTGCCGAGAGATCTGCTATTAGTCTGATGGGCTTCCCTTTGTGGATAACCCGACCTTTCTCTCTGGCTGCCCTTAACATTTTTTCCTCCATTTCAACTTTGGTAAATCTGACAATTATGTGTCCTGGAGTTGCTCTTCTCGAGGAGTATCTTTTTGGTGTTCTCTGTATTTCCTGAATTTAAATGTTGGCATGCCTTGCTAGGCTGGGGAAGTCCTCCTGGATAATATCCTGCACAGTGTTTTCCAACTTGGTTCCATTCTCCCCGTCACTTTCAGGCACACCGATCAGATGTAGATTTGGTCTTTTCACATAATCCCATATTTCTTGGAGGCTTTGTTCATTTCTTTTTACTCTTTTTCTCTCTACACTTCACTTCTTGCTTCATTTCATTCATTTGATCTTCAATCACTGATACTCTTTCTTCCACTTGATCAAGTTGGTTACTGAAGCTTGTGCCTTTGTCATGTAGTTCTCGTGTCATGGTTTTCATCTCTATCAGTTTGTTTATGGACTCCTCTGCATTGGTTATTCTAGTTATCCATTCTTCCATTCTTTTTTCAAGGTTTTTAGTTTCTTTGTGCTGGGTATGTAGTTCCTCCTTTATCTCTGAGAAGTTTGATCGACTGAAGCCTTCTTCTCTCAGTTCATCAAAGTCATTCTCCATCCAGCTTTGTTCCATTGCTGGCGATGAGCTGCATTCCTTTGGAGGGGGAGATGCGCTCTGATTTTTTGAATTTCCAGCTTTTCTGCACTGCTTTTCCCCCATCTTTGTGGTTTTATCTGCCTTTGGTCTTTGATGATGGTGATGTACTGATGGGGTTTTGATGTGGGTGTCCTTTCTGTTTGTTAGTTTTCCTTCTGACAGTCAGGACCCTCAGCTACAGGTCTGTTAGAGTTTGCTTGAGGTCCACTCCAGACCCTGTTCACCTGGATATCAGCAATGGAGGCTGCAGAAGATAGAATATTGCTGTACAGCAAGTGTTGCTGTCTGATTCTTGCTCTGGAAGCTTCGTCTCAGAGGTGTACCCAGCCGTGTGAGGTGTGAGGTGTCAGTCTGCACCTAGTGGGGGATGTCTTCCAGTTAGGTTACTCAGGGGTCAGGGACCCACTTGAGCAGGCAGTCTGTCCGTTCTCAGATCTCAACCTCCATGCTGGGAGAACCACTGCTCTCTTCAAAGCTCTGTTTCAGAACATCTTTATTGGACTCTCAAGTATTAGTTTTCAGATGGCTAATAGAACCAAGAAACAAACAAAATAATTTATTTTAAACTTTTCTCTCACCTCTTTCCAAAATTGACATGAGGTCTGGAAAATTATTTTGTATCAAGTAACTACACTGTGACTAATTTCTTGTTTTTCTTTTTGGGGTAGATGTGAAAAGGATTAATTTTTGAAGTAGGGTGGTAATGGCAAGAATATGTTTAAACTTTATCCTGATTTTAAAAAACTGTCGACACAATCCTATATGGAGTTTGTTTTTTACACTTCCCTATTTCTAATAACAAAATGTTCCTAACTTATAATACACACAAGACCAGTCATGTCTGCTTAAATAACTTTAACTTGACCAGTCGTAGTTTTAGAGAACTATCTTTTCCAGATTCATGTACATCATATATTGCTTAAATCAGTAGATATTCATACAAAATTCTGAAATGGAGTCTGGCTCAAGGTAGGATAGGATGACACTATTTTCTCCTTTCACTTTTCTACCAATCTTACTTTAAATAATTTAACATCTCAAAGTTTCTCCATGTAAACTAAATGCAGGAGGACACCCAAATGGATCTTTTTTATTCCTCAGAACAAGAGCTCTATGAATGAACAAAAGAAGATTGACCTCCAAGTAATATGTGCTACAAAGACTGCCTTTGCCTTGTTTGTGGACAGACTGCAATAGGTTCTCAGTAAATACTTGCTATGTGACTAGTGCTCAGTAAATTGCTGTCCTTAAATAATTTTTCTGAGGCATGAATTTATTGCACAGTCATAAGATTTATTACATTCATGTGTCTACCACATGTTCACTGTGTAGATAGATGAATCTCCATAACCCCTATTTTACTGCTTTTCAGATTAACATATCTGGGGTTATGTTCCTAAGTACAAAGAGATGCCTATTAAACCAGATCTGACTTTGCGCTAAATTCCCCAAATGTGCCGACTTCATTTGACACTACTGTCTTTTGACAGGAGAGTCTCAGCTTTCTGAATAATGTTAAGTAGGGAATTACAATAAATGTGGACTTAGTAAGTGAGTGTTGTCATTGTGTGTGCTCTTTACAAGCCTAGTAAGATGAGACTGACAATTTATAGTAGAATAATCTTCTGTCCGGTCCCTGTGCAGAAATTAAGTATATGGCTTTTTAGTGGGTATTTCAGGAGGCTGTCATACTTAAGGTTTTTGAAAAATGATGATCAGATAAAGGACTCTAAAAGACATTAAATAATGATTTAAATAGGAGTATAAGAGCTAAGGAGGAAAATCTTGAACGACCCACTCTAAAGTCTATTAGTTGAAGGAGAAATTAGACTCTAAAGGTTATGGTTATATTTTATATGACATACAAAAACTCCCACTAAATCTTACAAATTTGAGTCAGGGAAGAATGTAGTGGCACAATTATTAATAGAAAAAGCAAAGAGAACAAATACAGCAGTTTCATTTAATGCTAATGTCTTATCTGTACTGAGTGATATAGCATCTGTCTTTTGAAGAAAACCAAAAATGTGGGAAATTGTGTTATTCCAGCTTTGCAAAGGACTACTATAATTCCCATTATAATAGAAAGATAAAAGAGAACAACAACACAAACCATATTTTTACCAGAGTGAGAACCTCGTGTTCTTGCATGAGTGACAGAATATGTTTATACATAGAGAACACAGTATATTCAGATCCTACAAAAATATGTAAATATATAAACAATGCAATGCTTTTGGGGATTTACAAAATAGAGTGACAAATACATCTCTAACCATGTAATAAATTTTGGCCTAATTATTTGGCTTTGTCTAATACAATAGAATTTTGAAACAGTAAAGTTTAAATACTGAATCATTGCTGATGTGCTAAAAATTTTGTTAATGTATTTAAATTATTTTTTATATCTTAAGGAAAATGATTTTGTTTCATTTTAGTAGAATAGAAAGGATTCTCTTATTCTCATCATATAATATTATCATCATATATTATATTAGTACAGTATATATTAATATGTAGTATAATTAATAATTGTTATCAATTAAATCACTAATTTATACATTTTATAATATAATTTATAATACAAATATATTTATCATCATAATAAGTAATATGTTTACACAAATGAATACTCTCATTTTTACCTAGTTATCTTGTTTATTATCTTGCTTGCTTGATTTTTTAAATTACAGTTCCATTTTTATTTACTTGTTTTTTTGCCTTCGTTGCTAGATTTTGTGCTCCCGGAAGCCAAAACCCCTGGTTAATTTATTTTTATCTCTCCCATTACATTAAGAAAAATAGCTGTTATAAGGCATAATTTTTGACCTTTAAGTAGCTTCCTTTAGTAGAGCTGAATTTTATGATAGAGAGGATGGTATTTGTTACTCAACTGGCTTTTCTTTCATCATCAAATTTAATATGAGAGTGTTAAATATTTGTGGCAATGAAACAGTCCTCATCCTCCTCATCTACTTTAATTTTCTGTAATTCCATTTCCCTTTCTTTCCATTTCCTAATATTTTATTCTTTCTGCTGATGAAACCATGACTACTGGAGGTGATCAGGTGCATGACTGAGTGTTCAGGCTGTGCTTAGACTCATTCCCGGCTCTCACCATTTAACTGTTTTAACTTTGGGCAAGTTTCTTAATCTCTATGTCTCCTTGGCATTTACTACACATCATGTTTATAAACTGCACAGGAAAATAAAGTAACTATACATAGAAACAATTGGATGGCCAATGTAGATATTCATACCTAAAAAAATAAATCACTGGATAGGCCAGACACAGTGGCTAATGCCTGTAATCCCAGCACTTTGGGAGGCTGAGATAGAAGGATTACATGAGCTCAGCAGTTCAAGGCCAGCCTGGAAACCAAATCGAGACCCTGCCTCTGAAAAAGAGAAAATATTACTAGCTAGGACAAACCATGATTTTTATGTAAGATAAACAAGACAGACAATTGTACAGGCTATGTTTTCTTTCTCTCATTAGTGTCTTTAAATTTTGTAGTAGTGGAAAATTATATAATATTTTATTCTTCTTAACAGTAAATCTTTTAAAAATGAAGTGAACTTTAGCAAACTTCGTTTGTTTAAAATTTGTTTTTTAGAGATGGGGTCTTTTTTCATCACCCAGGCAGGAGTACAGTGGTGCAATCATAGCTTGCTGCAGCCTCAAACTCCCGGGCTCAAGGAGTCCTCCCGTCTCAGCCTCCCTGGGACTACAGGTGTGTGTTAGTATGCCTGGCTAATTTTTTTTTTTTTTTTTTTGTAAGAGAGAGTGGGTCTTGCCATCTGTGTTAGGCCATTCTTTGCATTGCTATAAAGAAATACCTCAGCTGAGTGTGGTGGCTCATGCCTGTAATCTCAGCCCTTTGGGAGTTCCAGGCAGATGGATCACCTAAGGTCAGGAGTTCAAGACCAGCCTGGCCAACATGCTGAATCCCCATCTCTACTAAAAATATAAAAATTAACTGGGCATGGTGGCACACACCTGTAATTTCAGCTACTCTGGAGGCTGAAGCAGGAGAATTGATTGAACCTGGGAGGTGGAGGCTGCAGTGAGCTGAGATTGCACCACTGCACTACAGCTTGAGTGAGATTCCATCTCACAAGAAACAAACAACACCCACCGCCCCCCACCCCAAGAAAAAACCTGAGGGTGGTAATTTGTAAAGAAAAAATGTTTAACTGGCTCATGGCTCATGGTTCTGCAGGCTTTTTAGGAAGTCTGGTGCCAGCATCTGCTCAGCTTCTGGGGAGGCCTTAGGAAGTTTCCCATTATGGTGGAGGCAAAGGGGAGAAAGCCAGTGTCTTACGTGGTAGGAGAGGGAACAAGAGAGAGAGTGGAGGGGAAGGGAGGTGCCACACACTTTAAAGCAATCATATCTTGGGAGAACTCTTTCATCACCAAGGGGATGCAAACACCCCATGATGCAAACGTCTCCCACTTAGCCCCATCTCCAACACTGCAGATTACATTTCAACATGAGATTTGGCAGGGACACAGATCCAAACCATATCACTATCTTGCCCAGGCTAGACTGGAACTCCTGGACTCAAGCGTCCCTCCAGCCTCAGCCTCCCAATGTGCTGGGATTACAGGTATAAGCCACCATGCCTGGCCCAGATGCACAATTTCATGTACTATTTGAGACCAAAAGATTAAAGATTCTACCAGAAAACAATTGTTATTGCACAAGTAACGATATTTAGGTAGGAGAGCAAACATTCCTCCCCCTCCCAAACAAAAACAAAATGAAAACAAACAAAACAACATTTTCCTCAAGAAGAAAACATCTGGCTATTTTATGTGCCAGTGAGAAAATGTGCATTTCTCTGTACTTAGGCATTTGTTTCTTCCAGGGTATCCTGGAGGACTTTTGACAATACATGCCAGAGGTTTGGAAAGTTTTAACTTTTAAGGTTCTATTTTGCTGTAATCCAGATCCTTTGACAAAACATTGTTAAGTTTTAAAAAAGAGGATTTTTAGGCCAGGTGCGGTGGCTCACGCCTGTAATCCCAGCACTTTGGGAGCCCAAGGCGGGCGGATCACGAGGTCAGTAGATCAAGACCATCATGGATAACACAGTGAAACCCTGTCTCTACTAAAAATACAAAAAATTAGCTGGGTGTGGTGGTGGGCACCTGTACTCCCAGCTAATCAGGAGGCTGAGGCAGGAGAATGGCATGAACCTGGGAGGCGAAGCTTGCAGTGAGCAGGGATCCCACCACTGCACTCCAGCCTGGGCCGCAGAGCAAGACTCCGTCTTAAAAAAAAAAAAAAAAAAAAGGATTTTTAAAGTTTTGAAAATATACAATTTTAACCATATTTTACAAAATGTGATCAATCTTTACAAAAGTATTAACTCTAATTTTATGATAATTCAATGAAAATATGATTTAAGGAGTACTATTTTCATTCATTAATTTAAGGAGTACCAGAAGTTGCTTCATACTTGTTTTTAATCTTTGAGTAAAGATTCATTTATTCCAGGTATTAATCTGAATACTGTATTACTTAAGCAGAATTTATTTACATAATTTTGAGTGAATGCTCTGAAGTAAGATGTCTTATTCCATTTTATAGTTTGCAAAGTTATCCTGTTTTAAATGGGGTTATGCATTAGCATGCATACTTGATTCTCTCTCCTCTTTTTGGCAAGGCTATTTCTGTGGAGTTTTGTTTGTCCCACTCTCACAAAATTCATAGGTTGAAGCCTTAACTTTCAATGTGATGGTAGTAGGAAGTGAGGCCTTTGGACGAGGTCTTGTGGGCAGAGCCCGCATGAAGAGGTTATTGCTTTTATAAGAAGACAAATAGAAATCAAGGCTCTCTCTCTCCACCATGTGAAGACACGGTGAAGAGGCATCAACAATAAAAACAATATTTCCTATGATTTAGTTAACTGCAGTTCTATGCTAGACACTATCTGAAGCAATCAGCACACACATTCCCATGACATTTATTCACTCAATGCATAGTTTAAAGTGTTTACTATGTCCCAGGCACTGTGCTGGGCATTGGGAAGGTAGTGATGGGCAGGAACAGGTTCCTGCTCTCATAGAGCTTAATTTCAGTAGGAAAGTCAGACAACAAACAAATAAAAATGGGATAAGATCATTTCAAAAAGGGCTGTGCTGTGAAGAAAGCAATACAGGTGTTGTGATAGAGAGTGACAGAGGAGGGGGCAACAGGAAGGAAATACAATTATATTATGTGGTCAGGGAAAGCTTCAATGCAAAGTCACATTGGAGGTGAGACCTGAATGATGAGAAGCGAGACAATGAAGACCAGAGGAAGGCACAGTCTAGGTAGGAGAACCAGCAGATGCAGAAGTGGGAGTATCTTTAGATTATCAAGGAATTCAAAGATGGCCAGGTTGGCTGGAGCATCATGAGTGAAGAAGGATAAGCATTGATGCTGAGGAGGAAGGCAAGGGTTAAGTCATACAGTGGCTTGTGTACCATGTGTCTTAGTCTGTTTGCTGCTGCTTATAACAAAATACCTGACTCTCGGCAATTTATAAAGAAAAGGAATTTATTCCTTACATATACCTTATAGGTTGAGGTGGTGCATCTATAGGAGGGCCTTCTTGTCAGTGGGGGGTCTCTGCACCATCCTGAGGCAGTGCAGTGCATCATATGGTGAGGGTGCTGGGCGTGCTAACTCAGGCCTCTCTCCCTCTTGTCATGAAGCCACCAGCCCTACTCCCATAATAACCCCATTAACCTATTAATTCATGAATAGATTTATCTCTTCATGAGGGCAGAGCTCTCATGACCCAATCATTTCTTCAAGGCTCCATCTCTCAACACTGCCACATTGGGGCTTAAATTTCAACATACATTTTGGAGGGGACAAATATTCAAACCATAGCACCATGGGAAAGAATTTGGATTTTACTTTAGGTATAAAGGAAAGATTTCCACAGAGGAATGGCATAATCTGTTTTGTGTGTTGTGATGGTTAATGATGAGTGTCAACTTGATTAGATCGAAGGATGCAAAGTATTGTTCCTGGGTGTGTCTGTGAGGGTGCTGCCAAAGGAGATTAACATGTGAGTCAGTGGACTGGGAAAGGCAGACCATCCTCAATCTGGGTGGGCACAATCTAATCGGCTGTCAGCATAGCCGGAATAAAAGCAGGCAGAAGAATGTGGAGAGATTAGACTGGCTTAACGTCTGAGCCTACATCTTTCTCCCGTGCTGGATGCTTCCTGCCCTTAAACATTAAACTCCAAGTTCTTCAGTTTGGGACTCACACTGGCTTCCTTGCTCCTCAGCTTGCAGATGGACTATTGTGGGACCTCACCTTGTGATCGTGTGAGTTAATATTCCTTAATAAACTCTCCTTTATATATACCTCTATCCTATTTATTCTGTCCCTCTAGAGAACCTTGCCTGATACATGGGTTAAAATGACTGTAGTTTGGTTATGTGGAGCATGGTTTCTAGAAAGTCTGAAAGTAGGAAGCAAGGGATGACAGGGAGCTTACTGCAGTACTCCAGGCAAGAGATGGTGTTGGCTTGAATTAGAGTTGTTTTCTGGAGGTAGAGTGAAGTGGGTGGATTTGCATTGAGCTTTCAAGAATTGCTGGTAGGATGCGCTGATGGATTGACTGTGATTTTTAAGTGAAAGAGGAAACCCAATTTGCCAGATAGATGGATGTACTAATTTGAGATGCAGTTTTAGTTAGAATACTGGTTAAACTGCTGTGAAGCATTCAAAGATAACAGAGGTTTAAAAAAGATAGATATTTATTTCTTTTAACATTGAATGTAAGTGGTGAAGATCTGAGATGATAAGGAATGATGAGGACCAAGAGTTCTATTATTTTGTTCCTCTGTCAACCTTAACATTACATTTCCTTCCTGCAGTTAGGATGACTGTTTCCAATCTTTCTATTACATCTCAAGCAGTAGGGAAGAAGAAAGAGAACAGAGGGGATGCATTCCTTTCTCCCTAAGAGTACAACTCTAAAGTTGCATTTATCACTTCCACTCTTATCCTCTTGTCCAAACCCAAGATATAATATATAGCCCCACTCTATTAGTGCGTTTTCGTGCTGCTGATAAAGACATACCTGAGTCTTGGTAATTTATAAAGAAAAAGAGGTTTAATGGACTGTCAGTTTCTTGTGGCTGGGGAGGCCTCACAATCATGGCAGAAGGCAAAAGGCACATCTTACATGGTGGCAGGCAAGAGAGAATCAGAGCCAAGCAAAAGGGAGACCCCTTATAAAACCTTCAGATCTGATGAGACTTATTTACTACCATGAGAATTGTATGGAGAAAACTGCCCCCATGATTCAATTATTTCCCATCAGGTCCCTCTCACAACACATGGGAATTATGGGAGCTACAATTCAAGAAGAGATTTGGGCGGGGACATAGCCAAACCATATCACCCACTTACCTGAGAATGAGAAGAGAGGGGTGGGAAAATGTGTCTTTGACTGGGTGTCCACATGCCTGAGAACTATGAACGCCTACATTAATGTGATAAAACTGTTAGGACTAGGAACTGAGAGCCTCTGTGTCAATATAACTTAATTATTTGTTCCATCCTAGAATAGATAAAAGACTGTAAATCAATAAATAGCTTCACTATTTGCTTCAGGAGATTTTTGTAAGTCAGTTTGTCTGAGATAAGGAGATTCTGCTCATCTGTGCAAACAAGTTGTTTATCAAACAAAAGTTTACTTCTCAAGACTTACTTCAAGACCCTTGCCTTACTACACCCATCAGTCCTAAACAATTATGTCTTGAACTTTATCCAATCCCAGTCAGTTATCTTCCTTAAAAAGTCTGCTCTAAACAACTAATTGAAGCCATAGCCCAAACCCTAAAAGCTTCTCACTTATTAACTTCCCTTTCTGATACACTAAAACTTTGTCAAGATGGTGTTCTTTCTTGTTTACTGCAGTGAGTTTAACCTTTGTTTCTGTTTTATCAACAAATTGACTAATCATATTTTGAACATTTCAACTATTTGGCCATTCACCAGGATTCAACTGATTGGCCTCTCAATCCCCTAGCCTAAGATCCTTACTTGCAAGAGAGCATGCTCTGTCAATGTTCTGGAGCCTCCCCTGACTAGAATGGTGAGGCGGGTTTTGAATTAGGCTGAAGGCTGATTATTTTTCATTGAACCAAAAATGGTAGGTATATATTTATCCTAGGGAATATAATTTATCCTAATTATCCTTAGGAATATTTTGATAATGAGTCAGAATTATGAACTCTCATCTTGGATGGAAACTTGCCTCATGAGTAATAAACCACTGTTTTGCTTGTCTTTGTCCTTTCTTGCCTCCGTATGTCTTAAATTTTAAGAGTGTGTATAGGGAGAGAGTGGGTATAGGCTTGATAAGTCCATCTTGAAACAAGTCTAGCAGGTCTGGTTGGACATCCCTTGCAAACACTTCCTTGGGTCAATTTATGTGGATATAATACAACTTTTCTCAGTCTTATCTTTGCATCCCTGAGAACTACTTTGTTTAGACCCATCTGCCTGGAGTCTGGAGATCCTTCATCAGCAGTGATTAGTCTCTTGGCTGAATTCTGGAGACATAAAGTTGCACCTGACCTTTTTTTTTCTGATTATGGCAGAACTCTTGAAATTGTCTTAATGTAAACCTGAGTCTATGCCTACTCTAGGATAATCCATGTGACTATCTTTCTAAATGACACAATTTCACCTGTCATGTAGGATTACAGGTGTCACTTGGGAATGACCTTTGATATAAACAGAATTCTTCATTTGTGAAACATCATGGCAAAACAGAATAAAATTCCAGAGGTTTAATGGTCTTTAAGTTTAATTGGTATGAAAAGATTTTCAAAGTAAATTTAAATTTTAAAATTGCTTCCTTGGAGGATTCTTTGGCCAACCCATATTAAAAATATGGAAAAGTTGAAACTAGATGTTCTTTAATTTCCCCCAAATCAAGACCTTAACCAAATAAAATAAATATTATTACCTTAAATTGGAAAATGAGGAAATTACCCTAAGGGGACAAATAATTTATCCAATGACACATAGAGTGGTAGGCATAGTAGTCTCCCCACAAATGCAACAAAAAATGTCCTAATCTCTTGGAACTGTGAATATGTTACCTTACATGTCAAAAGAGATTTTGCCAATGTGATTAAGGTAAGGATCTTGAGGTAGTATTATTGTCCTCAGTTATCTGGGTGGGCTCAATAAAATTAAAGGGATCCTCATAAGTGAAAAAGGGAGGGAGGAGGCTTGGAGTGAGAGCGATATGAAGGTGCTACACTGCTGGCTTTGAAGATGGAAGAAGAGGACATGAACCGAGGAATGCAGGTGGCCTTGAGAAAGTGAAAAAGGCAAAGGAAGATTCTTTCCTAGAGCATCCAGAAAAAAATGCAGTCCTTTGAGACTCTGATTTTAGCCTAGAAAACCATTTTGCACCTCTGATTTCCAGAGCTCTAGATAGATATTCACGTTGGTTCAAACCACGAAGTTTGTGGTAATTTCTTATAGGAGCAATAAGAAAATAACACAGCTGGAAAATGCTGAAGCAGGTTTTTGTCAGGTCTGACACTAAAACACATATTTTTTAACCAGCCCAGATAGTTCCCCCAAAATTAAAAGCAGTAAATAAACCACAAACAAGCCAAGAACAAAACGGAAGTCAAAGTAATGAACTAGGAATTCAAGAGCAAAGTACAATTAAAAAAAAAATGTGTGCATATGTGTGTGGATTGGGGTGGTGGTGGTAGTGATGACGACGGGAAGCTGTGTGGTGATGCAGCAGTCTTATTAAAAATGTTTCAAATAAACATTGATTTATTACACTCTGTTCAATGTGTGTAGTTGAGAAGATCAAGTGAGAAGTGTTCAAACGGGAGGCAGGCACTATTCCCGACCTGCACCACTTGGAAAGGTTCTATTTTGAAGAGTCCTTTTATGTTTAATTGATTTGTATCTCTATTTATTCCAAGAAAGCCCTTGCTAAATTTAGTGTCATTCAATTTAGATATTACCAGTAGAAAAATATCTTTTTCGTGTTTTCTCTTTCTCTTTTCAGGTCCTTCTTATTGGCAGGAATCTTAAGGTTGCATGATAAACTGAGCTTGGAAAGGCATCATCTTTGGTTTTCACAATGATATAAGCTTGTACACACAGGATGCTACAACAACAGATTTGTAGCAGCATTACAAATAATGTTTTGATTACAAGTAATGCATTACTTATTCCATGGACCTTGGTGCCATTGGTCTCAAGGATCTGTGAAAATACTGCCCATTCCCTCTGCCTCCTTGCTATAATTGCCTACAGTAATCTGCAACCAGTCTCCCCTTTGTTCAAATTATCTGATTTCAGTATATCCTAAAAATGCTAGGAAAAAGAGAAATATCACCATGGATCTATTCCATATTTATATATGCTGTGGCATGCCCCCAGATTCCTGACTTGTATTTATGAAAACAAATTGAGAGAATTCAAATTTCTATCAAATCTTTCTTTTCATCTCTAGGCCACCTCTTCTCCTTTTCTATGGTTTCTGATTACGTTAAACAAAAGAGATATCTGAGAAAATAAGTGTGAGAATGCCAAGCAAGCTTTTTTTTTTTCTCTTGGGCAAGGTTTTGGCATAATTTAAATTCCTATGAAGACAGCTGAAATTATTTTCAGTGGAAGTGCTCATATTGGTAATACTTACATTCTTTTGTGAAAGTAGGATAATAAAGAGCCTCATGTTCTTGGTTAAAAAATTCTGATCTCCTGTTCTGCCCTATTTTCCCCCCAAAAGTTTTGGAAGGGTGTGCATTTCCTTCTCTTTTGACAAAGGATGCTTGCTATGCAATTGGGGATCCACTTCAGGGCTGAAATAGGACAGCACCAAGGATGACAGCACGTCTGAGGTAGAAGTTGTTCCCCTGCATACAATAAATATGTAAGTTGGTAATTATAACCCTCTTCAAGTAATCTATTTTGGTACTGACCACAAGTCAGTAGCCACTTTCCAAAACACTGTAAACATGGAAAATAAAACCTCTTGCTCTTTTATAAAATTATGTATTATTTAGTTTTCGATTCAGTAATGCATGAGTTATTATAAAGTTTCTCAAACTACAAAAGCCAACCACCCAGTTGCTTTCTACAGAGACTGCCAATATGACCACTTCTGCACCTTTACAAATGTATATATTTTAGAAAAAAAATGTATATATATTTGTATGGTTTTCTTTATTTCCCTTGGACATAAGGGTAGCATATCACACGCATTGTTCTGTACCTAAACACAGGCAATTTTTATTATTTCTTGTAGTTATGTTCTGTAATAATGTTGCAACTAATACTGAATAAGCAAATAATGAACCATTGCTCCTAGGGGAAATACAAGGTTAGGTTCCTATGAGCATTTAGTCACCCTTTCATCACCAATCGGTATACCACCTTGTTTTGTGTATCTTCCTGTTTAAAGACACCTTACTTAACATATATTATTGATTTATTAACACTGAGTTCACTGCCAGTGACACTATAATTCATGCTTGAATGAAGCTTATCTAATGCACATATTCTGTCTTTAAGGTACCCCACAAGCCTTCTTGTGCTTAGTAATACTAGCCAGCATTTCAGTATTACACTTGGGGGCCATTGTAAAGTGAAAATCAAAATCACCAATGAAAAGCATAAAAATGAAAAAATGTGGCACTAAATTGAAAAGGAAAAGGAAAAGGAAACTTGGCTACATTATGAGCACTGAAATAAGAAGTCACCTTCCTTGACCTCAGCTAGGAACATGTGCACAGGCAGCCCAGGTTTTTCATTGCTCTATGTACGTGTAGAGTCACTGCAAAAGCTCTGTGAATGTTGCTTTTGGGGTTAGAAATAAATTTTAGTGAATAAGTGAATTCATGAATTCTGACTCCATGAATAATGAAGATCAACTGCATTTACTTCACTATACACCTTGGCAGTTTTTCCTAATTGTACTTAGAGTGTTGGTCCATTCTTTTAAATAGTTAACTTTTATCCCATTATATGAATCATTTAACTGGTCCCTTGTTAATGGTTGTTGTTGTTGTTGTTGTTGTTGTATGGGAGCAATATTCTTGTGCATGTTATTTTGCACATAGATAAGTGTGACTGTAGTACTATGAATTTCTAGAAATTGAACTGACAGATCAAAGTACGTATGGATTTTTTCATTTGGTAAATATTTCCCTTGCTATTTTCTACATTTTAAATCATGAAGCTGCTCCACTAAAATGTTGTGCTCCAGATTTTGTAAACAGGTTATTTTTTAATGATTGAAGTATAGCATTCCTTTAAGAAGGTATATCACATTTTTAAGTGAAAAATCTAGAACTTAAATTGAGCTCCATCCTGTAGGAAAACAGTGAGCTTCTTTTAAATTGATTTTTATGCTATGAGACAAAAGTCAGGGGAAAAAAAGATGATGAGCTTCATCCCATTTAATACTGGTTGCTGCAATTCGCAAAAGTCCAATGTTTTTCAAGCTAAACATGGTGATTGATAAGGGATGACAATATTCAAAGGTGTTCCCACACCCAGGCTGCTATAGACAGCTCCCTTCCCCCCATGCTTCTATTGGCAGCATAGTTATTGATACTGGCATATGGTAACATGAATTCCATGACCATCAGGGGAAGGAGATAGGCTACATATTCTACCTGTCAAATATAAGTGTAAAAGAAAATACAGGATGAAACTTGAACACATTGCAGCTGGTCTCTTGAGGATTGTAAGACTACTTTTAACTATAAAAAAGGAGTATATTTTGACACTACTTTTGATCAAGACAGTCTAACTTATTTTTAAACATAAACCCAGGCAAGATATTATTGATTTTTGACCTGTGTTTTGACATTTCCTCCTTTGACCTGAGTGCCTGGAAGAGTGTGAACATTTGGCTTTTCTTAGTGGAAGATGACATCTTGATAAGACTGCTCATTACACCAGGACCTGGGAACATAAGAGGTTTGGAATTCAAGAAAGGTTCTTAGAGTAAGAAGCCTAAGGGAAAATGTGGAATGCAGGTCGAGGTAGGTGACAAATTGAAGAGCTATTTATGCTTAGAAAATAATGAAATAAGTAGAATAATTTATATTCCTTTGGGTTTATACCCAGTAATAGGGTTGCTGGGTCAAATGGTACTTCTGGTTCTAGATCCTTGAGGGATTGCCACACTGTGCACATGTATGCTTATTGCAGCACTATTCACAACAGCAAAGACTTGGAAGTAACCCAAATGCCCATCAATGATAGACTGGGTAAAGAAAACGTGGCACATATACACCATGGAATACTATACAGCCATAAAAAAGGATGAATTTATGTCCTTTGCAGGGACATGGATGAAGCTGGAAACCATCATTCTCAGCAAACTAACACAGGAACAGAAAACCAAACAACACATGTTGTCACTCATAAATGGGAGGTGAACAATGAGAACACCTGGACACAGTGAGGGGAACATCACACACTGGGGCTTGTTGGGGTGTTGAGGGCTAGGGGAGGGATATCATTAGGAGAAATACCTAATGTAGATGACAGGTTGATGAGTGCAGCAAACCACTATGGCATGTGTATATCTATGTAACAAACCTGGACTTTCTGTACATGTATCCCAGAACTTAAGTATAATAAAAATAAATAAATAGAAAATAATGAAATCAAAACCAGGTTGCTGGAACCAGATGAACTAACCAGTAAAAGGGTGCCTTACCAGAATCAGACAGCGAGTCAACACAAATAGGACTTAGAGGACAAGGCAGGCATTGAAGTTGGAACAAGATTAATGGACGTGAATGATCAATTATGGATCCACTAAAAACTGACAACAAGGGTTAAGGAACAAAAGCAAGATGTGTAGTCTATACATTCAAAAAAGAAGGATCCACATCTTGACCAATCCACTGTCTTGTCTTTGTACATTTAGGTTTCTATCAGGGTAACAACTAATTTCCAAGTTTGGACATCCTGGATTCTGTAGCTGAACTTAAAGCCGGAACACAATGTATTGAAGGGACATGAAAAGCTTTTGGCACCATATTTGCTTAGTTTCTTAGAAAACTATTATCGTCAAGATTATAAGTTCTGATTTAAAAATCCTTCAGAATTCCACTGTTTTACAGGATCAATTGTAAACTCTTCAGTATATCATAGAAAGGACATCATTTTTCGCCCTAGTCATCATTTCTGACTCGACTTCCATTTGGCAACATACACACACTGGTCTCTAGCCACTCCCTCACGGAGATTTCTTGATTATGTCAAGTTATCTCATGCCTAAGGTGCTGTGCCTATCTCCCTTCTGCCTAAAACATCCTGTCCTTCTTCTTGTTCATTTGAAAGACTACCAATCAAGTATGACTTCTCTTTGAAGTCTTCCTTATCATCTCAGTAGAACTAGGTTCTCCTCAGTTCCAATAACATTACACAAATCACTGTTTCTTATCCTATCTTTGCTGCATTAGAAAGTGTCACCATATGACCAAGTGGAAACTGAAGCTTGGACAGATTATAACACAAAGGCATCTTCCCTGAACATCAGGTAATATTCTTAAACTAAAATCATTGATGGATCTTTTTCAAGAGGTTTACTTCTCCACATTGTCTAGTATGGTGTATTTGATACTTAGTCCTTTTCTTGTTGAATGGAAGTAAAGTGTACAGCAGACTGCCATCTGAAAAAAAAATACAATAATAACTGAATTTATTTTTAAAGTGAAAAGGTAAGTAGCATTGAATTAAGGGAGAGTAAATGATGTCATTATCATGTAGAAATTTCTATTTTCTTATCTCCCTTCAATTATACCTGTATATAATGTAATAGTTTTGTGTATATCCCCAATCATAATCATTACAATAATTCCAGGAGCTAGCATTGTTTATAAGCAATTTAGAAATTCCCCGCTTACTTTTTTTAAAACAAGCTCTTAGGATAGTTGTCTAAGAATTATTACAGACAAGAAGGTATGACTTACCCAAACTATATAGTCAACAGTGGTGATGAGACTTAAACACAACCTTTCTGATTTTTGGTATACAGCTCTTCCTATTATGCTGTTACATAGGTAAATATCAATCTCTTTTTGTCAATTGTCCACATAACTTCTCAACTCAGTTTCCACTAATTGAATGTTATTCAGTATCATAATGAAAGAATGAGCACTTGGAACTTTGTACAGATGTAAATGTCAGACTACAAATTCAAGCAAGCAAGAAACAGTATATCTTTTTCTTTTCCATATATAAAGTTAATTTCCCTATTAAGCCCTCTGTCCTACCCAGGTCTGGTAGAGAAAAATCTCAGTTATTCTTGGACTTCTCTTCTTACTCAAGGTAATGTAAGGATCTGGCACCTTATAGTTGCTAGGTTATTTGGGGAAGGGTCATCAAATCATATGTGTATTAGTCCATTTTCATGATGCTGATAAAGACATACCTGAGACTGGATAATTTATAAAGAAAAAGAGGTTTAATGGACTCTCAGTTCCACGTTGCTGGGGAGGCCTCACAATCATGGAAGAAGGCAAAAGGCACTTTTTTGTTTTTATTTTTATTTTATTTTATTTTATTTTATTTTATTTTATTTTGAGATGGAGTTTCACTCTTGTTACCCAGGCTGGAGTGCAATGGTGAGATCTCAGCTCACTGCAAACTACACCTCCCGGGTTCAAGTGGTTCTCCTGCCTCAGCCTCCCTAGTAGCTGGGATTACAGGCATGCGCCACCACACCTGGGTAATTTTGTATTTTTAATAGAGATGGGGTTTCACCATGTTGGTCAGGCTGGTCTTGAACACCTAATCTCAGGTGATCCACCCACCTCAGCCTCCCAAAGTGCTGGGATTACAGGCGTGAGCCACTATGCCTGGCCGCGAAAGCATATCTTACATGGTAGCTGGCATGAAAGAATGAGAGCCAAGGGAAAGAGGTTTCCCCTTATAAAACCATCAGATCTCAAGAGACTTACCACCATGAGAACAGTGTGGGAGAAACCACCCCCATGATTCATTTGTTTCACACAGGACACAGGCCCCTCCCACAACACATGGGTGTATGGAAGCTACAATTCAAGATGAGATTTGGGTGGGGACACAGCCAAACCATATCTATATGTCTTCAAAAGTTATAACAACCAATATACAGAACCGATGGCCCCTTCATGTCTATGGCTATCTGTGCCTTCAGTGCCAGTGACCCACAAAGGCATTTCTTTATTTGGCTCACAGTACTGCAGGCTGTACAAGCATGGCACCAGCATCTGCTCAACTTTGGGTGGAGCTTCGGGAAGTTTTTACTCATAGTGGAAGGTGAAGGGAGAGCCGTTGTGTCACGTGTGAGAGACAACAAGGGTTAGAGGGGAGGTCCTAGATTCTTTTTTTTTTTTTTTATACTTTAAGTTCTAGGGTACATGTGCACAACATGCAGGTTTGTTACATATGTGTACATGTGCCATGTTGGTGTGCTGCACCCATTAACTCGTCATTTACATTAGGTATATCTCCGAATGCTATCCCTCCCCCCTACCCCTTCCCCACAATAGTACCCAGTGTGTGGTGCTCCCCTTCCTGTGTCCAAGTGATCTCATTGTTCAATTCCCACCTATGAATGAGAACATACGGTATTTGGTTTTCTGTTCTTGCGATAGTTTGCTGAGAATGATGGTTTCCACCTGCATCCATGTCCCTACAAAGGACACGAATTCATCCTTTTTTATGGCTGCATAGCATTCTATGGTGTGTATGTGCCACATTTTCTTAATCCAGTCTGTCACTGATGGACATTTGGGTTGATTCCAAGTCTTTGCTATTGTGAATAGTGCCGCAATAAACATATGTGTGCATGTGTCTTTATAGTAGCATGACTTATAATTCTTTGGGTATATCCCCAGTAATGGGATGGCTGGGTCAAATGGTATTTCTAGTTCTAGATCCTTGAGGAATCGCCACACTATTTTCCACAATGGTTGAACTAGTTTACAGTCCCACCAACAGTGTAAAAGTGTTCTTATTTCTCCACATCCTCTCCAGCACCTGTTGTTTCCTGATTTTTTAATGATTAGTTGCAGTAACTTACTACTATAAGGAAAGTGTCAAGCCACTCATGAGGGATTCACCCCCAAGACCCGAACATCTTCTAGCAGATCTCATCTTCAACATTTAGGATCACATTTCAACATGAGATTTGGAGGGGACAGGCATCCAAACTATATAAAATGTGCCCACAATATTTTAATTAAACTTTGGTCATGTAATAGAATCTGGTTTCTGAGCTCCTATACATTAATGTTCCCAAGGAAAGATATGAGGTCCCTGTAAGCATTTGATGCTCTTGTCTTGTGTAAATGTTGAACTTCAGACTTTTTTTTAGTTCCTTTGTTAACTTCAGTTTCCATATATTCATTTTGGGTGGAAAGAAGGCTTCCATGATGGTTTTCATATAGAAGGTTGTTTTTTTCTAAATGCTCCTAAAGTTGGATCTTAACATTTACTTCTCCCCAGGGAGATGGAATGGGTTCCCTCATTGTTGAGTTTGGAAGAACTGGGCATATGTCCTCAGTCTTTCCCCACCCTTCTCTCTGGGGTCAGCCTTCCTGTAGAAAGCACACCTTCTAGCCCTCCCTGCCTTGAAGAAAGCTTAACAGAGATTGGATCCACATGGAGACTTCTGCTGTATCAGTTTTAGCATCAATACAGATGATTTCTAAAAATCTTCATTCTCAATAACTTGTCTCATTCCTTAATTGGTTCACCTTTTGCATGGGGAAAGCAATGTCGTAATTAATTGAGCGTCTTCTGAATCACCAACAATTACTTTGAACAAGCTCTTTAGTTTCTAGAATTAAAAGTTTTCCCTCTATAGAACAAAAGCAAGTGGCTGCAAAGTTAAAGCAAAAAAAAAAAAAAGGAAAGCAAGGAAGTCAATAAATTGTCTAAATTGTCAACATATTGCCAACTAAAGATGGCTATACTGCCTTTTATTACTTAATTGAATTTCTAAGTTAAGATCAACTAAATTTGTTGTCATAGTTTCAGTCTCTATATACAATTAAATTTGTTTTGTGTATTACTTTTTAAATTTCCAATTAAAATGCAATTTCACTTATTACACAAGTGTTTTTGAACATGACTCCGACATGCGTATTTACATCCTTATACCAAATTATTTATTTTTCCTTCCAGCTCTTCCATCAATCACATTTTCTACAATGATACTGGTCAGCATGGCCTTTACCTTTTGGACGTTTTCAGTAATACTGACAGTGGAGAATAGAAAAAATGTCAATGTGTTCTTTTTAGATTTTATGAATGTGGTTGCAAAATTATTCCAGAACCACATTTACATAATCTTTTCCAGTGTTGGTAAACAATTATCTTGCTGTCTCACTTACCAGATTAATGATGAGTATACATTAATAACCTTAATAAATTAGCAGTGGATGATGACTTCTCTGGCATATTCTTTAGAAATGAGCAATTCTAGTAGTAAGATTTTTAAGTGTTGTAGCAGACTAACAGAAGACCTGTTTGTGGTCTATGTTTATTTAGAACACAATAGACCAATAGAAGACATATTTGAAGTCATTTAGAACTTCTGTGTAATAATTTAATCAAACATTTATACATTGAACAAATATTTATTCAGCATCTACTATTTGCCAGACTCTGTAATAGGCTCTGGGGTTGCAGAGCTTCTTGCAAGTTTTCAGGTCATCCATTTAAGTATCCATTCTATCCATTCCACTCATCTATCTATCTGGCTAATAATTCAGCTATTCAATGAGCCATTACTAAATATTTTACATGTGTCAGTTGTTTGTTCAATGTCTGTCTCTTCTGTTAGAATATTAGTGCTATGAAGGAGGTTCCAGTGTGACATGCTTATAACCTAGCATAGTGCTTTACATATGGTAGCTCAATAAATATTTGTTGAGTTAATGGATGAATATGCCAGGCCCCATGCTCAGTGCTGGGGAGATGAGATTGAATAACACACTGTACTTGCAACAGTGTATCTTAATGCCTATTCAAGAAATTCCGGTAGACACAGTCTAGTCATCTGAGTAATAAAACATTAGCCATAATGCTCTTACTCCTAAAGAAGAACCTAATTTCTTATAACTGCATTTTTCCATCTCAGCACTGTAAATCAATATTATATTTTCCACATTTTTCTCATTGGCCCGTTAATGTTTTTCCACATCTGACTTATCATCAACACTTTTTCTTTTGTCCCCTCTGATAAAATTACAATCAGACAAATATTTTTTAATGTACTAATAGTCCTTCCTTCATTTCCTCTTTCCTGTTTTTTCTCTCCTTTCCCCCCCCAAAATCACCATTAAATTGGAATAACTGAATATATCTCAAAATTGATACCTGGTTTTACAAACATATCTGAAGAGTATTTGAGCATTTAGAGGCTATTATTTCTTAAAAGATTTTATTTTATTGCCATGTGTATTAGTCTGTTCTCACATTTCTATAAGGACCAACCTGAGACTGGGTAATTTATGAAGAGGTTTAATTGGGTCACAGTTCTGCAGGTTGTCCAGGAAGCATGGCTGAAGAGGCCTCAGGAAACTTAAAATCATTGTGGAAGATGAAGGGGAAGCAGGCACATGATGAAGCAGGAGAGAGAATGAAGTGGGAGGTGGTGGACACTTTTAGACAACCAGATCTCCTGAGAACTCACACACTATCATGAGAACAGCAAGGGAGAAGCCCACCCCCATGATCCAGTCACCTCCCACCAGGTCTCTCCCTCAACATGTGGGGATTACAATTCAACTTGAGATTTGGGTGGGGACACGGAGCCAAACCATATCACCATGTTTGTGTTCACCTACTGATACTAGGGTTGGTAAAATCTACATGTTACATCATATAGTTAAAAGTAAATCTCTGTCACAGAGGTTGCCTTGGTTCTTAAATTTTTAGCTCAATGTTATCTAATAACAGTTTTGATATTGATTGTTAAAAGTGCATGCAATAAGCTGCTATGATCAGACAAACATCTCAGAGGAAACGTAAGGTATGTGAATAGGAAAGTCTCATTAATAGAATGATCACTTCTCCAGGTGCCAAGCTGAATTAGATCACAATTAGAGCTAGCAATGTCTCAAGGAACAGTGCTGAATGTTCTTCAAACTCCTACTATTTAACAATAAGACAAGCCAAAAAAGCAAAAGGTTTAAACAGATACAGCATAAAAGAATGTACACAAAATGACCAAAAATCACATGAAAAGTTGCTCAACATAATGAATATACTGTAAGATGTAAATTAAAACTATGATTAAATACCATTACACAACACTATAGTGATTAAATGCATACCAAGTATCGATGAAAAAACTTACATGCAAATGTTATATTAGTTTTATTTGTGATAACTTTAATTGGAAAAATCTCAACTATTCTTCAGCAGTTAATGAATAAACAATCTGCTGTGTACACACAGAATGGAATATTACTCAGCAATGTAAAGGAATAAATAGACTCATTCGTGCAACTGTATAAATGAGTCACAATAAAATCTTGCTGAGCTAAAGGGGTTAGATACAAAACCTAATGTAAAATTCCATTTATATGAACCTTTTAAAAAAAAACACAATCCAGATTGACAGACATTAGGTCAGTGTTTGAGCTGGGAGTAGAAGGAGTAGGATTGACGTGAAGGGGCACATAAGACCTTTTGTAGATGATAAAAATGCTCTATTTTGGCCGGGCGCGGTGGCTTATACCTGTAATCCCAGCACTTTGGGAGGCTGAGGTGGGTGGATCACGAGGTCAGGAGATCGATACCATCCTGGCTAACACGGTGAAACCTGTCTCTACTAAAAATAGAAAAAATTAACTGGGCATGGTGGTGGGCGCCTGTAGTCCCAGCTACTTGGGAGGCTGAGGCAGGAGAATGGCGTGAACCCAGGTGGCGGAGCTTGCAGTGAGCTGAGATCGCACCACTGCACTCCAGCCTGGGTGACAGAGCGAGACTCCATCTCAAAAAAAAAAAAGCTCTATTTCTTGATTGTGGCAAAGGTTACACAGGTGAATAAAGTTGTCGAAACTCATAGAAAGGTATGCTTAAATTTATTTCATGTCAAGAATACTTCAACAAAGTTGCTACCACTTAGTGTATTTGCTGGGATAAGGTATCAGTAAAGATTCTGGAGCTGAAGAATATAAGTGAATTTATTTATAAGCATACACAGTACAACCTGGGGACACTTAAATATGATTTAGTAGATGTGTTGGTGTGAAGTTTGGAGCTGCAGCAATTTATACAGGTGGATTACAGAACCAGTAAAATATGATGTGGCAAAAATGCTAATACCACCTCATTCATTTTTGTAGGCCAGTAATATCTGAAGATATGTGAATTTACAACCAAAAGGACAAAATCATTTTTCCTTGTAAGTTTAGAAAAACAGTTATTAGGTTTTCTAATATAATTTAATTGTAATTCTCTCTGGAAAAAGAACATATGTGTCACGTATCATGAAGCATCTGTAATGTGTTATAAATTTTATCTGAACAGATACCTATAATTATTAGAATAATAAAAATAATGTGGAATTATAAAGCAATACATTGAAAAGTTTATACAGAATCATAATGCTAAAGCTGGAAAGGATGTAAAAATATTTAATACAGTTTCTTCATATTAAACATAGTGAGAGAAGACTAGCTGGGTGGTGGCAGATTGTATTATAGTCCCTCATTTTTCATCTTTCTTTCTATCTAGGACCTTTGACATGTGTTTTTTGAGTTCCTCACATAAAAGTGCAGTATTTTTCCTGATGCTTGGCTTTGGCATTTGGCTGGGTGACATGCTTTGGTTGGGTGACATGCTTTGGTTGATAAAATAAGGCAGAAATAATGGTGTGCCAGCACCGAGCCTCACGTGGATATGGAGGGGTTTGCTGGTGTTCCTGTTATCACCATGAAAACAGCATGCCTGGGTTAACCTACTGGTACAAGGAGGAGGATCACACAGGAAGAGCAGACAGGCCTCTGTTGAATTGTCCCATCTGAGCTGGGCCTGGAATAGCAGATCCCCAGGACACTGCAGAGAGAATTTTACACCAATGTGTCCTTACAGGGTTTCCAATGTCCAGTAAAATAACTTGTCTGGGGATGGAGTAACATAGATCGGGGGCTAGAAGTATTCAGTAAAGTCTAGTTTCTGTATTAAATGGAGAATAGATTTGTACCAAAGTATAGAGGAGTAAAAGACCCAAAGTGAAAATGTAGAGAAAACAAAATTGGCTTTGATTCACATTTAATCTACCAGAAGCAAAGTAGTTTCAGGCATTAACATGCTTTACTTTGGTGACAGCGCAACTTGAATGCTGAATTCTATTTTACATTAAATGTGGTCAGATTGTAACTGACCCTTAAGCTGTGGGAAAATAGGAGGCTATTTCAAAAAGAATAAAGATCAGAGAGGTAAGGCTTTGTTTCTTGGGAAAAGATAATCCTTGGTATTATTTTTCCCAGTAGTCATTATTTTAAAATAAGATATAGGATAAAATGTCTTAATTTAGTCAAGTGAAAAGGGAGACTAGACATGTCATTGAGATATGAGATTTAAGACAAAAAATAGCATGATGTCCTACCAGACCAGTATTGTCTTCTGTTGTCGACGTGGCTACTATCCATCATAGCCAAGGTGATCACATAACCTGTAACGTGCCCTTTTGGAAGGCCCTGGACAGTGAATGTAAAGCCCAGGACATCCTGGTTAGATCAACTCAAATAACCATGTGGTAAACCTGAATGAAGCACAGATGAATTCAATACATCAAAAGCAAATGATAAAAAGAAAACGACAAGTTTTCTGATCAGACAAAATAAAGTATCTCCTCTTTAAGTAATGCCAAATGTGAAATAGATAAAAGATGAATGGAATTAGTAGCAAAATAGCAGCCATATAAGCGTATAAATGTTAATCCTTACATATTTGAAATCTGACTTTAATAAAGCAAAGGGAAATACATTTTTGCAGTTTTAGCAAAGTTAAAAAAAAGACAGACTGGTGAGGAATATCATGAATCCTTTGATAGCCATTATTAGATGTGGCCAGGGGGCAGGCCAGTATCAATAGAATGATAATGGGGAAAATAAAGTAAGTGAACTGGGTTAAGCTAAGGTTAGGAAATTAATTACTCAAAGCGGCTGACTTCAAATGTAGTGCCTGGTTGTTATCCTGTATTTCTGGCATTAGGAAACAAAACCAACTTGAGCTCATTCAAGAAAAAAACAAAAAGAAGAAATATATATATATATATATATTTGAAAGATGCAGAGTTGCCTTGCAGAATTGAAGGTTGTTGAGTTCAGTTTGATTTAAAGCAGGAATAATCAGAAGTCCATGTGCCCACACTCACCTAATTCTTCCTGGAATTCATGACCTGTTGCCTCTGCTTTTTCTTGTTTGTTTGCATGATTTTCTGCTCTTGGCAGTCTGGCTTCTCTCCTTCTTTTCTGTGACCTCAGCAGAAGAGGCCAGCTTCATTTTTGCTGCTGTTGTACCACCTCAGTTAAATGGACCACTAGGCTGATGTAGAAACTCAAACTCTACATTTTCAGGAAAAATAGTTTTATTTGTTCAGCTTCAATGCTGTGGCCACTTCTGGCTTATCAGTTATGTCCCGAACAGACATTGTACTGTCATATTGTATGAACAGACTTCCAGAAGCGTCATTCCCCTCTGTTAGTGGAAGGGGTCAGTTCCCATACAAGGAATGGTATCATGGACTGGCAGACATCTTTGAAGGTATCATCTTAACTTTTTCCTTGGCTGCTGGACAGATAACTTTCCTTCTTCCCCCACATTCACCAACATTCTGGGTTTGGCCCCTATGTGAAAGAAGTCAACCATTTACTAAGGCATGGTGACCCTTAAGCCCAGGTAATTGTTGTATCCAGATTGCAACTTTTGACCTATAGTGGGGAGGTTGTTGGGGGTGGAAGAGAAAACTGTCACCAAAAAAATCTCATTTAGTACATGGGGCAAACCCAACATCTCTATGCTAATATATGCAACTGTGTGTCCAGAAGATAAAGAGCATCCTGCAACAGGCACAGAAAAGTAAGTGAAAGGGTCAGCTGCTTATTGTGGCCATGTGTGACAACTGGTTTAAAAACCTGCCCACTATTTTTCCCTGCCCTGAGAAGCTTCCTTTGATTCAGGATCTTCAGCTGGGAGCATCTGGGGGTAGTATTATCGTTTTGGGATGATATGTGTTCTCTGTACACCACTTCTTTGCATCTTTGTAACCAGTCCTTAAGAGTGCAGAGGGTCCTCTTTGTATGGGTGGCATTTTATCTGATACTACAACTCCTGTAACAACTTCAGTTTCGTCTTGGAGCCTGTAGCTTACAATAAAACATCTTTAGGATCCTTGAAAAGTAATAATCTGGAAATATTCTTGTCTATTTAAATTAAAAACAAAATTTGGGCCCTGGGTAGTGTGAGACTTCAGCTTCCCAGCAGATCTGGATGCTAGTCTATCACTATTACTTTCTTCAAAACGACCTTAACCTCAGGGCATCATTGAGGATAAAGACTTGGAGATAGTAGAGGCTTGATTTACATTGGATCTTTAGAGAACAAAGTATTCTGTTTTATTTGTACTTGCTGTTTGTTTTGATTTATTTAGGTTATTTTTATTCCACTGGAGCTGCGCTGTGAACAAAGTAACCTATGGTCCTCGGAGGATCCTAAGTAATAGTTCCACAGTTGGATCGCCTTAGCTCTTACTATTCTAGTTGCCAGAAACCTACATTGTCTCAGTCAGATCATTAAGCTTTTTTTTTTATAGGGGTAGAGGTGTTTATTAGCTAAGATCATTCTAGGTGTTGACAAATGAACTTTCAAATCTCAGTTTACGTCAGTAACTCACATAGAATCTAGATAGCCACCAGTGGGGAAGACAGCCATTTAGGGAAATAGGCTGACTTTGTGCCATCTTTAAAAATGTTTCTGCTTCCAACTAGTCGATGGGGAAGAGAGAGGTAATTGGTCAAGAGGACTTTACTTTGCCAAGGTCCAGAAATGGAAGGTGCCCTCCCATTGTCCAGAACTCAGTCACATGGCTGTTTCTAATTGCAAAGGAGGAAATGTCTAACTGTGTGCCCCGGAGGAGAATAACATTAATTTGGTGAACAGTGAGTCAGTCTCCACAACCGCAACAGCCTCTCTCCTTTGCTGACCAAAATATCTGCTTCGGTCTTTTCCCACACACATTGAGATAACTCAAAACCCCACCTGGTTACTATTTATGCTCAAAGTCCAGTATTTCTAAGTGTTTCCCAGTCGTCTCCATCAGATTATAATGTGGCATCTTGATCCACCGTAGAGCTAAAAAGACAAGTTGTCTGCACTGTACCTTTCCCCAAATAAGTACAAATCAACCACAGACAACAGCAATAAATCTCCCATAGAGAAACAGGTCAAATGGCAGAGGCATGGCAATAATTGGCCCATAAAGGTTGCAAAATCTTACTCAGAGAGTGGGGAAAGTTCCTTGATTAGAACCTAATTTTGCTGTTTTAGAGACACTGCCTGTTTGCTGCTCTCTGCAGACTCGGGTTCCACCTTCTGGGAGAGGCTTTCTTTTTTATTATTCTCTGCCTTGGAAATCGATACTGAGAACTGTGCTCTCCTTAATGGCTACAGAGTTTTTAGAGCCCATTCCTGCTGGTGCAAATCTAAGAGCCCAAAATTTGTATTAAGACTGCTCTAGTCAAAGGTGTATGAAGTCCGGAATTTTCATTGCTTTTGGTAATATGATTCCTTTATCAATTTAGTGGGCTCGCACTAGGCTTCATGTGGCAGTGACCAACATCCAAAGTTCCTTCCTAGATATACTTCTCAAGGTTGGCTTATGCCTTTTCTTTCTCACCCTTGTGTCTTCTTCTCGGTTTGTGGCTGATCACTCAAAGGCCATCTGAAATAATAGATGAGATGGCTGTACCCTGAATCTGGTCATTTTTTGTGGGGCACAGAATTAAGGGGATTTTGTAACTCAAAATCTTTTTCAGTCTTAACTCTTCTTGTTTGGAGTCTGAGGTAGGCGGTGTTTTAACTTGTAAAACTTCAAATTTCTGAATTTTCTCCTTTACTAGACTGCCTGGATAGACAGCATTCAACAAAGGAATTAAAGAGCTAGGGGGCTGGGTGTGGTGGCTTACACCTGTAATCCCAGTAATGTGGGAGGTCGAGGCAGGAGGATCAGTTGAAGTCAGGAGTTTGACACCAGCCTGGGGAAACAAAGCAAGACCCTTGTCTCTAAAAAATAATATATATATACGTATATTTATATAAATATAAATATTATAATATATAAATAAAATTATATTTATAATATATATTATACATATATATAAAATAAAATAGCCAAGCATGTGCTACTCAAGAGGCTGAAGCTGGGAAATTGCTTAAGCCCAGGAGATCGAGGCTGCAGTAAGCCATGAAGCTATGATGGCACCCAGAGCAAGTCTCCAAAAAAAAAAAAAAAAATCTTTAATTAAACTAGAAAGAAACAAAGAACTAGGGCAGAGTGAGCCACTGATTAACTGTTTGTCCTTGAGTTATTCTTTGTAGGATATCTGCGCAAGGCAGCTGCTTAAACAGAACATTTGCGTTAGTGAGAAATAAGCTTTTCTTATGCTAAGCTTTTGAAACTTTGATTTTTTTTTTGTTGTATCTATTAGCACATCCTGACTAACAGAAGGGTGGAGCATAGAATTTTCTTATAAATGTTTTGATCTAGGCACCAACTGTCTCTATGGAGTATGCCCTAATTTTCTCCACTTTCAGTGTAAAACATCTGAAATAGAGTTTGTCTGGTTCTGGTTTCATACACTCAAGTTATTGTAGCTTCTGAAGCATATTCACATATTCTTCCAATATACTTCCAAAGACTGCCCACTGCGTAGCCAGCCAGGGGAAATCCTAATGCTTCACACTTTCTCTTAGAGTCTCTTGTTTGAGATTGCATTTCCTGGTATGAATTTATTGTGAAGATTTAGAAATGCATTTCAGAATGCAAGAGCAGAAAGCACAGGTGAGCCTTGACACTGGAGAGCCAGCGCAGACTGGAAAATAATGAGGAACCAAGGCACTCTCTCCCTGGGGCTACCTGGTCTTTGCTCTGCGTCTCACTGCATGCTGGCTTTGTTCTTGTTCTTGCACTTCACCTGCAGTTCTTCTGCTAGAATCCCCACAGTTCCAGAGTTCACGTTACTTCAGTTCAAGAGAAGAGCTCAAAGAGGAAGAGAACCTCTCAGCCACAACTCCAAAATCCCGCACCGTAGCATAAAAAGTGGAGGAGTGGGTCAAACATCGTGCTAAGATGTCCATTCCTTTGAACTGTGAGATAAATTCCCAGAAAAAAAGAGAATGCTGCAGACCAGGCAGATACTTCTTAAGATTTATATGCTAAGCAACCACAGTGTCCTGGGGGACTGATACATTCATACCCAATCTGGGCTGATGGCATCTGCCTATATGAGAATAAAGTTGTTCTCTTTCATGCAAATAAATAACGGCAGAACTGGAGACCCTACGGTGTAGCTAAGAAAAATTGGATTTAGTCAGAAGACCTGATATTAGTTGTGGCTTTGCTTATCCTAGAAGTCTGACAATAGACAAAGCATTTAACCTCTTCAGGGTCATATTTTAATGCTCTGAAATTGGGCTAAGGGTCTCACAGTTCCCTTTGTAGATTTGATAGGATTTTGATCTGGTTGTTTTGACTAAATATTTTGATGAATACTAACTGTTGCCGTGCAGATGGTGATAGTTTTATTTTTGAAGCCTTGGGCTGCCTTTCTGATGAATTAAGTGAACAAATGTATTCTAAACACCCAAATCCATTAACCTTATACCAGTCCTCCCGCACTAATTTCAGTGCAACAGGATCTTTCCCAAATGAGCACTAATTTCTAAACAATCCAATATGGAAAATCCATGAATTAAGTCTTAATGCATTATTAAAGCCGTATTTGTTAAGATCACACAACTGCCAAATCTGAGAGTCCTATCTGCCACAAATGAGATTTGCATAAAAGTGTTTTTAATCACTTTGTTTTCAATGTACCATAAGTGTCTTATCTAATCTAAATGAATGTTGGTATTAATTCATAGAACAGCCAAACGGTTTGTTCCTCTGTACTTTATAGTGCCCAGGAACTCTTTATCTGTGTCTACACGCTGTCCCTAAGGGGCCACTGGAGGCTCCTGTGTGAAGTTGGGGAAGGGGTTGTCTGCTTTGGGCAGGTTCTTATCACTAAAATAACACCGATTGACATGTATTATAATTATTTATTTTCATGGTTAACATCCACTAGACAGTGTGGACCATTGAGAGGAAAGAATTATATTTTATTGTTAGCATGTATCTGATGCCTACCAGGTTACCTGGCACTTAAGAGTTTGTTTAAAATATTTCTGTTGAATGAAATAAATAACAATTATTCTTAATAGTCTGGATAATTAGTGTGTCAGCACCAAGTGAACAAAATTTTGGCCAAGGAAAAAGTATCTAAAGAAATTGTGATGTTTGGATATAAAATTTTATCCAGAAGCAATATTTTCCTGTTTTTCATTCATAAAGTCATAGCACAGATACTGATAAGTGGGTTTAATATTGTTGCTGGTGTTATTTGGAAAATACTTGAAATACTTAACCATCTGGCTATCTGTTCCTTGGGTAACTGACATTTTATAAGGTAACTGGAGCTTGAAAGTTTTATCTAGATATTTGAGAATAATGCCAAATACCATCAAGGCTCCTATATTGCCATTGTATACACAACTCATTGTATTGTTTTGTCAGACATTTTCTCATCAGAAGAGGAAAAAATTGTGTCTGTTATTGAGAATGAGTACACATGAGGAAATGATATTTGTAAAATAACAGAACAATGTTAACACTTTTTTTTCTTGTTAGGATTAAATATGTAGGATAGCAACTGGAAAAGTATGTAATGGGGTTCTTTCTAGATTGAAAGAATGCCTGATAATTTTAAAATACTGCATTTTATTTTATTAGGAGACAGCTCTGACTGTCTCTCCTCACCCTGACATTTTTCCTCCTGAGGACAAAAGAAAAAAAATTACTTTGTTGGCATTGTAACCCTTCAGGTAACATACAATCATGTCCTAATTAAACATTTGGAATACTATTGTTCTGGATCAGCAATGTGCTCAGCTATTTTGGCTTGTAACTGTGGTCGCATGAGTAATTTGGGCTTAATTCTAGCTCTTTCATGGTGACTTTAACTGTATTAGTCACAGAGTTGAGCTAATAATTTTTTTAATTGCCCAGAAAAAGACTAATTCCAAAACACTGTAATTTAGGTACAAAGGCCAAGGTATCATCACATGAGATGTTTGGAAATTGGAATTTCTTGAATAGGGTAAGTGTAAAATTCTGGTTCCTTTTCTTGTTTTCTGTCTTTATGGGCCTCATAAATTGGCCTCTCTTGCCTAAGTTGTGTGCTCTTTTTTAGAACTGATGGTCTAAAGGTGATGTTTAGATGTATGACCAAGAGAAAATATACTACTGTTAAATAATCACTTACTAATTACAGTTGATTGGTTTGTCGAGGGAAGCTTAAGGACTAAAGGCCTTATACCAAAATGATTTTAGATATTATTCAAATATTTTTTGTTTTCTCCAACTTTGTGTACTATTAAATATAACACTGAACTTTTTTATTTTTTAGTTGTTCAACTTTTTTTCTAAAAGTTTCCTGTTTTGTCACTTGATATTTTCTTTCATTAGTGTTTCCCTGAGTGTGGTCTCTGAAGCGGTCACATCAGCATCATATAAAAACTTTTTAGAAATGCAATTCTTCAGACCGCACTTCAGATTTCTGAATCAGAGAATATGGAAGTGGGGCCCAGAAATCTCTTTAATCAAGCCCTCCAAGTGATTCTGATGATCTACGCTAAAGTGTGAGAACTACTATTGAATGATTTTTTAAAAACTTTTGTTCTTCCTTTAATTAGTATGTCAGTTCCTGTCATTTTAATGTTCTTCAGTTTTATTCCATAATCTGTCCTTGGAAGTCACATAATGTCACTTCTGATTGCATTTTATTAGTCAAGACAGTTACAAAGTTCTGTCCAGGCTTAAGGGGAGGGGGCACAGACTATCTTTTGACAAAGGGGCAGTACACTCACATTATACAAATAATCTGCAAGATGAGAAATATCATTATGCCATCTTTGAAAAACATAATCAGCAACACCCCATAAACTGTAAACATCTTTTAAAACATAAGGCTGAGAATAAATGTGATTATCCCTGCTTAAAACAAGGCATCAATGTATGAATAGCTAAAAATGGCATTAGGACTTACAGACCAAAAAAAAAAAAAAAAAAAGAAAGAAAAAAAAAAGATATGAAGACTATGTTCACCAGAGACGTTTAATCTAAAAAAAAATTAGATGTTCCTTTTCCCCTTAAAAACAGATCCTCCTCTTCTCTTTTCCTCTTGTTAATACATTTAAGGGATTAAGCTGATAATTTAACAATATTCTGGCCATAGTCTATAAAATAAGAAAAATATTCAGAAAAGAATAGAGACTCACATCTACTAGGTAATAGAAATGGGAACTAGAGGTTTATAATTTCACTGGAAAGGAGGATGTGGGTCTCATAAAGTATCAATGAGAGCCCTTTGGACAATAAAATTTGCCGTTGGGCAGCCTGAGCCAATGTGCATGAAGCAATTATTTGGGTTTCTGGAAAAGTGGCCCTAGAAGTAGGAGAGAAAAAGATTTTGCCAGGCTGTACATGCAAACATAGGGAAAACAAAGCTCAGCACCTTGGAATGAAGAAAGAAGTGGGAATCAGGCAAGCAATCGAACAGAATAATCAGCTCAATTAATTGGGAAGAAAATCCATACCCAAAGCAATGAAATACAAATAAATCCTACAGCAAGAGGGAAGACTCGGGCCATGGAAGATTCCCTGAGGGCTCCAGGGCTTAGCTATACACCTATTATGCCTCATGGCCTTAGTGATGGTTGACAAGTGATATGGGCTGGCTCTGTGTCTGCACCCAAATCTCACCTTGAATTGTAATACGTGTCACAGGACTCAGTGGGAGGTAACTGAATTACGTTGGTGGGTTTTTCCCATGCTGTTCTCGAGACAGTGAATGCATCTCATGAGAGCTGATGGTTTTATAAAGGGGAGTTCCCCTGCACATGCCCTCTTGCCTGTCACCATGTAAGACATGCCTTGCTCTTCCTTCACCTTCCACCATGATTGTGAGGCCTCCCCAGTCATGCTGAACTGTGAGTCCATTAAACTTCTTTCCTTTATAAATTACCCAGTCTTGGGTATGTCTTTATTAGGAACATGAGAATAGAATAACACAGTAAATTGGTACTGGTACAATGAGGTGCTGCTGTAAAGATACCTGAAAATGTGAAAGCAACTTTGGAACTGGGTAACAGGCTGCATTTGGAACAGTTTGGAGGGCTCAAAAGACAGGAAAATGTGGGAAAATTTGGAACTTCCTAGAGACTTGGAGAGCTCAGAAGGCAGGAAGATGTGGGAAAGATTGGAACTTCCTAGAGACTGGTTGAATAGCTTTGACCAAAATGCTGACAGTGATATGGACAATGCAGTCCAGGCTGAGGTGGTCTCAGGTGGAGATGAGGAACTTGCTGGGAACTGAAGCAAAGATGACTCTTGTTATGCTTTAGCAAAGAGACTGGCAGCATTTTTCTCCTGCCCTAGAGACTGTAGAACTAAGAATTCGAGAGAGATGATTTAAGGAACCTGGCAGAAGAAATTTCTAAGCACCAAAGCATTCAAGAGGTGACAGAGCATACGATTTGCAGCCTGACAATGTGGTAGAAAAGAAAAACCCATTTTCTGGGGCAAAATTCAAGTGGGTTTCAGAAATTTGCATAAATAACCAGGAGCCAAATGTTAATTGCCACAACAATGGGGAAAATGTGTCCAGGTCGTGTCAGAGATCTTCACAGCAGCCCCTCCCATGACAGGCCCAGAGGTCTAGAAGGAAAAAATGGTTTCATGGGCCGGGTTCAGGGCACCCCCGCTGTGTGCAGCCTAATGACTTGGTGCCCTGTATCCTAGCCATTCCAGTCATGGCTAAAAAGGACCAAGGTGTAGCTTTGGCTATGGCTTCAGAGTGGTGCAAGCCCCAAGCCTTGTCAGCTTTCTTGTGGTGTTGGTCCTGCAAGTATACAGAGGTCAAGAATTGAGGTTTGAGAACCTCTGTTTAGATTTCAGAGGATGTGTGGAAACACCTGTTTGTCCAGGCAGAAGTTTGCTGCAGGGGCAGGGCCCTCATGGAAAATCTCTGCTAGGGCAGTGTGGAAGGATAATGTGGGGTTAGAGCCCCCGACACAGAGTCACTATGGTGGCACTGCCTAGTGGAGCTGTGAGAAGAGAGTCAGCATCCTCCAGACTCCAGAATGGTAGATCCACTGATGGCTTGCACTGAGCATCTGAAAAAGCCTCAGGGACTCAACATCAGCCTATAAAAGCAGCCAGCAGGATGTCTGTACCCTGCAAAGCCACGGGGGTGGAGTTTCCCAAGACCATGGGAACCCACCTCTTACATTCGCATAACCTGGATGCAAGACATGGAATCAAAAAAGGTCATTTGGGAGCTTTAAGATTTGACTGCCCTGCTGGATTTCAGACTTGCATGGGGCCTGTAGCCCCTTCATTTTGGCAAATTTCTCCTATTTGGAATGGGTAGATTTACCCAATGCCTGTATCCCCATTGTATCTAGGAAGTAACTAATTTGCTTTAGGTTTTACAGTCTCATAAGCAGAAGGGACTTGTCTCAGATGAGACTTTGGATTGTGGACTTTTGAGTTAATGAGAACATGAGTTAACTCATTTGGGGGATTATTGAGAAGACATGATTGGTTTGGAAATGTGAGGACATGATATTTGGGAGGAGCCAGAGGTAAAATAATATGGTTTGGCTGTGTCTGCATCCAAATCTCACCTTGAATTGTAATAATCCCAACATGTTATGGAGGAACCCGATGGGAGGTAACTGAATTATGTTGGTGGGTTTTTCCCATGCTGCTTTTGTGATAGTGAATAAATCTCATGAGATCTGATGGTTTTATAATGGAGAGTTCCCCTGCACATGCCCTCTTGCCTGCCACCATATAAGACATACCTTGCTCTTCCTTAGCCTTCTCCCATAATTGTGAGGCCTCCCCAGCCATGCTGAACTGTGAGTCCATTAAACCTCTTTCCTTTCTATATTACCCAGTTTTAGGTATGTCTTTATTAGCCGTGTGAGAACAGATGAATATAATAAGGTTACAAGGTCAGATTGAACATTCAGTGCCATTTACTATTCAGAGATTACAAGCATAAGTTCATAGGTCAGCTGAGCACTTTTGCTGGTCTGGGCCAGGTTTGGCAGATTTTGAATGAACTCTCTTAAATATTTGTGCTCAGCAGCATGCACAGAGGATAGACAGCTTTGCTGTTTATCGACTAGGTATTTTCACATGTCTGTAGCCTTCACTGGCAAAATTAGATGAGGCCAGACTAATTAGATGAGAGAAAGAAATAAAGAACATCCAAATTGGAAAGGAAGAAGTCAAATTAGCCCACTTGCAGGCAACATGATCTTATACTTAGAAAAACCTAAATTCTCCACCAAAAAGCTGTTAGAACTGAAAAACAAATTCAGTAAAGTTGCATGATGCAAAATTATCATACAGAAATCATTACCATTTGTATATGCCAACAGCAAGCAATCTGAAAAAGAAATAAAGAAAGCAAACCCATTTATAATAACTACAAAAAATGTAAAATATCTGGGAACCAATCTTACCTAAGAAGAGAAAGATCTATACAAGGTAAACTATAAAACTCTGATGAAGGAAATAGAAAAGGACACCCCCCAAAATGGAAAGATATTCTATGCTTATGGATTGGAAGAATTAATATTGTTAGAATGACAATATTACTCAAAGCAATTTACAGATTCAATAAAATCCCTATCAGAATGCCACTGACATTCTTCATGGAATAGGAAAAAAAATGCTAAGATTTATATAAAACTGTTAGGGGTGGAAGGTACCTGAGTAACTCGGGTCTGCAGCAACCTCAATTCTTCCCTCCTCAGAAGAAACAATTTGACTGAGGGGCATACGGCAGAAAAAGAGACGAAGGGAAGTTTCACAGCAGGAGTGGAAGTTTATTTAAAAGCTTTAGCACAGGAAAGAAAGGGAAGTACACTTGGAAGAGACCCAAGTGAGCACCGTGAAGATCAAGTGTGGCATTTAACCTTGATCTTAGCACTTTCTCTGCTGGCCCAGTTCTGGTGTCTTGTGCCTCTTTCCCATGATTCTTCCGTTAGGGTGGGCTGCCTGCATGTGCAGTGTCCTCCTTATGCTTGGAAAGTGAGCATGAGCAGTGTGTTTAGGAAGTTGTATGCATGCCCAGATGAGGCTTTCTTCCCTTTTCAGGTGGAATGCTCCCGAAAAGATCATACTCCCTCATTTTGTCTCTTAATGCTCAAGCCCAGGCTCACTTGCCCAATACCTGAGATTTTATTACGAATTTCAAGGTTTTTTATTTATTTGGGAAGTTGATTCTCCCTGGTCCCTGCTTTCAATGAACACTTTCATGTGTCAGCTGTGGACCACCAGGAGATTGTCTCTCTCTGGTGCTGGCAGCCAAATTGTCATTTTTAGAGAGGCAATGGGATAACTGCCAAACCATATTGATGATTGCCTGACATTCCTGGTAGGTGGGGAAAGAGCTCTCTCCTGTCCTGCTCATGCCTGTCTAACTACCTGTAACAAAATCACAAAAGACCCTACCTGAATAGCCAAAGTAATCTTGAGCAAAAAAAAAAACAAAACAAACAAACAAACAAACAAAAAACAAACAAAAAAAACAAAGCTGAGGCATCACACTACCTTATTCCAAAATGTACTACAAAGCTGTAGAAAGCAAAACAGCAAAGCACTGGCATAAAAACAGAAACATAGACCAAAGGAACAAAATAGAGAACCCATACATAAATCCATGTATTTACCAAAGACTCATCTTTGACAAAGATCAAAACATACAATGGCTAAAGGACAATTTTTTTTGATGGGTGGTGCTTGGAAAATTGGATAACCATAGGCAGAAGAATGAAACTAGACCCCAAGTTCTCACCATACAGAAAAATCAAATCAAAATGGATTAGAGACTTGGATCTAAGACCTGAAACTATAAAACTCCTAGAAGAAAACTCTGAGCAAATGCTCCAGGACATGATGTGGATTGTGCAAGGCTTTTTGAGGCTTAGAATAGGGACGTGCACAACTTCATTTCCTCTACATTTTGTAGGCTTAAGGCTAGTTTGGATTTATTGGGTGGAGAAATAGAATAAGCTTGCTGGTGGGAGCTGGTGCAAAGTCCCATTGAAAAGGAGAATGGGTAGAATGAAGGGAGTAATTGTGGCCATTATTACAATCTACTATAGTCATTGATAAATTTGAGTTTAATTTCTAGTGAGAGGAGATTGACGAGTCTGCAGACATGAAAGCAAGGAAACAGGCAAATAAAGAGGCAAAGTAATATTGGCTATAGTAAGTGAAATGAAAAGAAAATAAAGCTTTGGGCAAACAGCATTCTAGGCAGAGGGAACACACACATACAAGTTTTCAGTTGGAATGTACTTGCATATTTGAATACAAAAAGTTAGTGCATCTGGAGTGTGGTGATCCAAGGAAGGGAATGGTAGGTGAGATGTGATCATACAGGGCCTTGAAAGACAAAATACCACAGAATTGCTATTGGATTCTAAGCATTAGAGGTTTTTCATTAGGGAGGATATCTCTTCTAAGTTAAACCCTACTTTGAGGCTTCAACATTGTAGATATCCTTAAATAAACTTTATAATTAAAAATATTTGTTCCTAAGTATTCTTTATGCCACTTGCATTTTTCCCTATCAATCGCAATCTGGGGGGCTGGGAATATTCTCAGAAGGCCCTTTGTCTGCTTCCAGCTCAGTGGCCTCATGTTAGCTCAGCGAACCCAAATGAGCCATAGGGCCAACATAGAAGAGACAAGACTTGGACTCCAGAGTAAAGGGAGAAGAGCCAAGTGCAGTGGTTCATGACTGTAATCCCAGCACCCCAGCATTTTGGGAGGCTGAAGCAGGAGGTTCGCTGGAGCTCAGGAGTTCAAGACCAGCCTGGCTAATGAGACCCTGTCTCTACAAAACATTTAAAAATTGGTGAGGCATGTTGGTGCACGACTGTAGTCTGAAGCTACTGGGGAGGCTGAAGTGCGAGGATCACTTGAGCCCTGGAGGTGGAAGCTGCAGTGAGCTGTGATTGCACCACTGCACTCCAGCCTGGGTGACAGACCAAGACTCCATCACACACACACACACACACATATACACACATGCCCCCTAAAACAAATGCAGAGTAAAAGGAGAAGGTTTTATAACTGGTACAAATAGAGTTTTGTTCTACCACCATATTTTTCTCTGCAGTAAATAACTAAGAATGATAAGAATGAGTGAGTACATTTATTGTGAGAAAAATTTGTGATTACATTTCTATGTATAAGATCAGTGGGAGCTACAAAGGTTACTAGGTTTTCACTTGATGTTTTTACACACTAGAAATCCAGAGAATAAGATTCTTCTGGGTAGAATATTATTAAATTGTAATGTGGACATTCCACTATGTCTCTCAATGGCTGCTTTGAGAAACACTGACTACAGAACATTCTTCCAAGCCATCCCTACACAAGGCCAAGGCATTAATTAGGAACAAAGAAATTAACGAAATTACTGATGTCAGATGTACACACACACATCAAAAGAGAAAACTCATTTTCTAAAACAATTCTTCCTGAAATTTTCATGTCATTTCATGCATAGAAAATGGCAATATCTGCACAACACCCCAGGATAAAAGATAAGGCTTCTCACTGAAAGAGGTGACCATGTTCAATGACTTTGGCCTCTACAGGTTCTATCTTGCTGCCCCTGGTATCAGAGGACCCTGATCTATATATATATATATAAAACTTGTAAACTGTGCATAACTTATTCCCTGCACTTTGGTTATGAAAAATAAAGAAAAACTAATATTAAAACAAAATTGTTTTATTGTATGTGAACCAAATTTTGTTAACCCACTTAAACCTTGGATGCAGATACTTTTTGATGTTATCGATCCAAATGAATCTTATTTTGGCTTTTCTAGGCAGCACAGTCTTGAGCTAGCTCCTAATTCCTTTCAGTATTGACTAAGTTCTTAAAAGACGAGGAATAGAACTAGTTAAGAATGGTTGCCTGTTTATATTCTGAATACAGAACTAAAATACTGTGACTGCAGTCCGTCCACATATCAATGGGGAAATGAATTTGTCTCTTTGCAATGTTATTTTCATTAGCAACATGTTTTCTTAGTTAGCTGTATAAAATGAGTACATCATTCTTGACATACTCTTCCTGGCACACTTGTTTACAATGGTTCGGTAATCATCAAGATACAAACTAGAAGCATGCTGTGCATGTGATGAGTTTTAGCGCCACACAAGTAGCCATGTTTACTTAATTTGGAAGATAGCGCAGTAATTTTCCACTTAAAATTCTGTCTGAGAGTCTATAGTAGAAGCTATTTTCTTGGTTGTGGCTTTTGTTTGCTTTGCGATTTGTTGTTTTTGTTTTGGCTATACATTGCCAGGCTTGTTTTCTCTTTTGCTGTATTTGAATTTAAATATTCCCAATTATGGAGTGGCTTTAAGAATTATCCCCCCTTTTTTTTTCCTATTTTTCTAGATGAGTTTTTGTAGCTCCGCTCCTTGTTCAGGTAACTATTTCTTACAGCTTTATTGATTTGGGTCTAATTACTTGACCTAATTCATGCCATCTCTCTGTATTAAGGATGTTTTATGGCTTTTGTCTCAGCCTGTTAGTCTATACTTTGTTAATGATACTTTTTTAAAGGTTACAGACAATTTCTATTGGAAGAACTATTCCTTAATTTATCATTTTAATGTTTGCAAGTATATTTTCTGGGCATTCAATATTGCTATTCTCATTAATATTACTACCAGCATATTAATGAAGCAGAAATATGCTGGATAACACGGAGCATATGGAAGTCTATCTCTCTAGCCAACTAAAATTTGAAGAAAACATTGTACTCTCTGGTCTCTCACCGATATGGTTTGGCTATGTCCCTACCCAAATCTCATCATGAATTGTATAATAATTCTCACAATCCTCATGTGTCATGGGAAGGAACTGGTGGGAAGTAATTGAATCATGGGGGTAGTTGTCTCCATGTTGTTCTCATGATAGTGAGTTCTCACGAGATCTGATGGTGTTATAAGGGGCTTCCCCCCGCCCTTTGCTCTGCACTTCTCCTTGCTGCTGCCATGTGAAGGAGGATGTATTTGCTTTCCCTTCTGCCATGATTATAAGTTTCCTGAGGCTTCCCCAGCCATGCAGTACTGTGAGTCAATTAAACTTCTTTCCTTTATAAATTACCAAGTCTTGGGTATGTCTTTAGTAGTAGTGTGAGAATGGTCTAATACACTCATCTAGTTGAGAGAATGAAACTTTTGAGCATGAATGGGGAAAAGTCTTCTACATTGCATACCTATGTGTAATATTTTGAGCTATCTATGGTGTGAGCGACTCAGTGGCCATACATGATGGGGGTATAATGAAGCAGTTGGTTCCATGAATTGCATTTTGCTCTATTGAAGGAGGTCCAGAGTCTCCTTCCTTTTCAGGTACATTTTTTGATGTAGAGTAAATGATTGTAGCAGTGGTAGGAGACACAGGAAGAAATATCCTGCTGCACAGAGCATACACATCAACCCTTCTGTTTGCTGCTGCACCATCTGCCTTCCAGTCTGTAAGCCACTCGAGGAACACATGCAGGGGTTCTCAAATTTGTGCATGTTAGCAGGCAGTTGGTCAAGCTTCTCCAGAGCTTTTAAGAAAAGTCAAAGAACTTTGGGTTCGTTATTTTCATTTGCTGTGTCTCAAATTCGACAATTAAATGTTTCATTGTGGTTCGAATGTTTTATTAATGGAGTGTTTCATTCCATCAGTGAAATGATCCTCAGGATTTAGAAATAAGGATGAATGACAGTCACACAAATACTCCCACCTCTAAATTGTTCACCAGAAAAGATAACTGCACTCAGTCAGGGCAGATAGCCAGGACCATGAGAGCAGTGAATATTGTTGTGACTCTTTGCAGAATATATCAGGTAGTTTGGGTTTTTTTTTTACTTTGCTCTCTTCCTTTTGCTAGGAACAAGTAATGACAAACTCTTGCCAGTTTTACTTTCTAAATGTTTTTCAAATCTGTCCTCCTTCTCTGCATCTGTGAATGCTATCTTAGATGACACCATCATCATCTTGCAACCTAATGAAACAGTCTATTAACCAATGTTTCTAACTTCAGCCTTGTTCACTTCAAATCAGTCTGTCACTGAACCATCAGATTTAAAAGAGAAATCTGACCTGTCATTTGTTTGTTTAAAACCCTTGAGTGGCAACCATTGCTCAGTGGATATAATCTAAGTTTCCTAACGTGTAAATTAAAGCTCTCCATTATGGAATTTCCTCAGACTCTTGTCTTCACTCTTGGCTTCAGCAACACTGAACACTTGTGAAGTTTCTCTTTTTCATGCCTTAGCTCCTGATTTCCTATCTACTTGAAATATATTCTTTTTCCTATTCATGTCATGACTCTTTGTCACCCTTTAAAAGTCTGCACAGATATCAACTCCTCCAGAAACTCTCCCTACTCCTCTCCAGGCTGGAATAGATGCTGTTACTCTGTGGTCCATATCCTTGTAATTAATACACTTTCTTTGGAATGACTCTATGTATTCATCTATGTGATTATCTTTACCACCATATTATAAGCTCTTTGAGGACAGAAAATAAGACTTGTTCTTTGAATTCTTGGCTTCTTGCTCAGGACGTGATGCATCAAAGGCACTCAATTCATATTTGTATATTTCATAAAGTAAAATGCCTCTGTGCTAGATGAAATCCTTCTGAAGCAAGGAAACAGAGGGAGAACAGAAGAGAAATCTGGGATGAACTTTTGGAAATTCCCATGAATCATGTATTTTATTGTATTCTATTTCATCTTTCTTTTCCTGTTCTTATCTTTAGAACAAGGGTTATAGCTAGATATCCTGCTTTCTCTGAACCACTTCAAAATAAATGGTATGAGTCTCAACACACACATGGCATGTTCAGTGAATATTTGTGACTGATAATCCTTAGAATATCACTGAGATAGTGCTGCATGTCAAGACCAAGCAATGTAAAAGAAAAATTGGTTTAGAGAGGAGATATAAATACTCAATATTATATTGCAAGGAATGTTATTGTGCTTTAGAAGAAAAACATATGAGAACATTTGTGGAAAGAAGAAAAATGAAAAGCAAAAAGATCTATCCTTTCAGTCTATTTAGTATATAATTCATCATTCATCTCATATCTTCCTAATCTGTCTCATTGTTCCCATCATCTATTTGCCCAGAACCCACCATTGCATTAGCTTAATGCGGTAGCATATCTTTTATTTCAGTAGCGCTAGTCAAATACATTTGTAAACAAGAGGTAAAAGCAAATGCCAGCCTTATTTGTTTACATGCACCCTATTACTTACATAGAATCCAAAGCTACTTCCTTCCTCCTGTCTTAGGTATACAGTCAGGTCTGATGAAACACGAACACTGACATCATTCTTTTATACCTGGAAAATCAGAACTAAGTGCTTTCCATAAAAATGTTCCATGTGAAATTGGCGTCAATTAATGCACTGAACTATTATTTCTCCCGGATGGAAGTGTCATTTTAGAAATATGAAGACATTACTTCATTGTACTAGGGAAAAAAAATCAGGCATCAGGAGGATTCTTATTCAAGCGTAGAAAGCTATTAAACCTTACCAGAGGTGCCCTGTAGCAGGGCCTCTCTTGCATCCTGTCTTATCTTTGACAACCTGTCTTAATGCAGAATCTTAAGGCCAGAGACAGGCCACAACTCAGAAGGGTGAACATTGTGTCTATTACAGTAGATTCTATAGCAAATGATTTTGTCTGTGGGTCCCAACAGTCACCAACTTTCTTATCAGTGTATGTGTCCAGGAAGCTCATGATGGTTGACAGATGTCAATCAGGAAAGGTTTACTATCCCCTCTTGCCACTCACAAAGCACTTGAAAAACTGAGGCAACACAATTTCACTGAACTGTGCATTTGGCTACAAAGCGCTGTTCACATTTACCTACAGAGCAGCAAGCTAGCAAGAAATGAGGCATGTTTAGTTTAGTTCCAGTTATACACTTGATCTCATTAGCAGAGATAAAATTACTTGGTGAAATATCTGAAACTCTTAATAAAATTTCTGGAAGCCTGTTGGTTTCTTGGCAGCATATGCGAATTTAGGAGAAATAAGTGATCACAAGTTTGTCATGTTCAAAAGTGATGACTGGGGCTTTTGGGGGACAACGAAAGAGTTACTGAACACCAGCAGAGCTCTCTCTCCCCCAAAGTTCATCAAAACATATACACTATATGAAAAGAGAAAAAAAATGTCCAGTGAAACCACCTATCTGGAGCAGCCTCTTGATACAATTATAAAGAATATCTGCCAGATAAGAGGAAATTTTGAACAAAACGAAAGAAGACACTGAGATTTAACAGTTGCTCCAAACTTGTGATAATGTTTTAAACAAAGTAAATGGCAGATTTGCTCCAAAATTATGATATTGTTTTCAACAAAGTAAATGACAGAGTTGTGAATCATCCTGGCCACAGTACTTATCCTTGAAAGACAAGAACTGGGCCATGGGGAGCCAAGAGTGAAATGCAGTGAGGGTCACTCTAGTTGAGGCCTATTCTAATTTTCTGAGACAGCATGGAATTGGGTCTGAAAGAGATATTGTGATCCCATGCCATCTTAACTCTGCATAGCACTTCTTAATCAGAGGTTGCCCGGTGTCAAATCATATATTAAAGAGAGCAAACAGTGGCCAGAGTGGCTTATGCCTGTATCCAAGCACTTTAGGAGGCTGAGGTGGGAGAGCTGCTTGAGGACAGCAGTTTGAGGTGATACTGAACTATGATCATGCCACTGCACTCCATCCTGGGCAACATAGCAAGGCCTCATTGAAAGAGAAGAAAGGAACACTTTGGAAAAAAACTCTGTATTCTCAAGGAAATTAAAGAAAACATGAAACAAGAGATGATACAAGTTACTGACAAATCCAGGGAAAGAAATTGAGGCAAAACATAAAATATGAAAATACTTAAAAGCTCCATTAGAAGAAACTCAAAGAATTGGTACAGTAAAAATCAAGAAGATAAACAACAATGAACACTAAAAAACAAAGAAGTAATATAAGAGGTAGGAGAGATAAGATCAAATGTACTACAAAGGGAAAATTATAAGAACAGAAGTGACTACAGCACAACCAATAGGCGTGTGGGAATGGCAGTATCTTCTACAACCCTTGGAGAATTACAGTTTCTCAGGAAGAGGACCTAACACTTGGGTGAGAAAAATATTTAAAAGAAATCTTCCTCAAAATAAAGGAAGATTTGAATATGTACGTTTCATCACTTATCAACTGTTGCACTAAAAGTCACCCTCAAAATTAAAGCTTAAAACAATAACAACTTAAAAAAAAAACTCTCATGATTTCCTGGGTGGTTCTAGCTCAGAGACTTTCATGTGGTAGCTGGAGCTGGGACAGCTGGGGCCAGGCAGCTTTCTCTCCTTATGGACAGGTCTTAGGGCTTCTCTGTGTGGTCTCACCATGAACTAGTTTAGGTCTTCTCAGAGCCTCAGGGCCTTGGGACACTTGAACTGCTTACCTGTGACTTTAGGCTTCCAAGAGCAAATGTTTTGAGAGAACAAGGCAGATATACATGATGTTTTTGTAACGTGTCCTCAAGAGTCACTTAGAGTAACATCTTCCTTGGTCAGAGACCTATCCACATTTCAGGTGAGGAAACATATGCCCCACCTCTTTATGAGTGACTATGCCCCACTTTAAGAAGAGCATGTGGGATGGATGATATTGTTATGGTGATTTTCAAAACTACAAAAAGTTATCACATGGATCAAAAACGGTTACTAGAAATATGGTAAGAATTCATAGAGAACAACAGAAACATAACTTGGTAAGGATATTGAAATTTAAGATTGAGAAAAAACAATATCAACATTCCAGAAAAAGAAACATTTGAAGGAAAATGCAGGCTGGTCTGAGGTTTCTACATAGTAATGTTGAAGAACAGGAAACGAAGTGCTTTCATTGAAGTTATGAGGAGAAATCACACTGTGTAGTAAAATTCTAGTCTGTATACACAAATTTCATGTAAAAAGATTACAGGAATATTTGTTTCAATATGGCTCAGGGTGTATATAATTTATATAATTTATTAATTATTATGAAAATGTCTTCCTGAAGACCTAACCTAGCCATATTAAACATATACATGAAGGCTGGGTATGGTGGCTCAGGCTTGTAATCCTGCATTTTCAGAGGCCAAGGCAGGAGGATCACCTGAGGCCAAGAGTTTCAGATCATCCTGAGTACACAGTAAGACCCTGTATCTAAACAACAACAACAACAACAACAAAACAAAAACACACACACACACACACACTGGGTGTAGTGGTGCCCGCCTGTAGTCTCAGACACTCGGGAGGCTGACATGGGGGGATCACTTGAGCCCAGGAGGTTGACGCTGCTGTGAGCTGTGTTTCTGCCACTGCACTCCAGCTTGGGTGACAGAGTAAGTCAGTCTCTCTCTCTCTCTCTACATATATATATATATGTATAAATATATTTTATATTTTAATATATTTTTAACATGTATGTAATATATAGTCAAAAATAAAAAACTAGATCTTTTTGTTTGAACATTATAATATTAGCATTTTCCCATTATCTTCTATGAGTCATTCAAAAGCACCCAGGAAAACAATGAATAGAAAATAGAAACGCCACGTCTGCTGAAACTGGAAGGTGGTAAAACCCTAGATCACAAGATATGTGGGAAGGTGGCTTACAGCAAAGATCGTGCAGTGGAGCGAGTAGGAAGAAGTCAATACATGATGATGTAGAGCTGGCATTAGAGAACTTTAGCTCAGAGAAACAGCTAGCAAAAAACACAGCAGCAAAATGAAGACCATGCTAGGCCGTAAACCCAAGTTTCTTATTTTCAGCAGCAGAAACAGTGATACACCTGGAATGAGTTTTACTTAACTCATGGTTCCAGGAAGCAGAAGAGTTGAGATTCTATGAGTAATTAATCATATGGACAATCATAAGCAAGTAGTACAGTCTGTGCTGTAGCCTGGAAAGAGACTTTGCATTGAGAAAAGGCCCAACAATGCCTGTCTCCATTGCATGGGGCAAATGTCACACCCAGAGACCTTGATCATAAAAATCATTCAAGCTTTATTCTTTTCCCTTTCTGATACATACTCCTGGCAAATATTCGGTACAGGAAAAATTCGCCTTCTTCAGTGATACATGCAGGCACCAGCCTAGGATCTGCACTAAGATAAAATCAAACAAAAAGAAGATATTTTTCATATAAATTTTAAAAATGAATACATTAACTCTTCCATCAAGTAAGGGTACAAAGCAAAAATTCCAAAGCTCCAGAAAGATATCTGGAGACAATAAAAATTATCAGCTTGTAGAGCTGAGGAAAGAAGCATAGAAAAAACCCCAAATTATTAAAGAGTAAGCTGAAATGACAAAATCAAAAGGTACAGTGGAAAAAGGCATAAAATAGAAAAAATATATTAATATAAAATTTTACAATTTAGAAAAATTACCAATTGAAAATGATTTAGAAGTAATATACATAATTGCAAACTTTTATGCAGAATAGAATAAAACAGAACAAATATTTAAGGATATAAATGATTAACTATTTTTGAGATACAAAAACCTGAACTTACAAACTGAAAGGACATTTTGTGTTGTTCCCAGAAGAAAATAATCAAGAAGGGTTGAAAGGACATTTTGTGTTGTTCCCAGAAGAAAATAATCAAGAAGGGTTAACAAGAAGACATAGTCCAGAAAACTTATTTGCCTTTTAATGTGTAAGAAGAATTTACTGAGAAACCAGATAAAAATATACAGTGTACAAATCACATCAATTTACTCTTCTCCACAGTGACTTTTTATGCAGTTGGTAGAATAATACCTGGAAAATACTATAGGAAACAGAAGGAACCCAAATGTGTAACCACCTGTCAATTAAGTACAAAGGCAATAGTACATTTTTGAGTGTTTTAAATACTTTTTATTTATTTCCCCAAATTTTATTTTAGAATTTAAAAAAGAATAATCTGATAAATATTCATATATATCCTTCAACTGAATTTAATAATCGTTACCATTTTGGCATATTTGTTTTATTTCCAGCCTCATCTTATTCCCTATCTTCCTCCCTCTTCCTTTTCCTACTTTCCTGTTACTCTTCTTTCTCTCTTCCTCGCTCTCCTATTTCACTTTCTTTCTCTTTTTCCCTCACTGTCTCTCTCCCAGTGTACTTGTGTATGTTTGTATATATATGAGACAATCCTTTACAAAACCATTATGCCACTATTGGCAGGGCGCGGTGGCTCACGCCTGTAATCCCAGCACTTTGGGAGGCCGAGGCGGATGGATCACGAGGTCAGGAGATCGAGACCATCCTGGCTAACACGGTGAAACCCCGTTTCTACTAAAAAAATACAAAAAATTAGCCCGGCGTGGTGGCGGGCGCCTGTGGTCCCAGCTACTCAGCAGGCTGAGGCAGGAGAATGGTGTGAACCTGGGAGGCGGAGCTTGCAGTGAGCCGAGATCGCGCCACTGCACTCCAGCCTGGGCGACAGGGCGAGACTCCATCTCAAAACAAACAAACAAAACAAAACAAAAAACCATTATGCCACTATTACACCTAAGACCAATAAAATGATTTCATAATTTCTCTTAGTATCCAGTCCTTGTGAAAAGTTTCTAAATTGTCACAATAATATATTTTACAGGTTTTGTATGAGGGGACTATGATAAAAATTAGTTAGATCAATGCTTTACAGTTGGGGATTTTTTTTTTTTTTTTTTAGAAATAAAATTATTCTGCTTTAAATAATTTTTGTGATAGCATTCACTTTCAAAGCATTCAGGACAATTGACTTTCATATTTTCTCCAAATCTGAATTATCTGAGTGTTTTATTTGATGTTGTTTAAACTAGAAATTAAGTTTAGAAGCTTAGCATACATTTTTGATGTTACACAAACTTAATATTTACCCCATGAATTCTTTTTGAGGGATTTACTAGAAGACAAGTTTATCAAGAGATGATTGGATAATTTACAGCAAAAGGATCAGTGATAATCATTGAATTTCTGTATTGTTATTATTATTATCATCATCATCATTATTATTTTCTAAGACAGGGTCTCACTTTGTCACCCAGGCTGGAGTGCAGTGGTCATCACGGCTCACTGCAGCCTTGACCTCCCCAGGCTCAAGCAATCCTCCTGCCTCAGCTAATCCTCCTAATTAGCTGGGACTACAGGTGTGCACTAACGTGACCAGCTATTTTTAAAAACATTTTTGTAGAGACAGGGTCTCACTATGTTGCCTAGGCTGGTCTCCAACTCTTAGGCCCAAGTGATCCTCCTGCCTTGGCCTCCTGAAGTTGCTGGGATTACAGGTGTGAGTCACCACACCCAGCCTGGATTTCTTTTAGTAGCACTATTAGACGCTAAAGCACTGTAACAAAATGACAACAAATTCAGTGACCTAAATTGGATAAAAATTTTGTTTTGTCCTGTTTTCATCAAATGACTCAGATGTAAATTGTCCAGGGCTGATGCAGTGGCTATACTCTAGGAAGCCATTCAGGGACCTAGGTATTTATGTCTTCCAGGATGTAGTCTTCATCTACAGGGGTTACACTGTGCCAGCCACAATCCATGCTCCCAGAAGAGTTTGGAAACCAGGAGCAGGCAACTTCTTTAATGAAATGTCCTGGAAGTAGGACGTATCACTGTGGTTCGTATTTTACTGGCTTGTGCTGAGCTGGGAATGCATAGTTAGCTGTGAAAGAGGCTGGGAAATAGAGCCTATCACCATGAGCCCAGCTAAAACAAAAGGAACTCATTATTGAAATAGAAAATAACAATGTTACTGGTGGAACATTACGAGTTTCTTTTACAATTTCAATGCATTTATAACACAAAAAGTAGGGATGAGGTAACAATAAAATATATATGCCAAATACACTAACAATGAATAAAACAAAAACTAGGAAAGAGGAGAACAGAAGGTGCTATGTAAAGTATGCTGGTTTCCTCATTGCTAGTAACTGCAGATCAAAGGAAAGAATTTAAATTGATCAATCAATAAATTCATGTATAGCCAAATTTAAAGTAACATGGTAAATATTGATTGATTTTGACTGACTAAAAATGGGGGCTAAGGCAAGAAGAGAAGCGAAAAGGGAAACACTAAATTTATTATTAATTATAATATGGAATTAATATTTATTATCTAACAAAATGGAGTGTCAACTGCAATTAGATAAGATTATACACTAAGTTAGAAGCATAAACACAGTAATACATGAACAGATTTGAAAAGATGATATAGTGAAATGTTTTAAAAGCAGTGAAATCAGAAAGAATAGCACAAACTAAAAGGACAATTAAAATCTAACATCATCTTTTCTTTTTTTTAGGTGAAATTGCATTGTCACCCAGGCTGGAGTGCACTGGTGTGATCTTGGCTCAATGCAACCCCTACCTCATGAGTTCCAGAAATTCTCCTGCCTCTGTCTCCCGAATAGCTGGCATTGCAGACACGTGCCACTAAGCCTGGCTAATTTTTGTATTCTTAGTAGAGACAGGGTTTCACCATGTTGGCCAGGCTGGTCTTGAACTCCTGACTTCAAGTGATCTACCCACCTCGGCCTCCCCAAGTGCTGAGATTACAGGTGTGAGCCACTGCGCCCAGCCCTAAACATCATCTTCTCAATAATTGTAAATAAGTAGACACATCAATGAAGAAAGATTTTCAAAGCAAAACTTTATACCATGCTGTGGCTGGGTGCAGTGGCTCACGCTTGTAATCCCAGCAGTTCGGGAGGCTGAGGCAGGTGGATTACCTGAGGTCAGGAGTTCAAGACCAGCCTGGCCAACATGGTGACTCCCCGTCTCTACTAAAAAAAAAAAATAAAAATACAAAAATTAGCCAGGCGTGGTGGCACACACCTGTAATCCAGCTACTCAGGAGTCTGAGGCAGGAGAATTCCTTGAGTCTGGGAGACAGAGGTTGCAGTGAGCTGAGGTCATGCCACTACACTCCAGCCTGGCCAGCAGAGTGAGACTCTGTCTCAAACAAACAAACAAACCAAAAAAACCTTTACACCATGCTGTTTACAAAATCATTGACTTCCAAAGTAATTTAGACAGTTTAATCTGACAGAAAATATATTTTTAAAAAAAACTTTATAAAATAAAATTGTGGGCAAAGGTATGCCAGGCAAATACAAATGAACAAACAAACAAAAAAAGCAGAGTTATGTCTTTACTTTCTGTCATGTGCAAAATTAGGTATGTAAAGATTTAATTGAGGTGAAAAGAAGCAAGGCTTAGGTGTGCGATTAATAATGAAGGACACCTACCTGTTATGAATAAACAAACCCTAACATCATAATGTAGAAGGTAGAAATTACAGAAAATACAAGAAAAAAATGATCAGCTATCATTCACAGAAAAGGATTTTAATTCATAGTTTCAGTCCACTACAGATGTGAGCAAAATTATGTAAAGATATCAAAGACCCAAATGGCACAATTAGACTTTGAAATATGTCACATTTTATAAAAATAGGTCGCGTATAGCCTTCATGGGAATGCTTAATAAATTCCAAAGCATTGATTTAAGAAAACATTTATTGCACATGGTGAACAAAGTTATAGATCTAGATATTAATAAAACATACAGAAAGTTACTCCTTCCTGTAAATTAAATAAACAAAAACATCAAAATTTTTCTTTCCTCAATTTTTGTTTTAAGAGAAAACCTAATCCTAAATTGTATAACATCTAGAAAATTATAAAAATGGGAACATGCTGAGTAGAGGCTTTTGAGTAGAGCCACAGCAGACCTTAGAGAAAAATTTGTATCTTTACATAAATATAGGAATAAATGAAAACAGTACAATTGAATCAGGATTCAACTGAAAATGCAGGAAAAAACAGTAATACAAACTTGCAATGATTAACATGACATTAATTAACAAAGGCAGCAATTAATGACTTAGAACATATAGAAAACTGGACCCAATAAATAGATGCAAAAGTTTGTTCACTGAAACAAATAAAGCAGAAAAACTGTTAACTAATCTGAGAAAAAATGTAAGAGCACATACAAAACTCAAAATAGAGGTGAAAAGTAACCCTAAATACAGAAAATTTAAATGCTCATAAAAGATTACTTTGATTTACTCTACTCAAAGTTATTAAAAAATATTGACAAACTGATTTTTTTAGTAGGAAAATATAATAAACCAAAAATACACACAAAAGAGCACCAGGCTACACTAAGTTTCCCAGGAGAATTTAATTACACCTTTAATAACAAACACTTCCAGGATTATTTAAACTGTTACAAGACGCATCAAAATTCTGCACTTTGGGAGGCCGAGGAGGCACCTGAGGTCAGGAGTTCAAGACCAGCCTGGCCAACATGGTGAAACCCTGTCTCTACTAAAAATACAAAAATTAGCCGGGTGTGCTGGTGGGTACCTGTAATCCCAGTTGCTTGGGAGGCTGAGGCAGGAGAATCACTGGGAGGTGGAGGTTACAGTGAGCTGGGATGGGGCCGTTGCACTCTGCACTCCCGCCTGGGCGACAGAGTGATACAAACCAATCTCACTATGAATATAGAAACAAAATTCCCACATCATCATCAACACATTATGGTAATTATATGCTATTGCCAAATGGTATTTATTCGGGAAATGAAAGGCTAGTTCAATAATGACTAAAATGAATTGATCTATGAAGGAATATTATATCATCATTTCCACAAATGTTGAAAATCATTTTCCAAAATCTAATATCTATTCTTGATATAAATTCTTACAAATAAAGTCAGAATAGATAAATATTATCTCAACATGATAAAATAAACATCTCAATAAAAATGCCAGAGGAATATTTGCTGAAAAAAATTTGGAAGCATTCTCTCGTAAGCCAGAAACAAGGTACATGTCTCCATTATCTCCATGAATAATTGAATTGAGTCTGGAGGAACTAACCAACATATTTAGACAAGAGAAAAAATTACAAATATTGGGAAAAATGGTAAAAGTGTATTGCTATATAATGACAACATGATTATATAATCTGAAAAACTCAACATAACTAAAAACCACGAGTAATAAGAGAAGCTGGTAAGGTACAAAAATAAATATACAATAATCAATAGCCTCCACTAACACAAAAAATAAGATGATATAATGGAATACAAAACCTTATTTATATTGGCCACAATAAAAGATAGGATGCCTGGTATATTACTTTATGACTGCTGAAAAAAATTACCACAAATTTACGGGCTTAAAACAACATAAATTAATTATCTCACAGTTCTGGATGTTGGGAGCCCAAAATAATTTTCACTGAACTGAAAGTGTCAGCTGGACTGCATTTCTTCTGGAAGCTCTGGGGGAAAACACAATCCTTGTCTTCTACAGTTTCTAAGGAGGTTGCCCACATTGCCTGGCTCATAGCCCTTTCCTCACTCTTCAAACCCACTTCAGACTAAGTTCTTTTTGCACTGGTAACTCTCTTCTCTGCAAGTGAAACTTATAAGTAGCCTTGTGATTACACTGGGCTCACCTGAATAATTCAGGCTAATCTCTACATCTCAAAGTCAGCTGATTAGTGATTTTAATTCCATCTGCAAACTTAATTTTCTTTTGATGGAACCCCCTAATATACTCATAGTTTCTGAGCTTTAAGAGGTGAACATCCTTAGTGGGGAGGGCATCTACCTACCTTATTTATTAATAAATTTGACAATAAAAGGGCAATGTTTTTTACAAGAAAATTTTGAGATGATTCAGAGAGCCACAGAAGAATTCTTGAACAAATGGAAAGGCATACTACTTTCTTGAATAAGGAGAAATACCTAGTACTTGGATTGAAAGAAACAAAATTGTAAATATGTCAATTGTCCCTGAATTAATCTACACATTTAATGCAATCCCATTTTTTTAAAAAAGCAAGCTAATCGAATGATGTTGGAAAGAGACAAGTTGATTACAAAATACATATGTAAACAAAAACAAGCGGGAATAACCAGGGAAATTCTGAAAAGGAAGAGTAATGGGGGTGTTACCAGATGTTAAAGAATACTATTAAGCCTCAATAATTAAAGCAGTGTTATATTGCTTATGAATAAACACTTCAGTAGAACCACATTAAAATTCCAGAAATAGGCCCAAATGCACATGGAAATTTACAAAATGAAAAACATAGCATTTTAGACAGTAATGAAAAGATTGTTTATTAAAATGAAATCACGTTATGACATTTTGGTAGCAATCTGGACTAAAGTTTTCTTCCATGTCTCGTTTTTATATCAGGGTATATTTCAATGAATAAAAAAATAGAAATAAAGCTATAGAAGTAGTATAGAAATCATTGTTAAAAATGTTGTAATCTCAGAATAGGGAAGGCCTTTCTAATAATAATGAAAATCCCAGAAGCCATAAGGGAAATGATAGAAACTTTCTACTACTTAAACATAGTAACACCAATGAAAACGAAAGACAAAATTCATCATAACTCAATTCAAACCTCAAGTTTGGTAAAAGCTATTTGTAATTGAGACAAAGTCTAATTTCCTTAATATACAGAACACTTCTACGAATTGGAAAAATGGGGACCAACAAATAAATAGAAAAAAAATTAAAGTATTATAAAAAGATAGCAAAGAAAAGACAATTTGAATTTTTGATATATGGGGAGAGATCCTAAACCAAACTGTCGCTTTAATAAGAGAAATGAAGAATAAATAAATCTACAGTGAGATACTATTTGTCACATTTCAGGTTACCAAGGATACAAAAGGTTAATAGTTAATCTGTGGATGAGGGTGAGAAGAAAAGCTACTCCTGTTTGTTGTTTGTGAGAATGTAAATTAGCATAATCCCTGTGAGGGATAAGGTCCATGAAGATTACGCAGCACATACCTTAATACCCAGCAATCCCACCCCTGCAACCTATTCAATTATGTATCAAGTGAAAGGATTATTCATTGCAGCAATCCTGTTTTAATAGCAGAATATTACAAAAAACATCAAAATGTTTATCAATAGAGAACTAGGTAATGAAATTATCATACATCACACTATGGATACTATGTAGCTATAAAGCATAACGAGAAAAGTCTGTATGTGGGGGTATGGAAAGACCACCATGATTTAAAAAGAAAATGAAACAAGGTGTATAACATTGAGGTATTACCCGTGTAAAAAAAGAATGAATGAAGAATGTATATGTGATAGTTGACTAATACTTAGAAAGCACTTCCTATCCACTCTTGTCAAAATCTCCCTGTAATATCGTCCCTTTCCCTAGACCATAAGCAATATAGCAGTCTTGTTTACTGCTTTATCTTCAGCACCCAGCACAGGATTGGGGCTTTTCATTTCTGAATTTGACATTTATTTTTCGCTTTATTAAATTGTGTTTTCAGAATATAAACTGAAGTACTTTTTCTCTTTGGAATTGAATGAATATTTTTATTTGGCTAATATGTGATTACATTTTTTGGTAAAACTTTCTTGAATAAGGAGAAATAGCAAGTACTTGGATTGGAAGAATCAAACCATAAATATGTCAATTATCACTAAATTAATCTACACATTTAATGCATGATATGGTTTGGCTGTGTCCCCACCTGATTCTCATTTTGAATTGTAGCTTCCACAATTCCCACCTGTTGTGGGAGGGACCCCGTGGGAGATAATTGATTCCCGGAAGCAGTTTCCCTATACTGTTCTCATGGTAGTAAGTCAGTCTCACGAGATCTGATGTTTTTTATAAGGGGTTTCCCCTTTCCCTTGACTCTCTTTTATGCCCGCCGCCATGGAAGAAGGCCCGTTGCTGTTCCTTTGTCTTATACCATGACTGTGAGGCCTCCTCAGCATGTGGAACTGTGAGTCAATTAAATCTCTTTCTTTTATAAATTACTCAGTCGCAGTATGTCTTTATCAGCAGCATGAGAACAGACGAATACAATGCAATACCAATTTTTTTAAAAAAGATAAGCTAATAGAATGACGTCAGAAAGAGACTAGCTGACGCTAAATGTTTGCTGATGAAATGAAGGGTTCTTTATGAAAGGATGTAAAAACCTGAAGCTCAGATAGGTTAAGTAACTTGACTCCCATCACACAACCAGTTTATGGAGGAGTCTCACACAGGATACAGTATCTTTGAAAGTATACAACCCTGCTCACTCACACATACAACTCATCCTATTAGTTATCTGTGAAGAAAAGAACTGGCCCAGGGGCCAGGGGTAAAGGCCAGACTTCTGCTACATGCACTTTCATATATTTTTGAATTTCAAAATATGTGAATGTTATATATTCCTAAAGTACATTTAAAACATAACTCACAATTAGGAATGCTAACGGGTAGAGACACCAGAGGCAAGCACAAAATTCTTTTAAAAAGTAAATAATATGAATACATTCTGTAATTATGTGGTTAATAACTTACAAAAAGGATGATTCTTGAAATACATCTTAAGATACTTAGGATTTGAAAATACCAGACTAAGACAAAACTTCAAATACAATCACAAGAGCTGGGACTAGAAAGTTGCAAGAGAGGCAGTGTGCTGACTTTCAGTTCTGTTTGTTGCAGAGGGCCTCTCTGGGTAATTTTTCTGAAGATGGTATATTAATATATAGGCACCTAACTCAATTATTTGGAAGTGTAAATATAGTCTCTAACAATATTAAAAATGGTCTTTCCATCTGTGGGCAATGAAAACAAACCATAACCGAAAATGCAAGTGGAAAGACTTTACTAAATGCACAATAATCCCATATGGGCTTATAAGTAAATCCCAATCCATATTAATAAAATGTTCAAAGTGACTCAGGAAACTTAAAATGGTAGGTAAAGATACAATCAGCAAATGTAAATAAAAAGGGAGAATTTATCAAAATAACATAAAATACAATTTTGAAAATATTAAATGAGAATAGGATTCCTTTAAAATTATAAAGACATTCATACAGCCAACAGACACATGAAAAAATGCTCATCATCACTGGCCATCAGAGAAATGCAAATCAAAACCACAATGAGATACCATCTCACACCAGTTAGAATGGTGATCATTAAAAAGTCAGGAAACAACAGGTGCTGGAGAGGATGTGGAGAAATAGGAACACTTTTACACTGTTGGTGGGATTGTAAACTAGTTCAACCATTATGGAAAACAGTATGGCGATTCCTCAAGGATCTAGAACTAGATGTACCATATGGCCCAGCCATCCCATTACTGGGTATATACCCAAAGGATTATAAATCATGCTGCTATAAAGACACATGCACACGTATGTTTATTGCGGCACTATTCACAATAGCAAAGACTTGGAATCAACCCAAATGTCCATCAGTGACAGACTGGATTAAGAAAACGTGGCACATATACACCATGGAATACTATGCAGCCATAAAAAAGGATGAGTTTGTGTCCTTTGTAGGGACATGGATGCAGCTGGAAACCATCATTCTTAGCAAACTATCACAAGAACAGAAAACCAAACACCGCATGTTCTCAGTCATAGGTGGGAACTGAACAATGAGATCACTTGGACTCTGGAAGGGGAACATCACACACTGGGGCCTATCATGGGGAGGGGGGAGGGATTGCATTGGGAGTTATACCTGATGTAAATGACGAGTTGATGGGTGCAGCACAGCAACGTGGCACAAGTATACATATGTAACAAACCTGCACGTTATGCACATGTACCCTAGAACTTAAAGTATAAGAATAAAAAATAAATTAAAAAAAAATTATAAACTAAACAATTTCTTAATAAGCCTTTATGTAACAACTAACCTGACATCAGAATACTTGAAGAAAACATTGCAGAAACTGAAATGGAAAACATATACAACAGCAACAGGAGGGAAAGAATTAAGAAATCAGATTTTGTTCTTGGAATATTATATGTGTAAAAGTTGTCCTTACGTAGCAGTCTAAATAATATAGCAAAATATTAATATATTCCAGTCAAATAATATATTAAAAGCTATAATCTGCAAAAAAAAAAATTATTTTTAAATGCCTTTGGAACATTTTACAAAAATGTTACGCAGTAGCCAAAGAGAAATACTCAATTCCAAAGAAGAAAAGTACTTCAGGTCATATTCTGAAACCACAATTTCAGAATATGGGAAAAAATAAATGCTAAATTTAGAAATTTGTTTTAGAAACAAAACCCCTAAAGTATTTGACTCTTTGTTTCTTTTATGATGAAGTCTTGCTCTGTCACCCAGGCTGGAATGCTGTAGTTTGAGCTCTGCTCGCTGCAACCTCCACCCTCCAGGTTCAAGTGATTTCCCACTATGGCTTCCGAAGTGGCTGGGACTACAAGAGCACGCCACCACATCTGGCTAATATTTGAATTGCTTAGTAGAGATGGGGTTTCACCGTGTTGACCAGGCTGGTCTTGAACTCCTGACCTCAAGTGATCTGCCCACTTCAGTCTCCCAAAGTGCTGGGATTATAGGCGTGAGCCATCACGCCCAGCCATATTTGACATTTTAATAACATTATTTTCTGAGAAACTCTTGGGGCCAAAGGAGCTTACAGATCACAATTGCGGAATATTTTTAAAATAAAGGCAATAACATCTCAAATTTTTTTTTACTTCAAAAAAAATTTCAAATTTAATATTCACATTCATAAGTTATGTAAAATTCTGGGAACACAACCAAATTCATGAAAATTAAAAGGTAAATATATGAATTAGGGAACAGAAAAATGGTATGATTGCTTGCAGCCCATTCTTGGGGAAAAATAATTTAACCATTGACTTTCCCATTCAAAAGAAAAGAAAATGCAGCACAATCAGGAAAACATTAGATATGAGAAATGAAAAAATAAATGCTGATGAAGTTAAAGAATTTTAAGAGAATATTTTACTGTTTCTCTTAATTCTATGTTAATAAATCTAGATAGATAAAATATATTATATGAAAATTACACTATTTAAGATGGACCAAAGAAGGGAAAGAAAACATAAAACACAAAAATATAAATAAGCAGAGGTCAAAACTCATGAGGTTGTCTAAGAACTATAGCCAAGAAAAATCACCACCAGGCTCTGATAACTGCAATGGTTAAACTTTGTTAAACCTAACATGGAACACCTAATGTTTATGGGAAATAATCCCATCAAAAGAGCCAAGAGAAAGTTCTGCTGTTTCTTGTCATGAAACTATGTGACTTTGACACCAAAACTTGTCAAATACAGCACAAAACTAAAGACTAGTATCCAAAGATACTAAAAAAGCAATATATCAAAATAACCACAGTACGACTCCAGTGTGGTTATTCCAAGGGGTATAGATATGGTTGCAGAGGAGGAAATTTTTTGGTATAATTTCTTATAGTTAAATTCAAAAATAAAAACTGTGTAATTATTCTGATAGGAAAAGCCTTTGATATAATTCCATCTTTGTTCCTGATAAAACCCCATGTATTATTTAGTAAAAATGCCAAACACCTCAAATTAATTAAAAAAAAAAAAAAAAACTCAAACTTCAAACAATACTTCAGAAGCCTTTTCGAGCCTCTTAAATCTAATTTCCAGTCTGTAGGAAATAGAAATGATAAAGCAGTAAGTTAAATACCACCTAGGAAAAACAATCAGATAAATTCAGATTTCGGAAACATGAAAGTCAATTTATAAATATACAAATATACACATAGAGCAGTTATATCAATAATGTATATGATTCTCAGGTGGTCAGTGATGAAACATTTTTAGAAATGAGAAAATTATTGCCCTATCACCACTGTTTCTTATCACATTTTCTTGCAGATACTAGCCAATTCAATTAAGCAACACACAAAAAAAGGAAGAGGCAAAAATATTTAAAACAAGAAAGAAAAAAAAATATTTTCAGACGTTAGGTAAGAGGTAACAATTAAGGCTGATTCCCTGCAGGCTCCTAGAAAGCTCTGTGGAAAGCAGATACGTCTGTGGTGATGGTCATAGGAGCATTGTCAGCTGCAGCTTCAAAGCTTGATTCCAGTATATTTATCCTACGATGAGACAAGCTGATACCTCCTTAAGCATGCAGTTTAAGGATTTATAGCTCAAGACCTGGTGTTACTCTCTCAGAATCTGAGGGTCAACTCTGCTAGATCCCACGTTCTATTCTAGAAGAAAAAGGCAGTAAAAGACCTATTCACCTGATACTCCTGCTGGCTCTAGGATCCCTCAGTAAAAGCTGTACTAACAGTCTTGGTGGAAATCCAAGAAAATAAAAATAAAACTGTTATATACATAGTAAGAGTTTAGTGAGATTTTAAATTTTTACAAAACCATTCGCTTTTCTATATACAATCATCAGGGATTAAATGAGTCAACATACATGCAATAATATAAATATGTAGCCTGTGAAAGTGAAGCAAACGCAGATGATACTGATGATCCCTGAGAATTGTCCAAGACATAGGAGTCAGTCATAATCTCACCAGCCACAGACGTTATTCACAAATGCCAGCTGGGCAAGCAGCATCTGACTGGGCAAGGAACATGACAAGAGGCCAGAGGAGGTAGAAGCCAGATAACCTTAACTCTTCTCTACACTGTGAAGGTATCAAAGCCACCCTTCTCCCTCCCTATCCTCGTACAGAAATTCCATCTTGGACCTAAGCTGGGTTGGGAGAAGTGAAACCTGAGAAAACTGAATGAACATTATTTTTTCATAGGAGAATCTGAGCAAAAATCTGAGTTTTGAGGCATGCTCAAAACTGCCAAAGCAAAAGGCAAACCTACTTAAAGTATGGAACTAGACTAAGCTGTACGTCAGACTGAACATTACTTGTTTTATTCCTACAAGGGATGAAGGGGCATGAAGAAGGTAGACTAGATTCATTGTATAGAATAATTGAGTTTACATTTTCTTTGAACATCTGGATTTTACAGTGAGTTGTTTGTTACCAGAGAGACAATGACAGATTTTTTTTTAAAGATGCAGATAAAATAGGAAAGGAAATAATAAATGCCAGAATTTTAACATGATTTTCTCAAGATTGATTAGGTTTTCAGAGACCTTTCTCTTCTTAATTTTCACATATCTGTATTTTGGCAATTATAAAAAGTAAACAGACAAACTAGCACACAAAAAGGAAAACTGAAAAAATAATAGGTGAGAATTTTTAAGGCATACTATATGCCAGGTAGCATGCTAAGTCCTTAGTATTGTTAACTTATTTAATCTTCCCGTCAACATCATGGGTTCTCTTGTTACCCCTATCTTACCGAATTGAGACTTGGAAACACGAAGTAACCTGACCATTGCCATAAAGCTAGGTAATACTGAAGCATCAATTAGAAGCCAGGCAAGCTAACTTCAGAGCACCTAAATTTAAGCAACATATTCTGCTTTCCACAAACTACTATAGGTCTTCCATTAGATGAACTCAGCCTGGCTGTTGTACTTTTTCTCCCTGTCATCATTTGGGTAAGCAAAACTGGAAGAAGTAAACTGAAAATTCTTAAAAACTGTGTGAATGTTTCTGGTGGTCTCATTTGGAAATCTCAAATGCACTTTATACACTTGAGAATTATCCACAAAATGAACATTATGGAAATTATCTGTGGACAAATTTTCGAGGAAGGGGGAGCCTAATGTCGTATGTATTTTTTTCCTTTTATCTACCAAATAGCATTGCTGGCATTTCGTGGAATTATAAAATATCAGATCTGCAAGAAAGATAAGATCTCATCTAGTCTACCATAATCAGTCACTTTATTTTGTTAAAATTTGTTTAACAGCTCCTAGAGCACTACTGGTAGCATATTAGACACGTAGTATGATTTATTGCTATTATATAAGTAACTCCAGTCTTTTGTATTGATTACTTATTATCACAGATCCTCTTGGCCTCTTCTTTAGTGTTTACTTAAACAGTTCATTTATTGATCATCTATGTTATCACCTATTATAGAAGACACACAAATAAGATTATCTACCTTCAGAAGCTTGTAAAATAGTAGCGAAGATTAGACACACAAATCCTCTAGCGCAGAAGGTATTGCTGTAAATAACTATAAAAAGTGTGTTATTTGTGCTGGGAGAGACCCTTTCTGGTTGGAGAATAAAGGAAGCTTTATGAAGAAAGTCCCATTTAAATTAAATCCTCAAATAAGGGTGGGATTTCAACTACAAGAAAGTGGGAGAACCCATGCTTGCAATAGTATGAAGGACTGGCTATCAGTATCCCCAAAGATTTGAGTTACCCAGGTTGGTTGTGATGAAGATGGATGAGTAGAATGAGACAAGGCTAACAACTTAGATTGGAACCCGGTATTGAATATCCCCTCATGCCCACTAAGGAAATTAGCACTTTATTCATTAAAAACAGGATGCCATTGGATTCTTTTTGATGAATATCACAAGTAGAGATTTAAGCTTGTGACTATGTACTGTTTTGATTGTAGATTAAATAAGCTGAATGTAGAAATATAAGCCAGAACGCTAATACAACAGTTAAGGTGAGTCCTAGAAATGGAATGAGAGAGGATAAAAGTAGAATCACCTCCATAGGTCTTAGTGACAGATTGTGAGAAAGGAAAGAAAGCAAATGCCAGGATTTTGAGTATGGATGCTCAGAGGAATTGTGGTATAATGGAGGGAAAAAAGAAAAATATTCAGGATCAGGGACTAGAGAAATTAACTTTCATTTTTACATGAAGAATTTGAAATACCTGTGGTACTTCAAGATATAAATGTGTTACAGGTGGTAGGAAATATCATCATACAATGGGAAAGAATGGTTATCTTGGAAACTATACCTTTTGGAGTCGTTCACATTGTATGATAGTCAGTGGTAAAATGATCAGGTGACACAAGGTAGATTTAGATAGAGAAAGCAAGCGAGTTGTGGACAAAACCTTGGACAATGCCTGCTTTTTTAAAAAAGGCAACAATAGGATTAGGAACAAGTAAGAAAAGAGAAAGAAATGACTGAAGACTGAGAACTAATGTTAGAAATAATAGCTGCAATAAGAGGAAATGGAAATTTAAAAACAGGATTGACTGACAATTCCAAATGCTGTGGAATTTTTAAGGAGCAGCAGCGGGGTAGGGGTTGTTGGAAGAGGGAAGGCTTTGAAAGGAGCATGGGGATTAATGTTGAAAAACACCCATCATTATTAAGAAATAGAGTAGGCTCTTTGGGAAAGAAGCCAAAATGCAAAGGTTTGAGTCATCAGTTATATTGCTGTCTGTTTCCTTCATCCTGTGTCTTGTTTTGTGCACTGAAGATTTTTGTGGATGCTAATCATTATAAACAAATTTTTACTTAGATATTAATGGCTAATAATGCCTGCCAATTTTATTTTGTCTAGGAAACACATTTCAAAGGTGATTTCAATATTTCAAGGAAAACAATGGTAAATAATTATTTGTTGAGAGGAGATGTACTAAAAATACAGTGGAGATCTAGATTTTAAGGGTTGAAGCATGTGAAATTTAGAAGCCCGTAAGTCACAAATTATGCCTATTTCACCTACCACATCTATTTAGATCCTATGTACTCATAATATTCATAGATTAATTATCAGCCATGTACTTCCGAACATTGAAAATATGGAGCAATTAATTTCCTAGAAAAGGAAAAGATTGCCTTTTGCATTATTTTGACTAGATGGAGGTGAAATTCCTGGAGCAGTACGTTTTCCACTTCAGAAAAAATAAGTTATTAATTGAACTATTAATTTACATAGGAATACTTTATCTTATGGAATATTCAGTAGAGATTTTTCTTGAAACCATGATTCTGTATTGAGGTGATTTTAAGTTTCCAGGTAATTATTGAAGCTTCAAAAATAATGAATAAAACTTACACAATTTACCTTTGAAGATAAATTTAGACTTTAATTGTGTATGTATGTGGAGTGTGTGTGTGTGTTTAGAGATGATAGGGTATTTATAAAAATGAAGTGAGTTGAAAAATGAATATACTTAAAGAAGCTATTTCTGTATAAAGAGATTTTCAGTGTACTTTTATACCTCTACAAAAGGACAAGTTAAAAAACATTAAAACATTCGCAAAGGAAAATAATAGAGTTCACGTTGAATTTCAGAAATCAATTTTTTAATGTCTTCCACTGCTTTCTAAAAAATAAATGCAAGTCGATACTCATCTTGACTTCTGTTTTAATTTTCATTATTTTAAATTGGGAACAAATAAGGGATGTATATATTATTTAATGATGCATTAGAGAAATAAAATAATTTTTATTTTGAAAAGCAAAAACAAAATTAAATGGTGAGTTAATCAGATATGAACATTATAATCCAGTAGAAATTTATATACCAATTACTGTTATTTTGTCCTAAGGTTTAAATACATTTTAAAGTTTCAATTAATATTTTTCTTTGATTTAGACATAAGACATGCCTGGAAGATAATGTGCTTATTTTCATCTTTATTGAAGTATAATGTGATAACATACAATTTATCTACTTTAAGTTTGATAAGTTTATTAACAAATGTGTAATTACTGCCACAATTATGATATAGAACATTTTCCTCATCCCAGTATTTCCCACGTGTACATTTGCAGCTAATGCCTTCCCTCTACATGTGGCTCCTGACAAGGGGTGCCTGTTCTCTCTACAGTGCATTCCTTTTTTGTCTGGCTTCTTTCACTTAGCATATTTTTAAACCTTATCCATGTCATTGCTTATGTCAGTAGTTCATTCTTTCAATTGCTGAATGATACTCTATTGAGAGAGATATACATGTATATATAAAAATAGAATATATATATATATAAATGCAATATATATATATATATGGAGTGTGTGTGTATCTATATCCATGGAAATATATACATATATCTCAATGGAATCAATGATATATGTATATAAGGAGAATCTCTTTCTCTCTCTCTCCCACACACACAACAATTTGTTTATTCTTTACCATGATGATTGATGCCTAAGCTATTTTTACATCAATGAATGCTTCTGTTTTTCTTGAACAAATATCTAGGATGAAGATTGGTGGGATATATGGCAGTTATTTGATGATAAAAAATGTTCAAATTGTTTGCTAAAGTATCTTTACTATTTGCTTTCCCACAAGCAATCTATGAAAGTTTCAGTTGCCCCCCTTCCCTGCCAACACTTGGTACTGTATTCATCGTAATTTCAGCTATTCTAGTAGGTGTGGTGGTTTCTCATTGTAGTTGTAAATTGCACTTCCCTATTGACTTATGATGTGCCCTTAATGATGACTATTCCATTTGTGTAATTTATTTGATGAAACGTTTCTTCCAATTTATTACCCATTGTTAAAAAGTCAGATTTTTTTTTTTCTTGCTATTGACTTGTAAACGCTCTTTACATTTTCTGGATAGCAGTCTTATCTGATATTTGTGTTTTATAAATATCTTCTCCTTAGGTAGTTTCTTCTTTTTGGTGCTATTGAAACTGGAATGGATTTCTTAATTCCATTTTAAAATTGTTAATTGCTAGTGTGAAAAAAATACAATTGATTTTTGCAGATTGATCTTGTACCGTGCAACCTTGCTAAACTTGTTGATTAATTCTAATAGTTTTTTACTATAATTCTTAAGATTTTTTATATACAAATATTCCAACGTGAATAGAGATACATTTTATGTCTTCCTTTCTAATCTGTCTTTGTTACTGCTCTGGATGTCTTTTCTTTCTTGTCTAATTTTTCTGGCTAGAACCTATAGTACAATGTTAAAATGATGAGAATAGAAATTTCTGTTTTGTCCTTGATTTGTGAGAAAATGTTTTATCTTTCATACTATTGATTATTATGTTGTGTTTTTCTCCATAGATGCCCTTTAGTAGATTGAGAATGTTCCCTTGCATGTTTGGTGTTTTCTTTTTTTGATCATGAAAGAGTGTAGGATTCTGGATTCTCTATAATGTTCCATTAGTCTGTGAGTCGGTTTTTATGCCAGTACCATGTCGTTTTGGTTACTATAGCTCTGTAGTGTAATGTAAACTCAGGTAGTGTGATTCCTCCAGTTTTATTCTTTTGCTTCGGATAGCTTTGGCTATTTTGGGTCTTTTGTGGTTCCATATAAATTTTAGGATTTTGGAGATAGATACGCTTTTGTGTCTATGGAGACAATCATGCGGTTTTTCTCCTATATTCTATTAATATGATCTATTACCTTAATTGATTTTCAGATGTGAAACCAACGTTTTTTATTTCTGGGATAATTACACTTGGTCATGTTTTATAATCTTTTTGTATGTTGGCGAGTGTGGTTTGCTACTATTAAAAACGTTTGCATCTATATTCATAAACAATATTGTGCTTTTATATTTATAATGTCTTTAGTTTGGGTGTCAGGATAACACTGGCCTCATAGGATGAGTTGAGAAGTGTTCTCTCATATTTTTATTTTTTTTTTTTATTTTTTAATGTTGCTTTTTTAGATCAGCCAATGATTTTATTTTGTCTATTTTTTAATTCGTTTTATTTTTCTTAGGTTATTGGGGTACAGGAGATATTTGATTAAATGAGTAAGTTCTTTGGTGGTGATTTGTGAGATTCTGGCATACCCATCATCCAAGCAGTATATACTACACCCTGTTTGTGGTCTATTATCCCTTGCCTCCCCCACACTTTCCCCCAAGTCCCCAAAGTCTGTTGTTTCATTGTTTCTTTCTTTCTTTCTTTTTTTTTTAAATTATACTTCAAGTTCTGGGATACATGTGCATTACGTGCAGGTTTGTTACATAGGTATACATGTGCCATGGTGGTTTGCTGCACCCATCAACTCATCATCTACATTAGGTATTTCTCCTAATGCTATCCCTCCCCTAGCCCCCCACCCCCTGACGGGCCCCAGTGTGTGATGTTCCCCTCCCTGTGTCCATGTGTTCTTATTGTTCAGCTCCCACTTATGAGTGAGAATACGTGGTATTTGGTTTTCTGTCCTTGTGATAGTTTGCTGAGAATGATGGTTTCCAGCTTCCTCCATGTCCCTGCAAAGGACATGAGCTCATCCTTTTTCATGGCTGCATAGTATTCCATGGTGTGTATGTGCCACATTTTCTTTATCCAGTCTATTATTGATGGGCATTTGGGTTGGTTCCAAGCCTTTGCTATTGTGAACAGTGCCAAAATAAACATGTGTACATGTGTCTTTACAGTAGAATGATTTATAATCCTTTGAGTATATACCCAGTAATGGGATTGCTGGGTCAAATGGTATTTCTAGTTCTAGATCCTTGAGGATTCACCACACTGTCTTCCACAATGGTTGAACTAATGTATACTCCCACCAACGGTGTAAAAATGTCCCTATTTCTCCACATCCTCTCCAGCATCTGTTGTTTCCTGACTTCTTGATGATCTCCATTCTAACTGGTGTGAGATGGTATCTCATTGTGGTTTTGATTTGCATTTCTCTAGTGACCAGTGATGACGAGCTTTTTCTCGTGTTTGTTGGCTGCATAAATGTCTTCTTTTGAGAAATGTCTGTTCATATCCTTCGGCCAGTTTTTGAATGGTTTGTTTGTTTTTTAAAGAGATTGTCAAGAATGAGCACTAATTATCCTTGAATTGTTTGGTAGAATCACCAGGGAAGCTTTCTGGACTTGGATTTTTCTTATTGGGTAGTGTCTTAAAAATTATTACTGTTACTAACTTCATTTCTCCACTTGTTATAGGACTATTCAGATTTTCCATTTGTTCTTAGTTCAGTTTTGGTAGTTCATGTCTTTCTGTAATTTGTCCTATCATATAAGTTATCTAGTTTGTTAGTATAAGTTCTTTGTAGTATTCCCATATAAACGTTTTTTTTCTCTATGGTCAGTAAGGATGTTTCCTCTTTTATTACTGAATTTAGTAATTTAAGTCTTGATGTTTCCTTCTTTAGTTTAGCTAAAAGTTTGTCAATTTTGCTGATCTTTGAAAGCATCAACTTTTGGCTTTTGTTTTTTCTTTATTTTCTATAGCATTTTTGTATGCTCTTTCGTTTATTATAATTTTTATCTTTCTGCTTGCTTTGAGTTTCAGTTGCTCTTATCTAGTTTCCTAAAACGTAATAATAGGTTATTTGAGCATTTTTTTTTTTTTTTTGAGACAGGGTCTCACTCTGTCACCCAGACTAGAGCAAAGTGGGTGCCCGATTACTGCAGCATCGATCTTCTGGGCTCAAGCAATCCTCCCATCTCAGCCTGCCAAGTAGCTGGGACTACAGGCACGCCACACCCAGCTAACTTTTGCATTTTTTGTAGAGACAGGGTTTCAGCATGTTGCCCAGTCTTGTCTCCAACTCCTGGACTCAGGCGATCCACCCACCTCTGCCTCCCAAAGTGCTAGGATTACAGGCGGGAGTCACTGCACCCAGCCTCTTTCTTCTTTTCTAATATAGGCATTTATCACCATAAATTTCCCTCTGAGCACTGCTCTATCTTAACCCCATAACTTTTGGTATGTTGTTTTTAAATTTTTATTCATCTAAAAGCATTTTTCTAATCTTCTTTGTGATTTCTTCTTCGACTCATTTCTTATTTTAGGGATATATTGTTTCATTTCTACACATTTGAGAATTTTCCAAATGATTTTGTTACTGATTTCTAATTGTAGTTTTATTTTTAATTTTTCTTCTCTTTGTCTATTTCTCCCTTCAACACCGTCAGTGTTAGCTTCCTCAATTTTGGGGGTCTATTGTTACATGAATATGTGATGCTTCTGCTTATTTTCCCCCCTCATTTTTGTTTTTAGTCTGGCCTTCTAGAGTTGTTCTGGTCCTCACTATCAGAGATTGTGTCTTCTGGGACCAAAGTTTTCAGCTTTTATTGTTGCATCTCTGTGTGGTTTGGAGATTGCTTTCACTGTACCAGGAGCCTATGAGTTTGCCCTGCTTTCAACCATGACCTATTGTATTCGTTTGTTTTCACACTGCTGATAAAGATACACCCAAGACTGGGCAATTTACAAAAGAAAGAGGTTTATTGGACTTACAGTTGCACATGGCTGGGGAGCCTCATAATCATGGCAGAAGGCAGAGAGGATCAAGTCACATCTTATGTGGATGGCAGCAGGCAAAGAGAGAGCTTGTAGAGAGAAACTCCTGTTTTTAAAACCATCAGATCTCATGACACTCATTCACTATCACAAGAACAGCACAGGACAGACATGTCCCAGTATTCAGTCATCTCCTACTGGATCCCTCCCACAACACGTGGGAAATATGGGAGCTACTAGATGAGATTTGATGGGGATACAGACCCAAACCATATCATTCTGCCATGGGCCCTCCCAAATCTCATATCTTCACATTTCAAAACCAATTATGCCTTCCCAACAGTCCCCCGAAGTCCCAACTCATTTTAGCATTAACTCAAAAGTCCACCGTCCAAAATCTCATCTGAAACAAGGCAAGTCCCATCCACCTGTGAGCCTGTAAAATCAAAAGCAAGTTAGTTCCTAGATACAGTAGGGATACAGGCATTGGGTAAATACAGCCATCCTAAATGGCAGAAATTGACCAAAACAAAAGGGCTACAGGCCCCATGCAAGTCTGCAATCCAACAGGGCAATCAAATCTTAAAGCTCCAAAATGATCTCCTGTGACTCCATGTCTCACATCCAGGTCACACTGTTGCAAGAGGTGGGTTCCCATGGTCTTGGAAAGCTCCGCCCCTGTGGCTTTGCAGGGTACAGCCTCCCTCCAGGCTGCTTTCGTAGACTGGCGTTCAGTGTCTGGGGCTTTTCCAGGCCCACAGTGCAAGCTCTCAGTGGATCTATCATTCTGGGGTCTGGAGGATGGTAGCCCTTTTCTCACAGCTCCACTAGGCCGTGCTCCAGTAGGGACTCTGGGTGGGGGGCTCCTACCCCACATTATCCTTCCACACTGCTCTAGCAGAGGTTCTCCATGAGGACTCTGCCCCCAGAGCAAACTTCTGCCTGGGCATCCAGGCGTTTCTATATATCTTCTGAAATCCAGGTGGAGGTTCCCAAACCTCAGTTCTTAACTTCTGTGCACCCACAGGCTCAACACCACATGGAAGCTGCCAAGGCTTGGGGCTTGCACCCTCTGAAGCCATGGCCCAAGCTCTATTGTTGGCACCTTCTCACCATGGCTGTGGCAACTGGGACAGATCACCAAGTCCTTAAGCTACACACAGCATGGGGACCCTGGGCCTAGCCCATGAAAACACTTGTTCCTCCCAGATCTTCAGGCCTGTGATGGGATTAGTTGCTGTGAAGACCTGACATGCCGTGCATACATTTTCCCCATTGTCTTGGGGATTTACATCCTATTTCCCATTACTTTTGCAAATTTCTGCAGCTGGATTGAGTGTCTCCTCAGAAAATGGGATTTTCTTTTCTGTCACATTATCTGGCTGCACATTTTTTGAATTTTTATGCTCTGCTTCCCTAATAAAACTGAGTGCCTTTAACAGCACCCAAGTCACTTCTTAAGTGCTTTGACTGCTTAGAAATTTCTTCTGCTAGATACCCTAAATCATCTCCCTCCAGTTCAAAGTTCCACAAATCTTCATGGCAGGGACAAAATGCTGTCAGTGTCTTTCATAAAACATAACAAGAATCAACCTTTGCTCCAGTTCTCAACAAGTTTCTCATTTCCATCTGAGACCACCATAACTTGGACTTTATTGTCCATATCAGTGTCAGCATTTTGAGCAAAGCCATTCAACAAGTCTCTAGGAAGTTCCAAACTTTCCCACATTTTCCTGTCTTCTTCTGACCCCTCCAAACTGTTCTAAACTCTGCCTGTTACCCAGTTCCAAAGTGCTTTGACATTTTAGGGTATCTTTTCAGCAATGCCCCACTCTGCTGGTACCAATTTACTTTATTAGTCCATTTTCACACTGCTGATAAAGACATACCCGAGACTGGGCAATTTACAAAAGAAAGAGGTTTATTGGACTTACGGTTACACATGGCTGGGGAGGCCTCACAATCCTGGTGGAAGGCAAGGAAGGGCAAGTCACATCTTACTGTCACATGGATGGCAGCAGGCAAAGAGAGAACTTGTGCAGATAAACCCCCGTTTTTAAAACCATCAGATCTCGTGAGACCCATTACTATCTTGAGAACAGCATGGGACAGACATGCCCCTGTGATTCAGTCTTCTCCCACTGGTTCCCTTCCACAACATGTGGGAATTATGGGAGCTACCAGATGGGATTTGGCTGGGGACACAGAGCCAAACCATATCACCTGTGTTTCAAAATTTCTCTCTCCGGTTGCTCCCCAGAGAGTGTGGCTCTGTGTGTATATGTAGCCTTCTTGAGAACCAGGGTTGACTATTGTTCTAGCTAGCATCTCTTTGACTATATTGTTCTCTGATCTCCCTGTTAAGATTCTGGCTGATCCAACTCTATTATATCACCGTCTGTTAGGCTCTACTAATTGCTAGCTGATTTTACGATTTTTGACAATTATCTGGAGGCATAAATTACTCCAGAGTTGGATCCAAATAAAGTGGAACCCCTTGGTATCACACCCAGCTGTTAGGCTTTACTAATTGGTAGCTGGTCAGTGCTCTTATCTTTCATTTTTTCTTTCCTTTGCTTGTGTCTTTCTCATTCTCTTTATTTTCTAGCTACTTAAAGTAGAAGCTTACATCAATTTTAGACCTTTTTGTTTCTATATAAGTGCATGATTCTACACATTTTCCTCAATTCTCTTCTTCGTCTATATTTCCCAAATTTTAAGATACCGTGCTTTCATTTCAATTTTGTTCAAAGTATTTTCTAACTTACCTTAATTGTTTCTTTGAAACTGGTCATTTAGAATTATACTGTTTAATTTTCAGCTATATGGGGGATTTTCCAAATAGCTTCTGGATTTGATTTATAGTTTAATCTAATTTTGGTCAGAAAATATACTACATATAATTCAATTATTTTAAATTTATTATGAGTTGTTTGATGACCCTGGTATATGATCTATCTTTTGAATATTCCACATGCATATAGAACAAGTGTATATTCTGTTGATGGGTGGAGGATTTTATAACATCAATTAGGTGTCATCAGTTGATAATGTTCAAGTATCATGTATCTTACTGATTTTGTTTTATAAAATAATAGAGCATGTTGAAATTTATAAAAATTATTGCAGATTTATCTAGTTCTACTTTCTGCTTTTGCTTAATATGTTTTGATGTTCTGTTAAAAAGTGAATATTTGATGTTCTTAGTTAATAGTTTTTCCTTCTTGATGAATTAACTCTTTATCATTATAAAATATCTCTGTTTATTGTTGATAGTATTTCTTTTTCCCCCCAAATTCTTTTTTTTGATAGTAATATCATTACATCCATGTTTCAAACAGTTTATTCATGGTATATCTCTTTTTCATCCTTTGCTTTTAATCTATATGTGTCTTTATACTTAAAATATGTTTTGGAGAGAACATAAGGTTCTTGGTTACATATTCAGTTTGAAGGTCTGCCTTTCATTTGAATGTTAAGACTACTTATATTTAATGTAAATATTGATGTTGCTGGGTTTGAATGTTCCATCTGCTATATATTTTCTGTTTGTCCCTGCTATGGTTTGAATGCATGTGTTCCCCCAAAATTCACATGTTGAAATTTCATCCTAATTGTTGTGGTGTTAAGGGAGTGGGTCTTTTGGGAAATGACTTTAAGTCATGAGGGTTTTGCTCTCATGACTGGGATTAAATTTCAGGGGTTTTAGAGACCTACCTGATCCTTCTGTCTTTTCAGCCATGTAAGAACACATACTCTATGCCTTTTTGCCTTCTTCCACCACTTCAGGACACAGCAGGAAGGCACCATCTTGCAAGTGAGGAGCAGCCCTCAGCAGACACTGAATCTACTGGTGGTGACTTGATCTTGGACTTCCCAGCCTGCTGAACTGTGAGAAATCAATTTATATTTTTAAATGAATTAATCAGTCTCAAGTAATTTTCTTTCAGCAGCACAGACTGAGAGAGCTTCATATGTTATTTGCTCTCCTTTTTCTTTCTTCCTTCTTTTATAGTAATTGTTTTCTTTTGTTATTTCAGTGTGTATCCACTGTTGAATTACTTGCTATATCTCTTAAAATATTTCTGCTAGTGATTGTTAGTTATATATATGTATACATATACACACATATACATATAAATATATATCTTTACATTATTACAATCTACGTACAATAATACTACAGTTGATCCTTGAAAAACACTGGTTTGAATTGTGTGGATCCACTCATATGTAGATTTTTTAAAAATCAAACATGGATAAAAAATAGTGTTCTCTAGATGTGAAACCCATATATACAGAGGCCTGACTTTTCATATAGGCAGGTTCCACAGGGATGACTGTGGGACTTGATATGTGTCGATTTTGGTACATGTGGGGGTCCTGGAACCAATACCCCTTGTATAATGAGTAACAACTGTGTATCTTTTCAGGTATAGAATCAGAATCTCACACTGTATTTTCCTACTTCGCTTTTCTCTTTGAAGTATTATATATTTAAATTTTAGATATGTTATATACCCCACAATGTATTGTTATTTTTGCTTTAAACAGTAGATTATTTTAATAAACAAAAGATATTTTTCTGTTTTCTCACACATATACCATTGCCAGCATCACTCATTATTTTTTGTGAATCCACACTTTCATCTGGTATCTTTTTTATTTCTTCATGAAGTACTACTTTATCTTGCAGTGCAAAAGAGCTGGAAGAATTCTGGAGGTACATATTCTTATCTTTTGTTGAATCTAAAAATGTCTGTATTTCACCTCCATTGTTGAATGACATTTATGTATATATGCTGGACATAGAATTCTGGTTTTATTTTTTCCCCCTCAGGATTTTGAGGAAGTCTTTCCGTTATCGTCAGGCTTCCATGGCTTGTGACTAGAAGACTGCCATAATTCTCTTGTCATATTTCTATAATATGCCATTTCTTTTGGCTGCTTTAAGGATTCCCTTTATCTCTCATTTGCACAATTTGGTTATGATGTGCTTTAATGTCATTTATGCTTCTGTTTGGGGTTCACTGGCACTGTTAGATGATTGAAAACATAGTTTTTAACAGTTTTATAAAATTTTGGCTGTTATTTATTCAAGTACTTTTTCCTCTTTTTTCTTTTCTCTCTGGGATTCCAGTTATACAAACTTTTTGTCATTTGATATATTCCCATAGGTCATTGATGTTCTGATCATATTTTTAATATGTCTTCTTTCTTTACACCATTTGGAATAATTTCTAATTCCTGCTCAATTCACTATTTATCTCCTGTTAAGTCCAGTGCATTTTTCATTTATATGTTGAATTATTCATCTTTAGATATTCTATTGTAGTTGTTTTTACATGTCCCATTTCCCTCCTAATTATGTTCCTGGTTCCTTTATATCCTTGAGCATGTTCATAAGACATATGCTAGCTGTTTTAATGTGTATTTATTTTCTATTATCTTCTCTTTATGGATCCATTTTTGTTTTTTTCTCCTAGTTATGAGTAATATATTCTTTGTTGCATATGTGATAATTTTGGACTGATGCTGAACATTATGCATTTTACATGAATAGATGATGGATTTTGTTATGTTTCTTTTAAGAGTGTTGAACTTTGTTCTGGCATGTGATTAAGAACCATGTTAATTAGTTGGACCTTTTCATAGTTTCTTAAGGCATTCTGAGGAGCATTTAGCCTGAGAATAACTTAGCCCCACTTCTGAGATGACTCTTGTGAGGACTCTACTGAATGGCCCATATGTTACAAAAGATCTCCACTTTCACTGGTAAGAACATAACAGTGAAAGCTGTGAGGATTGTTTACTATGCCTCTTTCCGGTCATTCTTTTCTGGCCTTAAGTGATTTCCTCTCATTCATGTATTGACAAAGGTTTAGCCAGAAACTCAAAGAGGGTTCTGTGTGGATCTCTGAAAACCTGTCTCTCCAGTCCTTTTCTTTTGTATTCTGCCACAAAAACTCTAGACATATCAGCCTCTCCAACATCCAATCTTGTTCTGTTCGATTCAGTTTACGTCTGCTAAGTTTTGCTTGAATTGCCTCTCTGTGTGAACAGATAGCCTATAGAATGGGAGAAAATTTTTGCAATCTATCCATCTAACAAAGGTCTAATTTCCAGAGTCTACAAGGAAGTTAAACAAATTTGCAAGAAAAAAAAATTAAAAAGTGGGCAAAGACATGAAAAGATACTTCTCAAAAGAAGACACTTGGCTGGGCACGGTGGCTCAAGCCTGTAATCCCAGCACTTTGGGAGGCCGAGACGGGTGGATCACGAGGTCAGGAGATCGAGACCATCCTGGCTAACACGGTGAAACCCCGTCTCTACTAAAAATACAAAAAACTAGCCGGGCGAGGTGGCGGGCGCCTGTAGTCCCAGCTACTCTGGAGGCTGAGGCAGGAGAATGGCGGGAACCTGGGAGGCGGAGCTTGCAGTGAGCTGAGATCCGGCCACTGCACTCCAGCCCGGGCTACAGAGCAAAACTCCGTCTCAAAAAAAAAAAAAAAAAAAAAAAAAAGAAGACACTTATGCGACTAACAAATACATGAAAAAAACTCAACATTGCTGATCATTAGAGAAATCCAAATCAAAACCACAATGAGATACCATTTTATGCCAGTCAGAATGGCTATTACTAAAAAGTCAAGAAATGAGATGCTGGTGAGGTTGCAGAGGAAAAGGAATGGTTTTACACTGTTGGTGGAAATGTAAATTAGTTCAGCCATTGTAGAAGACAGTGTGGCAATTCCTCAAAGATCCTAGAAGCAGAAATACCATTTGACCCAGCAATCTGATTAGTGGGTATATAGCAAAAGGAATATACATTATTCTATTATAAAGACACATGCATGGATATGTTCTTTGCAGCGCTACCCACTATAGTAAAGACAATGGAATCAACCCAAATGCCCGTCAATCATAGGCTGGATAAAGAAAATGTGGTACATATACACCATGGAATACTATGCAGCCTTAATAAGGAATAAGATTATGTCCTTTGCAGGAACATGGATACATGTGGAAGCTGTTATCCTCAGCAAACTAACTCCGGAACAGAAAACCAAACTCCGCATGTTCTCACTTATAAGTGGCAGCTGAAAAATGAGAACACATGGATATATGGGGAGGGAGGAGGGCAAAGGGGAACAACATACACTGGGGCCTGTCGGTGGGGGCCATGGGGAGGAGGAGCATCAGGAAGAATAGCGAACGGATCCTGGGCTTAATACCTAGGTGATGGGTTGATTTGTGCACCAAAACACTGTTTATCTATATAAGAAACCTGCATATCCTACACATGAACCCCAGAACTTAAAGGCTGAAGAAAAAAAAAACATATACAGAAACTAAAACAACAAAAAATGAATTGCCTCTCTACTCACTGCAGTCTCAAACTGCCTGTATGCAGTAAACTGGGGCCATGATTTTCGTTTATTTTGTTTCATTTTCTAGTTTTTAATGGTGGGAAGGCAATTGCTGTAGCAGTTAATTCTTTGAGGCGTAAACCCTGTAACTTATTTGTAAACATGATTTTTTACAATCTAAATAATAATGCTCTTTCAAAGTAATAGTAGTGTTTCAACACTGTTAATATTTCAGAATTAAACAAATAAAAATAGCTAACATTGATCCAGTGCTCACAACTGCACAACAAAAATTACAGGCATTTTATAAACAAGTTCTAAAACTAGTAGAATCTTCTTCAAAAGTTGATTAATCATTTCAGAATATCTTCTATGATAAAAATTCAGTCCTGAAGGTTTTGATTAAGCTACTTATATTTGAGAAGTTAATAAAACATATGGTTAATACAACTATTAAGTTTTTGGAAGAAAGATGTGATTATTTTAAACAATTAGACTCCCGAAGTGTTTTCATGTGTGTCCTCCCTTTTGTCCTGGTAAACTCTTACATATGCTTCTAGACTCAACTCAGATTATGTCTTCACCCGATCAAGCTCCTTTCTACCTCTCTGCAGCTGTGTTCTGTGTCGTCCTTATGTGCTTTCAAAGCTCTCTGTACATACTACCCTTGTGGCACATACCACTCCTGACAAACATGCCTGTGTTCTTTTCTGCTCCTTCCATTTCGTACGTTTTTTTTTCTTTCTTTTTTTCCTCAGTGCAGAATTTCTGGAATATTCAGCCCTCACCAAGTATGACAGATTATATATTTTAAAAAATGTTTGTTTCCTTTTCTTCATTTTCATGCTCTCTGCTTTGTTCTGGACACTCATCAGCTCTCTTCTGTATTATGGTAATGAATTTATTAGTGTCTTTTTCCCACCTCCATATATGCCCACATCCTAACCTATTTGACTAAATGATGTTTTGATGGCTTTCCATTATTTCACCTCTGAGTCCAGTTTCTTTAGCACAGTGTAGCACGCTTTCATAATTAATCCCCTTACCTACTTTCACTAGTACTGTGAGCTCCTCAAGTACAGAAGTTTTATCTTTGTTTGATTATATCTTTTTCGGCATTGGCACCTGGCATAGTGATTGTAGAAATAGTAGTTAAAGCATCTGGCTTGTGATTCATTTTCCTCTCATTACCAAGTGATGTTCCCAAAGAAAGAATGCAGGTAATCTTGTCTACTTTTCTTTTAAGCATGCTGATAATGATAACTAATGATAATGGCTTGGAAGAGAGTCCTTATCAGTAGAATGCTCTTAGCAAGGTGTCTCTGTTTTAGGATTACATATAATAAATATGAATAGATTTATGAAGCAAGATTCCTTGTAGAATATCATGTAAGCCATTTAATGATTTAACTTAATTATAATACAATGGAGATACTTAATAACCTAACTGTTCGTTGCTTGCTGAGAAAATAGCTTATGTACCTTACTTAGAGACCCCCTGTGTTACCTGGGATGGGCCAGAGTGCATGTTTAAAATGGAAAACACGTGGGGAACCACATGGATGGCCCAGATCTCTATTTCACATTTGACTCTTAATTGTGTACTTTAAATTATTAGTAAACCTTGATATTAGCTGTGGTAGGCAGAATAATGTCCCATCAAAGATGGCCAGGTACTAAACTCCAGAATATGGGTCTATATTAGGTTACATGACAAAGAGGAACTAAAGCTGCAGCTGAAATTAGGATTGCTCATCTGGTGACCTTGAGATGGGGAGATTATCCTGGAATATCTGGCTGGATCCAATGTAATCATGAGGGCCTTTATAAGTGGAAGAGAAAGACAGAAGAATGAGAACCATAGAAATGGCAACATGAGAAGAATTCAGCCCAACTTTGTTGGCTTTGCATTTGTTTAGTTGTGTGCTGTCTATGCTGTTCTTAGAAGATAAAAATAGAACTACCCTATGATTCAGGAAATTAACTCCTTGATATATATCCAAAGGAAATAAAATCACTGTCTTGAAGAGATAGCTGCATTCCCATTGTTCATTACAGCATCATTCACATTAGCCAAGAAATGGAAACAAGCTAAGTGTCCATTGGTGAGTGAACAGATGGGTATCTCAAATTTAAAGGATGTATTCAGCCTTAGAAAGAAGAAAATCATGCCCTTTTCAACATCATGGATCAAGTTGGAGGACGTTATGTTAAATGAGAAAAAGTAGACACAGAAAAAAACTTCATGATCTCACTTGTAAGTGAAATCTAATTAAAAAATCAAACTTAGGGCCGGGCGTGGTGGCTCACGCCTGTAATCCCAGCACTTTGGGAGGCCAAGGCGGGTGGATCACGTGGTCAGGAGTTCGAGACCATCCTGGCTAACACGATGAAACCCTGTGTCTACTAAAAAGTACAAAAAAATTAGGCGGGCATGGTGGCAGGTACCTGTAGTCCCAGCTACTCAAGAGGCTGAGGTAGGAGAATGGCATCATCCTGGGAGGCAGACCTTGCAGTGAGCCCAGAACGCACCACTGCACTCCAACCTGGGCGACAGAGCTCAGTCTTAAAAAAAAAAAAAAAAAAAAAAAATCAAACATATAGTAACAGGGAGTAGAATGCTAATTACAAGAGGCTAGGGCTTGGGGGAAAAAAGCAAAGATAATTGGTCAAAGAGTACAAACTTTCAGTTACAAAATACTGTAGACCCAATGTAGATTGTGTTGATCGTAGTTATTAATACTGTACTGTATGCTTGAAACTTGCTAAGAGAATACATCCATCAGAATTTTCCTTTCAGAAAATCATTTATGCTTATGTTATAAAATAGGAGACAGATTACAGCTTTGAAAATTAATCTCAATGACTAATGGTAAAAGAAAATTTGAGGAAGTGTATCACTGGTCAGTACAACTCAATTTAATACATATTAAACATTGTTGATGTTTGAAGCACCTTAGTAAATTCTATGGATGATTTTCTAAAGGACAATCACAAGATAATATTCTGTCCTTCATGAACCTACCACATAGAAGTAGGTAAATATAATGTATGACAGTATTTTAGTGTTAAGGAACATTAAAATATAATTACAAAATATTGTGAAAGCACTAAAAAGAAATATTTTATGTACTTGAGGGAAACAAGAAAGACTTCATGAAGAAGTCTTTGACTTAGTAAATGAATAATTGCTATAATTTGGAAAGACAAAGATGGATTCCTGTGTAAAGTTCTGTGGTGAAATTGTGATATAAAGCATAAATACAGACATGAAGTAACTAGTTCAGGGCATATTTAAGAGGAGTCAAATATTCTATTTTGACTGTATTTTGTAAAGCCAAGCAAAGCCATGTTCTGTGCTCAAAAGAGAGTGAGTCAGATGGTGCTGTGCCTTGGATACCACGCCAGGCAGGTGAAATGTATTTCCTGTAGCCAGTGGGGACACATTAAAGATGTTTGAACAGGGTACTGCTATGATTACAGTTGTACCTAAAAGGATTCTGTGGGCAGTTGTTGGCAGTTGTATGTAACAGATTAGAAATAAATAGACCTTTAGGAAGCTATTACTATTTTCAAAGAGGAATTTATAAGTAACACCATAAGTATACTCGACACGTCCATTTATGCCCTCTGGCATGCTGATTTTATACATGATCAATTCTGTGCATTCTCCTATCTGCCCTTTGTAGATATTTTCTTTTCAAGATTTATATTACTTTTAAGCTGTATAATTAAATCCTGAAAATTAAGAAGTAGCCAAAAGAAAAAATAACTTTATTCTAAAGTTAGGATCTAAAGGATCATCATATTATCATTTAAACTCACGTTTACTAAGCATCCAATGGAAGTGTATGAACTCTTGTGACTTTAGAACAAAAATTAACCGAAAGCCAAGTGTCTGCAGTAATAAACCAGCACCCTAATATCATAAGAATAACAAAACCTGTGCTTTCCTGCACCAGCAATACACCTCTTCCATAACAAAAACTTCATTAATAAAGAATATGCTATTTTAATGTATGAATGGAGTTTTAAACTTTCTCATAAAACCCCACTCTTTTCCTTTATTCTCAGGGATATAGTGACCAAATGCGTATTCACTGATGTTAATAATAATAAAGCTAACATTAGAGTATCTCAGCTGTGCTCCAGATACTGCTCTAAGAATTTAAATACATCAAATCATTTCATGCTCACTGCAATTTTATGAGGGAGCATTATTAATTCCAATTTAAAGATTCGGAAATAGGAGCACAGACACAAGTTAAGTAACTTGTCTAACATCACAGAGATAGTCAGTGGTAGAGTTGAGATTTGAACCCAAGCAGTTAACTTTTAGAGTCCAACTTCTTAACTGCGCTACTATATTGCTTCTCAATAGAGTGTTTTTGGTGACTTACAAGAAGGCAGAATGTATTAGCCTCGTTTTCCGGCTCAGTATTGATGCTGGTCTGCTTCCCTCCCACTTGGCTCATTTGGTGGGAGTAACAACCAGGCATAATAATGTAAATAGGCCAGGACAGAGGGGAACAGGAGGAAATTAATGTAGGTGATAAAAACAATCCTTCAACACAAACACTGGATGCACAATCAGCGTTATTATGGGACAACATTTATTTTCTAGGAGTCTTTAGATATCAATTAATGACTACTATTTTTTGGTTGGTGGAATATGGATTCCTAAATGGTTAAGTCACTATTCTGAGGTCACATATTATCAGTGGGAGAGGAAGCATTGAGCTGTCTTATGAGCATTGAGTCTGCTGCAGTAATTCCATAAATATGATATGGAAGAAGTACACTTTAGAGAATTATATATGTATGTGACCATTAGAATGATTTTATCTTATTTGTCATTACAGCCAAAGAAATTGTTTTGTTGAATTTAGTTTTTGTTTTTATCAGAGTTACAGATGCACTTCTAGACATGTTTGTTCTGCTCTTACCCCAACTTTCCTTCTCCTGATAGGCAAACAATGTTTTCTCAACTATTAAGAAACCCATTAGTGGCCAGGTGCCGTGGCTCATGCCTGTAATCCCAGCACTTTCGGGGACCAAGGTGGGTGGATCACCTGAGGTCAGGAGTTCGAGAACAGCTTGGCCAACATAGTGAAACCCCATCTCTACTAAAAATATAAAAATTGGCAGGGCGTGGTGGTGAGCGCCTGTAATCCCAGCTACTAGGGAGGCTGAGGCAGGAGAATTGCTTGAACCCAGAAGACGGAGGTTGCAGTGAGCCAACACAGTGCCGCTGTACTCCAGCCTGGTCAACAGAGTGAGACTCCATCTCAAAATGAAAAAACAAAAAAAACCATTAGCTTTATTATCTCCACATATTTACATAATACACTTTTTGTTCTTTGCTTTCTCAGTTTTAAGTATTATGTACTGACCTTCTATAAAAGATGATACAGATCAACCAGTCACACATATCCTATCTGTCATTCTTCTAACCCTGTTGTATGATTTTGGTTAGGCAAATATTACAGTTCAGCCAAGTAGTGTAGCTTATCTTCTTGTCTTTGTTTTGTGCGTATTTTACTTCCTATGGGGTAAATAATGGTATAGGTTTAGAAAAATTATTTTAGCTTTTTGTGAACTTAAAATTAATTCATCTTCAAATTGTTACCTCCTCCTAATTCTCTAAATGTTATCTTAATATTCTCAAAGCTCATCGGGCATTTGTTTTATCAATATCTCTCCTTAAAAACAGTTGCCCCAGGACATTTCACTTCAATGAGAATCTGTGGAAGCCAACATTCTGAGACCCCCTTCCCCATTCACTGAGGGGTTCCTCGTGCATTATTTCTTAGGTGAGAACCCCTGTTTTCTGTATCCCATGTGCTTCTCCCTTTGAAATTTCTTTCCTTGTTTATTTTGGCCTTCCTCCTCGAATAGCTTCTTTAGAAAGACTGCATTGTTGTTACACTTTTTGAGAACATGAATTCAGAAAAAAAAAAAAAAAAGAGAACAGTAAGTTTACATTCACACCTGATTACTGCATTTTTGGAAGTAATTTTAGTTTGGAAATTATTTTATTGTAATATTTTAGCTACTGTTTCATTCTCTTGTAGCTTTCAGTGCTGGTGTTGAGAAATTCAAAGACCTTGTAATACTTGATCCTTTATTCATATATGATCTGATTTTATTTTATTTTCTGTATTTTATTCTGGAAGCTTATGGGGCTTTCTCCAAGCTTTCGCAAGAATAAACTTTGATATAGGTCTATCTTATTCATGATTCTGAACACTTGTTGGCCTGCTTTCATTTTTGAAACTCATGTCTTAATTTTAAAACTCATGTCTTTTAATTTTGATAATTTTTCTTGAATTATGTTTTTCTCTCTTCCATATCAAATCTGGTTTGAACGCAGATTTTCTTATCTGTTTTTCTCTACATTTCATCTTTTCATAATTGACATTTTTCTGGAAGATGTCCTAACTGTGGTTTCAGATCCTTCTGTGGAGTTTATTTTTAATTATTAAAGACTTTATTTAGCTCTCTGATCATTCCTTTTTATTGTATATGGTTTTATTTTCATATCTTTTCATCTCTCTCTGAATATATTAATAAAAAAGTTTATGCCCTTTAAAAGATGTCTTAGTCTCTGTCCCTTCCAGGTTTTTTTCATGTTAGTTTTCACCTCTGTCTTTGATTTTGGAAACTCTCTGGAGATATCTTCTACATTTGCGTGTTCGCTTCTGTTTCAGAGTGCAAACTCTGAGTGTGTTGGTGGATCCTGTCCATGGTGGGGTTTACTGTAGGATGATCTGGTTGTGGCAGTACATACAGGCATTCCTACTTGGGCAGAGCAGATCCCTGAGAAGATTTTTCCAATCTCTTGCCTTGATGTTATAGCCTTGGCTGCCAGCAATCAGGGAGCTAAGTGAGGAAGAAGGCTGCGGTTTCACAAAACTCATCATGTAAACTTTTACTTATGTTTCCAGGCCAATCATACTCTAAATGCATCTGTGTTTGTCATCTAGGGATCTCTGTTCTACCCACTGCAGAGAACACATCTCTTGTCTTCTACTAGGATCTGGGATTGGTGGGGGTTTGAGAACTGGATGTTTTAACTACTTCTCAGCAGTTTGATTTGAGTAGTGTAATTACATTTCAACCATTTTGTTTTGATTTTTTCATACTCACTTCCAGAGGTACAAGGTAGTACTATGTCTGGGGGGTTGTGCATTGTTAGGTAGGTTGCTTCTTGGCTTTTTACACTCTTTGCTTGAGTTTCAAATGACTTGTGTCTGCTGATCCATTACTATTTGTTCTTCTGCTTTTACCAACTCTCAAAATTTTGTGACTATCATCCCCTCTCCCACAAGCCATATCCTTGTATGGCTACATCTTTAAACATATCTCCTTGCTGGTAAGCATGTGTGCTGTGTGTGTGTGTGTGTGTCTTAAATATGTTTAATATACCATATTTTCCAAGATATCCTCTAAGTTCTTTATTGTTATTCATCAGAAATTTAGGGCAAGCCTAAAATATAATTTTCACTTGGACAGAAACAATGCTGTGAGGGTAATCTGACTCTGAATTAAGTAAATAAAAACAATAGAAAACGAGTCAGACATTATGCAAAGTGAATTTAGAATGTGAAGAATTCTACCATGTGGCGAAATTTGTTGTGTGGCAACAACTTTTTCTAAAAGTCTGTTTGGTTTTGTAATACTATATTAAAGTGGACTTTATTTTGAGACTAGTATTTGAGAATACTTTTCATAGATGTGGATTAAAATTAATTTTGTTTACATGATTTCATAACTTTTATACAAATACTTCTAAATCGGTTTAAAATAAATGTCTCATTCAAGATAAGATAAAGAGATTAACGTAGAAAAATTGGAGTTTTAAATGCTTACAACAAATTATTGATGCATATTTATTAAATATTTCAATAGTTCATTTAGAGATATGAAGTTGGAATTAAGTTATCAGCTATTTTAAAGATTTCCCATGAAAGTACTGTTTCCTGGCTGCTAGGAATTTGTTTGAGATAGATATAAATCATTTCAACTTAGCAAGATTGTATATATTTTAATTACAGCTATGACTTCTGGTATGTCTAATTTGAATGTAAATATCTTAGTCCATTAAAATTGTGCAACTTAAAATGTTAGAATGTGCAACTTTTGGAACTTTCATTTTTTTTTTTTTTTTTTTTTTTTTTTTGAGACGGAGTCTTGCTCTGTCGCCCAGGCTGGGGTGCAGTGGCCGGATCTCAGCTCACTGCAAGCTCTGCCTCCTGGGTTTACGCCATTCTCCCGCCTCAGCCTCCTCAGTAGCTGGGACTACAGGCGCCCGCCACCTCGCCCGGCTAGTTTTTTGTATTTTTTAGTAGAGAAGGGGTTTCACCATGTTAGCCAGGATGGTCTCGATCTCCTGACCTCGTGATCCGCCCGTCTCGGCCTCCCAAAGTGCTGGGATTACAGGCTTGAGCCACCGCGCCCGGCCACTTTTGGAACTTTCATTTTTAAAATGTCATAAAATTATTTTTGGGGACTGAGATACAAACTTTGAAAAATGTATTGTCAGTAATAATAATCAAATACTCAAATTGTATTGTTTATCCAGGAATGAAAATCAAATATGTCTTTGAAAACCTTATGTACCTTTAAATAAATTTTAAGTCATTCATATATCATGTACTTTTTAAAAGGCAATTCATTTATTCTAGCATTTATTGAAAATATTCAATGTGCCAGATCATTATTGGCCTAATTGATACAAATAATTGCTTTCAAGGTGCTTGGAGTCTTAAGATAAATTTCATTGTTGATATTCTCCTTTTTCATAAAGTGAAATGTGGCAAATATTTCCCCCATGTCCACATTTTCAAGAGAAGGTTCATGCATAGAGGGAGCAGGGTGTTGAGGAAAGCCCTGTGGACTTGGATGCAATTCAAGCCTTAATTTAATTCCTGACTTTGCCACTTACTGACGGGTTGGGCTTGGAAATGTTTCTTACTGGTCTAATCCCAATTTCTACAGGCATAAGTATCCTACAGGCATGTTGTTAGAATTAAAAAACATAATATATGTACAAATACAAAACACATTGTAAGACTTAACAGTTTCCTTTTATTCCCTTTTTTATAGATCTTGACATATGCAATATACCAAATATAGCATTAGCTCCTTGGACAGATAATCATCACTGAAGCACCAACAGTTTTGATGGAAACAATTAAATATTTTGAAAAAATTTAAAGCTAGAAGGGACTTTAGAAATTATGGAGTCCATCTCTTTCATGATCACTTATCTCATAGTTACTCAGTTAATTAAAGACAAAGCCAGGACAAGAGTCAGGTTCCTTGGCTTTATGCTCTTCCACCCTTATAATAGCAAAGACATGAAAGGTAATTTAAAAAATGGTGGTAGACTGTAAATAAATCTAAAATAAAATCAAAATTATTTGGGCATTTCAGTATCCCCCTAGGTGATAGTTTAAATTTAGTGCCTGGTTCTGACAAGAGTTGAAAAATCTCTGACCATGATCTTTGTAGATGTCTCTGTAGATCTGGTGACTGTAAAGAATGCGCTAGATGTTTGTGCTGCCGTTTCCTAGCTCTTATGAAATTGTTATTGTTATTACTGGATGTTCACTACCAGTGCTCTATGTTGTTTCAGTGAGGAACTATAAACAACACCAGAAAAGACTTCCAATGTTTCAAATGCCCAAGTCAGTTGATAGTTGGCTGCTTTCAGAATTGTTCTCTTCAATACTGTTTCTCTAATCTACTTCTGAGGGCGAAAAAGTGTCTGGCTGCTTCTATTCAAACCAGCTTCAGATACCTTGGTGACAAAAAAAAAAAAATGAAACAATGAATAGTAAAAGCATATGTTTCTAATGAACTGTAAAAATTTGGAGGGGAATAGGACACTACATAATTGCAACTTTCTCACACTCATTCCTAAACACAGATTACAGAAAGATATGATTTTACAAGCCTTATACAAGGTACAGATATATATTCTTTCAGTTCTCAAGTTACTCCTTGAGTTAAGTGGAATCTTCTTTAAAAAAAAGTCACAAAACAGACGAAACATTTCAAGTAAGTATAGCACATAAACTTCTACTATTCTGATGTTACTTGCAAAAGTATCTGCTGCTGTGCAGATCTAACGAGAGCATTTATCTGTTTGGCCGTTATCCCAAAGTCACATTACAGTGGGCCTAGGCCAGTTGCTTCATTAACCTTTAAAGTGGTTATAACATCAATGTATATCCTGAATTACATTGATGAGCTATTAGTTATTGGGACTTCTTTCTATCTTTTTTGGTTTTGGTTTTGCTTGATTCAAGGAGAAGTAGCTTCCATTGTGTCAGTATTTGTATTCACCACAGACATCTTCTGGACCACAGCTGCAGGCATGGTAGCTGCTCCACCAGCAACATTGGGTAAGCAGAGACTCGGACCTCAAGGGTTCTGGCCTAAAACACTCAGTAACATAAGTACAACCAGCTTACACTCTAAGGTGGGGAATGGAACAGCTTTGGACATTGTTCCATACTTAGTTACTGATCTTAAATATTTGTTGAAGTTGGGGTGAATATAATAAAATTAGATTCTAAAATAAAAAAAATAAAAATGTGAAAAATTTAAAGAAAATCACAGAGAAATACATGCTAGGTGGCTTAAAGATTTGGCCGATAGTGCTGAATTCAATTCTCAGACTGCCTGTTGTACACCGGCCAGAAAATGCTGATTTATGGTGCGAATAAAAGAAAGGTGGCCTCTGTGGTCCTGTTTCATCCTACAAAAGCCCCGATATTTCAGATAGTTTAAAGCTGAATTCCTATATTAAAGATGAATTTGCACCACTTCCATTGGAATTCTCTCATACTTTAAATAGATTTGCAGACAGTGGGGAGTTTGCATCAGCTTTATTTCCTCCCCATCCACACTTTATCAGAAGTGAATGATCCTTTTTTGATGCATATATATTATATTATCTGCTGCACATTTCCTCTCTGCAATAAGTTGAAATAAAAGCAATTATCCTATGGCTTCCCCCTTTCATCCCTCTCCTTGACTTTCTGAATAAATCTAATCAGACGGAAGCAGACATTCACATTTTTACCGCAGACAGTGACCCAGCATAGAGACTGCTTTGAAAGAAGGAGCATGATTGCAGCTCTCCTGTTGCTGTCATCCTCTTGCCTGAACAGGAAAGAAATGAGAGAGAACACCAATTCTCACAGGAGTGGTACTTTCAAATTTTTTTCTGTGGATGGTTAAAGTGCTTAAATTATCAGTCTCTCAAAGTGCACACACTACTCATCTCACTTTCACTGTTGACATGTAAAATATATTGTACAGCTAACATGGGAAACCATTTTGAATAAAATGGAATGATGCCAGTGCAGATTCAACGATTACAACAATCAAGTGTTTACGGAGCCTTTTCCCTTCGTTGCTCAAATTTATTTGGTCTTTAACTGTACTATGTACACCTAGAAATTTCCGTGTATGACATGGGTGGATCTTAGAAGGCTGGCTGTTGGGAAAACAATTACAATACTTTGACTCTGATTCTCTCTGCATATGGGTGGGAGTAAACGGATATAAAGATCTTTACAGTTTGTCAAAAATGGAATGAACTGCATGTGAACGAAAGACTCTCTTGTCGTCTTCTCATGATGGTTCCTAGGGCTTCCTAATTCCAGCAGCAAGCACAGGGCATGCAGGAGGCCCTCTCTGCCAATATACTACGTAGTTATTTGTGGGGAAAATATAAATAACAGGTGCACACATGTGCATGCAGCAGGAACCCACTTTAAATATGTGCCAGGCCCTATGTATCAGTGTATTTATGACATCTCTTTTAATTATAAGTTCTTTTCTTCAATATGTTGGGAGTACCTATTTTAATGAGTTTGTATTCTCATTTAATGTAAGAAGACTGAAACAACGATTCACATTTTTGCCTGAGTAATTATAGAATCCCAAATTCATGCTGTTTGCTCTTAATTGCTCAATTGCAACACAGTCTCACCCCTCACACACCCTTCCTTTGCCCTCCCTAACTGGAAGCTGGGTTCTCTCAGGTTGATTAAGACAAAGGTTTCTGGAATGTGACCTTGAGCAGATCTCACTTTGCTGTTCACAGCTCCGATTTTTCTCAGTAAAATGAAAAACTTAAATAGATCTTAGATTTCCTATATGTATACAGCAGCAGGCTATTTGCAAAGAAGCTGCTCTGGCTGAAGTTGGTGTGGGGTCCAAGGCCCAGACCTTGGTTACTTCTGACAAAAGGACATTTCTTTCTCTTAAATCAGGAACCAGCTGTTCTATTTGGGTCCTTTTGTTCTATTTTTTTCTTTTTAAAAAAATATCAACAAAGTAAATAGTAAAAATTAATATAAATTCAATCTAGGATTTTTTTGTATGATTAGTTTTGCTATTATGGCACATGTGCTACTAAAACACATCGTGTTGAGAAAAATCTCATCACAAAACCACAGGGCTTATTGAGAAAAAAAAAATGGAGTTAGAGGCAAAGCACTTAAAACTTTGTCAGTGACCCACAGTGAAGTTAAAGAGAACAAACCACCCCAGATCCTCAAAGGTCTGGGGATCTGCTCTGGTGGGCCCTTCCTGTTTCTGTGTATAGATGTTAGCCCAGCTAGCTATGGTTACTTAGTGGATGTGTACCGAGGCATTTATTACAGGTACGCCTCACACTCAATCTCTTCAATTCTTTTTTTCATTCAGTGAAAAGTGAATAATCCAAGACCTTTAAGTTCTGGCATTGTTCCCCAAATTTCATTTACAGACTATTAGACCTAAATCCCTAAATGTCAATAAACAAAATAAGTTTCGAATGCAATACAGCTGGCATTCGAAAAAATACGTTTACCATATACAAGGGTTCACACTAAATTCTTTACAATGATTGCTTCACTTAGTCTTCAAAGAACCGCTGAAGTGTGGATTACTGTTCATTTAACAGATGCATAAGGGTTAGTAATTTTTTTGCCCCAAGTTGATAGTGGAGTGGAGGACTGACCTGGAGATCCACGCTGATTTGCTTCCTTTGTGGCCGATGCACTTTGAAAACCACACTAAGCTCTGCTGCTTCCTGAGAGGAGTCCTGGATGCCCTGAGTTGCAACCCAAGATCTTTTCAGTTGCTTGCATACTGACCACATTCACTCCCTACTTCTAGCTCATTCTGCCAGTGGACGTCCTTCTTTCCCTCTGCCTCCTCCTACTCTTTTCCATTTCTCCTGCTACCAGCTGCCCCATATTTCTAAAAAAATTGTCCAGTATTTCTGAGATTGAGCTTCAGATTAATGGCCTCCACTGGTCCCTGTGTCTAGCCTGCCAGACTTGACCCGCAGGGATCATTTCAGTCACTCGTTTGGCCACCTTGGTGCTTACCTGGACCTGGGCTTGGTTCTCCTGACATTTCTCCTCCCAGTCTTCTTCTGAGGGCTCTTTCCTTGAAATGGTCCTAAGTGAATCCTTGATAAAACCTCTCTTATTCTTAAACATTAAGTAAAGTTCTTCATCTTCTCTGCAGGGATATGTATACCCTCCTACCTTTGTTGCCCCTGAATCTAACAGGCCAAGAATGCTCCTGTTTCAATTAGCATAGAACAAAGGCAAAGTCTTTTTCTCAGGAAATCTCTAACTTTGCAAGCAGCATGCAGTTCTGGCATCAAAGATAATTTTCTCCATGCTTTATTTCAAGTAGCCAGATACCCTTCCTGTGGGTATGTATATTATGCATGTGTCTTCAAGTAGGTTTGGGTTTTGTTTCTTTATGAGAGAGGATACTGAGTTTTGAACAAACTTGCACTGAATTCTTCATTTGCGCAGGGAATTAATTATCTTTGCTATTTCTGTTTTCAAAACCAGGACACCTACTGCCCTTTCACACTCAAAATGATAACTGTCAGGGTAGATTAATGAGCACCATCAGGCAGATTTGGAAAAGGCAGAAGCGATGAGATAATTGTGCCATTGACAGTAGGAATGGTAGCTAGAGGAGTATGAGTTAATTGATCGATACACAAGCCAGTCTTTTCTAAATCAAACACTCTTCAAGGAAAGTACAGTTAATTTTTCTTGGCAGTAGACCCTGTGTTCTGCTGCAGAAAGTAATGGTATGATAGCCCATCCATCCTCTCTGAGAAAAAGACTTTGCTGGCTTCAGGTTATGCTCTTATGTACAAGTTAGATTTTTGCATTGCTATTGTTCGTCTTCTGTTAGGATCCAAGAGTTCAAAGAAAGTCATATTCTCTGGGTGGTTGTTTTGGTTACATATGTTTTAGTATGGAACATAGTTCCTTTGAGGTAGTCAGAAAGGGAGCAGACAAACTGTTAAAGGAAAACCAAATGGCAATTCAATTGTCAGGAAAAGGAGGTAGAAATGAAATGTGCAATCTGCACAAGGTATCACTTCCCTCCAGTCTCCATTTCACACCTTCACAGTGATTATTTGTTGAAAGTATGGGACAGAGACACTTCTGTATTGTACTTATATATACACTGAAGAAAAAGGAAAAGATTGTCAGAATCTAATTGACAGAAATTGTTTTTACATTGCTTTTGTACTGTGACATCCAACACTTGGATTATTTAAAAATAAATAGGGTTGCATGTTTTTTATGCTAAGAAAATGCTTTTTCTTCTCTTATTGTATAGTAAATGATTTTTAATTAAAAAATAAAAGAAGCCCCTTGTTCCCCAGGCTTCCCAGAGCATTGAGTGTTGGTTAGATTGATACAATAACAAGTTTTCTGCTAATATAAACTGTATTGAAGGTATAAACATCATTTTTCTTTTACTAAAAGGAATCTTGGAAATCGCATTTTAACATCTGTATTTCACAGATAAATAAATAGAAACTTCTAGAAGGTCAGTGACTTTCCTGAGTTCTCATACCTTTTTTCAAGGCTGGTTGGATTATGCCATTATTCCATTGATCCCTTTGTATGATTATATTTCCTCTATGAACCTCCATACATCATATGACTGTTAAGAAATATATTTTGCCACCTGGAATTTATGCATATCTGGCAGAAAAGGAGAGGGTGAAATATTTACATGCCCATCAATAGAGAGACGCTGACCCTTCCCCAGTTCTGGACTATGGAGAGGCCCCTGGAGGCTCCAGCATTTCCTTAGACAAGTGCCCAGGGCTTGGCTTGTAGCAGGATCACCAAGAGTAAACCAATCTCTACATCTTTTGTGTGTTCCTTCATGTGGCCTCAGTTTGGTTACCTCGTTATCTTGGACCAGCATCCTAGGGAATGCTATGACTGTCAGGCCTTTTCAGTGGGGAAAACACATCATTCTGATGTTTGTATTCCCATTTTAACATATCAGAGGTTCATTCAAACTTTATTAGTTTTATTCTTGAATATATTTGTTCTACATTGAAAATCTAATTTTAATAATATTCCAATTACTTCTTTTTCACATATATATGTGAATATATATAGTGTGTGTATGTGTATGCACATTTTATATGGGTATATTAAAAATATATATTTTGCAAATAATAATGCCAGTATTATAGTTATCAGTTAATTGCCAAATGGAGTTTCAGATTTTCTTATTGTTCTTTATTACCTTGGAGTATATTCTAAGGATCAACAATTAATAGTATCAATTAAATTTTTGTTATTCTGTGGTGGTTTGTTACCAGTTTGATACATAGTTAAATTTGCTTGTTTTATTTTGGTTTTAGTGTTAAGGTGCATTTTTTTGGTTCATTTTGATAGAATTTTAAAATTTTAATATGTAAAGTATCAGCAGAGTCCCCAAATCAGAGCTATATAAAATGGCACAGTCAGAAGTTTATCTTTTTCTGTGTCTCCACACTCTTTTCCCTTTCAACCATGTGCTATGTGTAACCATTATTTATTACTTTCCAGGTTGTCTTTAGGGTTCTTCTGTAGTTGTTGTTGCAAGCATCTCTATACCATCAGTGTGTGTGCTTTTTTATTGCTGACCATATCATGTAATTTCTATTGTTCTGCATCTTGCTATTTTTACTTGACAATTTTCCTGAAAATTTTTCATACCAGTAAAGAGAGATCTCCCACTTCCTTTATTTTTTGCTATTTTGCTTTGATTTTCCAAAATTATTTCATCAGCCTTCTTATCTATCAATATTTGCCTCTAACTTTTGCATGTTACAGATAATGCTTCAATAAATAATCTTTTTTTCAGTGTCATTTTGCATTTATAGAATATGCCATCAGGATAGATTCCTGTAAGTAGAATTTCTGGATCGGAGGGTACATTCATAGGTAGTACTGCTAGATGTTGCCAAATTGTTCTCAATAGTGGAATTATTTTGTATTTCCACTGTTAATATGTGAGAATACATGCTTTCTAATGGCCTTATCAGCCCAGTTTATTGTCATTTAGAATTTACCAATCTGATGAATGAGAAGTGGTTATTAATAGTTTCTTTGGTTTTTTTCAAAATTATGAGTGGGGATGAGCATCCTTTCATATGTTTAAAGATGATTATTAAAGGTTTGATTTGCTGGCTATCTTTTAACATAATTGGGTGAAAACCTATGATAAAATTTCACAAAGATATAATTCTTTGTGAATTAATATTAATCACATATGATATTATAAAAATATTTCAGAATATGATGTAAAGAATTAAATCCGTTTGTTGTGTCACCTACAATTATTTCTGATTTAATCTAGTGATTTAAGATATTAATTATTACATCTTTTTCTTATAAAAGTACCATGCTTTTTTATATGCAGAGTATAGAACAGAAATAGAGTTGCACCATCTAGAGGCAACATATTTGGAAATATTACCTTTCAGTCTTTTTGTCTATCCTTTTATAAACATTATTCACTTATCCATAATCTTTAATCACTCAGTACATTGTAGATATTATTTTGAACAAACCTTTAAATGCTAGATCAGCCTGATCAACACGGTGCAAACCTGTCTCTACTGAAAAATGCAAAAATTAACCAGGCGTGGTGTTGCACACCTGTAATCCCAGCTACTCCGGAAGCTGAGACAGGAGATCACTTGAACCTGAGAGGCAGAGGTTGCAGTGAGCCGAGATTGCTCCACTACACTCCAGCCTGGGCAACAGAGTGAGACTCCATCTCAAAAGAAAAAAAAAGTCCGATCAATTAAGAATGATAAAAATATAAAAAGTATTTTACCTTCATCTATTTACTTAATAATGCTTTTTTTCTGAACTATATCACTTTCCTTCTTTCTGAAGAATTTTAAACATTTCTTGCTAGATAAGTTTGCTGGTGACAAATTCTGTAAATTTTCATTTGAGATCTTTTTACTGTTTCATTTTTGAAGAATTTTCCTGGATGCAGATTTTTAGGCTAGTTGCTTTTTTTCCTTCAACACTTTAAATATTTCATTCCACTCTCTTCTAGCTTGCGTGGTTTCTGAAGAGACATCCAGTATAATTTTTATCTTTGTTCTTCTCCCAATAAGATGCATTTTTTTCTCTGGTTTCTCTTAAAATTTTGCTTTGTCTTTGATTTTCTATAGTTTGAACATGGTAAACATAGGTGTAATTTTTTTGTTTTCCTCTTTGGTGTTTGTGATTTTTAGGGTCTGTCATTTGGTATATGTAATTAATTTTGGAAAATTCTCAGTCATTATTATAAATTATTCTTCACTCCTTTCCCTCATTCCCCTCCTTCTGGTATCTCTATGTTACACCTTTTGTAGTAGTCCTACAGTTTTTTAGATAGCTACTATTTTTTTTAAATTCTTTTTTCTCTTTATTTTTCAGTGGGAAGTTGCTGTTGACAAATTTTCAAGCTCTCTGATTCTTTCTTTAGTCATATTTATTCTACTAATGAACACTTCAAATACATTCTTCATTTCTGTTATAGTATTTTTGATTTCTAGCAATTTTTTCCTTAGTGTTTTTTTTCAATCGCTCTGCTTATATTACCCATCTGTTGTTGAATGTTGTTCACTTTTTTCATTAGAGGCCTTACCATATTATTCATAGTTATTTTAAATTATCAGTGGCAATAGTCTCTTCCATATCTGAGTGTTTTTCTGATCTTTGCTTTTCCTCTTCACACTGTGTTTTTGGCCTTTTGGCATGCCTCACAAGTTTTTGTTGTTGAAAGCTGGATATGATGTATAGAATAAGGTATGTAAGTAAATAGGCCTTCTTTTGAAGCTTTATGTTATTTAGCTAGGAGTATGGGTCTGTTTACTCTTGGCTGTAACTATACTGTCAGAGGCTAAAGTTTCCTCTAGGATTCTCGTTTTTTATCTCCATTGCTAGCTTTGGCTTTCCCTAGAGATTCCTTCTTAAATAGTGTCTTTTGCTTTCAGCCCTTTCAGCTGTAATCCTGTAGCCCCACTGATGTGGTGCTAAGTCATGGAAAGCAGGAAGTGTTTTTATAATCTCTGATTAGGTTACAATGTTTTAGTGAGGCTGGGTGCCTGGGATATGACCTTCTCAAATGCTTCTCAGCTCCTACCTTCACTCCCTTGGATGAGGCAGAAAGGCTAAAAGGGGCTGGAGTTGGGCACTTTCCTTCTTTCACTTCAAAGACTAGATGGGACTAGAGTTTGGATATTTTCTTTCCTGAGGTCAATTTGGGTATGGAAAAACCCAAATGGGTTAAGCTCTGGTAAAATAATTTTCCTTGAGGAAAGGCCTTTTTTAAGTGTAAGACAAAGCTCTGGGCATATAACACCATGGTTACTTTTTAACCTCCCCCTAACAAAAGAATTAGGGGACTTTTCTCCTTACAGTGAGAGCCTGGTGGGGTTCTCATGGAACCTCATGGAAATATGGGTACTTCCCTAAGACTGGGTCCCCAGAAATTTTTCTCTCTCAAGCTAGTCCATGTTCAGTTGCCAACTATTAGTCAGTTGAAATTATTCTTCCCAGTTGCTCATCCAGCAAAGCTTCTGCTCCAAGTCAAATGTGATTCTCTATATTTGCCCATCTCTCCAAATTTGGGTCAGAGGTTTGCTTTGTGACCTCAGTATTCTGATGTATCTAAAAATTGTTGTTTTTTGGTTTATTCCACTTGAAACAAAATTGTGAGGATGGGAGTGAGGACTTCCAGGCTTTTCGCATGTCTGGCCAGAAACTGGTATATTCTATTAATTTTTGTAAACATTATCTTTAAAAAAGGTAGTAGTCTGGCATACTTATTTCTAGCTCTTTTGTTTGCCAGTTTTTTGCTTTTATTACACAAATAATTCCTTTTAAATAATGATTTGACAGCAGGTGTCCATAAGTGATAGGAATTTAAACATTGCCTTTTTAATGTCAAGGGGAGTCCCTTCTAAATTCAATACAGATTAGGTGCATTTAATTGAATGTACTTAAAATTTTTTTCTTTGCTATTTTACATGCATGTTGGCCTAGATAAAAAAGATTCCTGCTTGAGATACTATTTTTCTTATCAAGTAACTTTCAATTATTTCTACATAGGTAAATATCTAATGAAACTGGGAAGAAAAAAATAATCCCATGAGAAAAAAGAATTCTTATGAATATCTGTTCTCAATAAACATCTTTATCAATTATATTCTGTTTCATTTATGATGTAATTTCTCTCTTTTATGGAAACTAATATGTGTAGTGTTTTGGCAAATAGAACTTCCTCTGAAATGATTGGTGTTGATGCTCTGGAAAAATCAGATTTTCTTTTAATTAGAACTTCTTTGTAAATTGATAGTAAAGTAGTATGACCTCTTTAAAATCTAGACACCAAAGTCATATCTACTGAACCACTTTTGTTTTTCCCATACAACAGTGGGTGTTTCCAAACTGCTAAAGTAATTCTATTAGAGCACAGTGGAAAAATCTAAGTTATAAGTGAGGTACATGGAGCCAACATCATCGTCACTCTTTAGGGACGAAAGCACATATGGAAACCCTTCATGGATTCATTAAATACCAATCTGAAATAACATGGCATCAATATTGGTAGCTTGAAAATGGTAACATCTGACAGATGGCAACCAATTAGAGCAATTAGCAATTAACTTGTGTGTCTGTGTCCCACCTTCATCCTCCTTCACTTGCTTCATGAATTTCTACCATCTTGGGTACGTTCGTGAAATTCAGTCTCTACTACAGACCTTTGGGATAATACATTTTGGTCAATTATTGAAAATGAATTCGGAGACAGAGAGCATGTCACTGTTCTTCACACATTCAAAATATGACTATTCTTTTTAGGTAAAATGTAATTTAATGTGAACCCGTAGAACATTGTTTTATAGAGAAAAAAGGAATGCTAAGAAAAATTAAGCCACAAAATGTTTGCAATATTTATGTATTGACATATAAATAGGCTTTTACTATATTGGTGACCCTATAATATAGTTCAATTCAAAAACACTTTGAAAAATATTTTTCCTAAAAGTCTAAATATATAATCATGCACATTACAGCCAAAAAAAAAAACCCCTCAGAAAACAAACAACTAAGAAGTAAAAACAAATATAAAATTCTTGTGATGTTCACATTGTCATTAAATAATTACATAAAATAATTCTGTGTATATATTCACATATTTGATTCACTTGCCATGTGTCTAATACCAGGTCAGTGGTGTTTTTCTTCAGAATATATTTTGTAAAGTAATCTTTAATTAAAAATCTTTTTAAAAGTTGTATTTTATGGGTCATAAAATTCATTTGAGAAATATTTTCAAGATAAAACTTATCAAATAAAATGCCTCTAATTATTATTTGTATTCACCAATTTTAGGTGTTGCAAAAATGGGGAATCTCCTATTTGAATTTGTGTAATAAATATACATTTATATAATTCTGAATAAGCTTTCTAATAAAAGATTATTCCCACAAGATGATATATTAAAAACATAGACTTTAGGGAAGACTCCTTTTGTTTAATAATTAGATTAAGTATTTCCAACTGATTTTGGACAAAATGAGAACAAAATTTAAAGGACTCATTCACACAAGAAACTCAACACAATTGTAGGACACTAAGCTTCATTTATAAAGTATTTCTTCAGAAGTTCAAACTTTCTAAAATTCTATTGAATACAGGCAGATAAAAGAGAAAATCTATTACCATGCTGAAGTATTTTTTAAATTCAATGTCAACTCCATCTCAAAAATTGTAGTTCAGCTAGTCTGTGTTTTTGTGTTTATGCATGTAAATTTTTACAACTGCACTTCTATTCCAATTTGAAGAGCATTAGGATTTTGGATGCAATTATGAAATATATGTCCACTGCAACAGACTCCAATAACCTTTCTGTTTTGTAGGCTTTCTTAGTGTAGTAAGAGTATTGTTTGCATCATGGCACTTACCACTGAGCTCTACGAAAATTCGTGTTTGTATTATCACCACAAAGCAAGTCGTTTCTTCTTAATGTTGAACATATAAAATAATTTTACAATGTAACATTTACAATGTTAGATGTTTCACCTTTGGCAAAGTGAGCTTCCAAAATCTTGACTCTGATTCCATGAATTGAATAAAAACAATTAAACCATTATTAGAATTAACTAACTGATTTGCTGGCTTGAAGGATCCAATGTGACTTATACAACAGTGACATTATTTAACTCTTTGCAAAGTTCTTCTCTAAAGAAATCAACACAGGGAACCTTCAAAGACTGCCCCCACCCCCTTTTAAGGTCATCTTATTGAAGCCATTTTTGCCATTTCAGTCATCTTCAATTAGTAGATGAAAGAACAAGAAGATGAGGACCTGATTATAAAGTTAAAAAACATGTGTCGTTTGAGCATTGCATAGGTTATTCCTTAAAATAGGCAAACAATTGAGGTGACGACACAAGACCCTTGCTCTGCTCTCCAAACTGTGTTTCCTTGTGGAGGCTGCGTCGTCCTGGAAAAGTGGGTGATTTCTGAATTGTTACTGGCTGCCTGTCAAACCATAAAGGTGCAGCTGCCCAGCTGGGGTTCTTTGCTAATTCATATGAAGATTTCCTGTGGACTAGGTGTTTCTTTGAGTATAACAGTAAGGGAAGGTGTCTTTGAAAGATCAGAAAAAAAAATAGCCTTCCCTCAAATCATTGGCAACTTCCAATTCATTACATTTTCATAAAACATGTATTAATTTAAATTTTATTTGGATGGAGAGAGAATTCTAGAGCTTTAACTTCTTACAGTTCAAGCATAGATGTTCAATATGAGGCATTTTAAGGGCTTGACCATTATGTCATGAAGAGTTTGGTTAGCCTCTTTCTGAATGAGCTACCATATGACTGTTAAGAAATGTTATAGGAAAAACCTTTCCTGTAACTTTATTGTATGCCAAAAGAGACGAAGGTAAATGACACAGGTGCTTTTTTACAAGTGTAAATTTTCTGGGTTTGTGGCGAGTTGGAGGGGATGTCATTTATGAACCCTGCTAAGTTATAAGGAGTTGCCATTTCAATAAAGAAATGTGAAATCATTATTAGCTCTAAGACATTCCAATTAGGTAGTTTCTAGAACTGGCCTTTTCCCAGAAGTCTCTCCCAACTCAACATTTCACATGAGCTATCTTTGAAAAATGAGGGGCACGCATGAAAGTTTTGGAAAGGCAAAGATGGAGAAAGAGCTCTTTTCCTTTTTTCTTTGGAAAAATATCGCCTGTTCTTTTCTAGTTCAGGCTTGCACTGGGTAACAACTAAGGATAATTGATTAATGATGAAGAATTCAGCTCTCAAAAGGATAACATTTTTGATAGAACGGGTTTTATCTAAGGAAAGCCAAAGATTGAAAACATATACATACTTCTCCAATACCCTGTGAACAGTTTGACAGAGCTGTGTGTATCTCATTAATCTGATAACAGACTGTTGTACAAAATCAACTAAACTGTAGGCTCTTTACACAAAGCTTGAAAGATTAAGGCATGATAGCTTTCATTTTCTTCATGGTATTTTATTTTCTTCTGCTAATGCAGGATCAAAAACAAAACAAAACAAACTACTGAGTTATTTATCACTTCTTATTTGTTGTAAAGTCTTCATTCTGAAAAATAATAATAAAAAACCCCATATAAATTGAAATAGGATACAAGAGCTCACCAGATGTAGCTGTATCTCTCTGTGAAAATAAACCGAGTGTTTTCCTTAATCAATCAGAATGAATAATGTTGATGGGCTTGGCAATGACTAAATCAGGGCTGCCAGCTCCAGCTACCCAGCATGATTTCATCTTTCCAACCAGACTAAAAAATGCTTTCCCTCCTTTACCCTGGACAACTTTATTTTCACACGTTCAATTTAACAAAGCTCAAAAGGAATTCTAAAAGCTTTGCCTGTCTCATAAAATGTTTACCAGATATCTCTACAGGGTGGCAGCCGCACTACAATGTTTCATAATAAGGGGAAATAAAGTGGCCAGTAAAGCTACTGAGGAACAGGAACAGTCACGTCGGTGGGAGGTTATTTACTGTCAGTCATGCTACAAGTTTGCATTTTTCAGCAATTTTGTTTAAAACTTCATTTACACAACTGCTTGCTATAGAAAGTGGTGAACAAAGGTGGGGCTGCCTTTGTTTAAATCAGCTTCCAAAGTTTAGCTGAGTCAGTAACTCCTCTTAAGTTTCAATTTTTGGTAGGGGTTTAAAAGCTTGATGAAGCAGTCTTCTGTTTTTTCAGCTTCAACGTATATTTCCACAATTAGTCCATAGTGACTCAATGGAAGCACATTTAAAGAGAAAGAACCTTTGGTCTTTTAAAGCAATTCTGTTTATAACATGATCCACAAGATAAGGCCTTTGGGGAAATAAGTGCAGGGATAGTAGGTATAATAAACGAAGACTTTTGTTTTTGTGTTTGTTTTTATAAGCATATAAATATATTTCATTTCAAAGTGATTTACATTTACTAGTTGATTTGTTTCCCATAATGACCCCATTTGGCAGATGAAGAAACTGAAATACAGATACTTTTTAAATTTAACTTTTATTTTATTTATAATTTCAACTTTATTTTAGATTTGGGGGTACATAGGCAGGTTTGTTACATGGGGTATTGTGTTATGCTGAGGTTTGGGGTATGAATAATCCTGTCACTCAGATATGAGCATAGTACCCAATAGTTAGTATTTCAACCCTTGCTCCCTTCCTTCTTTCCTGGTCTAGTAGTTCTCAGTGTCTGTTGTCTCCATGTTTTTGTTGATGAGTACCCAGTGTTTACCTTCCATTTATAAGTGAGAACATGTGGTATTCAGTTTTCTGTTCCTGCATTAATTTGCTTAGGATAACAGCCTCTAGATGCATCCATTTTGCTACAAGGGACATTATTTCATTCTTTTATTATGGCCACATAGTATTCCACTGTATATTTGTACCACAGTTTCTTTATCTAATCCATCACTGATGGGCATTTAGGTTGAATCTATGTTGTTACTATTGTGAATAGTGCTGTAATGAACATAATGAGTGCATGTGTCTTTTTGGTAGAATGATTTATTTTCTTTTGAATATATGCCCATTAATGGGATTGCTGGATAGAGTGATAGTTCTATTTTTATTTCTTTGAGAAATCTCCAAACTGCTTTCCACAGTGGCTGAACTAATTTACATTCTCACCAGCAGTGGGAATGTAAACATTCCCTTTTCTTTGCAGCCTTGCCAGCATCTGTTGTTTTTTGACTTTTTGATAACAGCCATCTGACTGGTGTGAGATGCTGTCTCATTGTGGTTTTGATTTGCATTTCACTGATAATTAGTGATGTTGAGCGTTTCTCATATGTTTGTTGGCTGCTGTCTGTTTTTGAGAAGTGTCTGTTCAGGTCTTTTGCTAACCTTTGAATGGGATTGTTTTTTGCTTGTTGAATTAAATTCCTTGTAAATTCTGGATATTAGACATTTGTCAGATGCATAGTTTGCAAATATTTTCTTCCATTTTCTAGGTTGTCTGTTTACTCTGTTGATAATTTCTTTTGTGTGCAGGAGCTATTTAGTTTAATTAGGTCCCACTTGTCAATTTTTGTTTGTTGCAATTGCTTTGAGGGCTTAGTCATACACTCTTTCCTAAGGTCAGTGTCTAGAATGGTGTTTTCTAGGTTCTCTCCCAGGATTCTTACAGTTTGAGGTCTTAGATTTACATCTTTAATCTATCTTGAGTTAATTTTTGCATATCATGAAAGGTGAAGGTTGAGTGTAATGCTTCTATATAGGGCTAGTCAGCTATTCCAGTACCATTTATTGAATAGGGAGTCATTTCTTCATTGCTTATTTTGTTGACATTGTTGAAGATCAGATGGCTGTAGGTTTGTTTCCTGGGTTCTCTATTCTGTTCCATTGGTCTATATGTCTGTGTTTGTACAAGTACCATGCTGTTTTGATTACTATAACCTTATAGTATAGTTTGAAGTTGGGAAATATGATGCCTCTGGATTTGTTCTTTTTGTTTAGGATTTCTTTGGCTGTTTGGCCTTTTTTTTTGGTTCCCTGTGAATTTTAGAATTTTTTTTCTGTTTTTGTGAAAAATGACATTGATAGTTTGATAGGAAGAGTGTTGAATCTGTAGATTGCTTTGGGCAGTATGATCATTTTAATGCTATTGATTCTTCCAATCCAAGAAGATGAATGTTTTTCCATTTGTCTGTGGAATCTCTGATTTTTTTAATCAGTATTTTGTAGTTCTCCTTGTTGAGATCTTTCACCTCTTTGGTTAGATGTAGTCCTAGATTTTTTTTTTTTTTGTATGTGTGTGGCTATTGCTACTGGAATTGCATTCTTAATTTGGCTCTCTGCTTGAACATTATTGGTGTATAGATATGTTACTGATTTTTGAACAATAATTTTGAATCCTGAAACTTTACTGAGGTTGTTTATCAGGTTTAGGAGTCTTTTAGAAGATTCTTTAGGGTTTTCTAGATATAGAATCATATCAGCAAAGAGAGAGAGTTCGACTTCCTCTTTTCCTATTTGGATGCCTTTTCTTTCTTTCCCTTGTAGGATTGCTCTGGCTAGAAATTCCTATTTTTAGTTTCAGTTTTGAGACAGGGTCTTGCTCTGTCATCTGGGCTGGAATGCAGTGGTATACTTATAACTCATTCCAGCCTCAAACTCCCGGGCTCAAGTAATCCTCCTGCCTCAGCTTCCCAAGTAGCTAGGACTACAGGCACGCATCACCACACCCAGTTAATATTTTTTATTTTTTGTTCTCGCTATGTTGCCCAGGCTGGTCATGGACTGCTGGTCTCAAACAATCCTCCCTCCTTGGCCTCCCAAAGTGGTAGAATTACAGGTGTGAGCTGTGGCACCTGGCCCAGAGATTTTAGTACCTTAATCAAGATGGTACTGATTGTAAGTGGAGAAGCCAGATTCCAACCCCAGCTGAATGTTCTTGATCTCTACCCCATGTTGCTTCCTGGGAGTCATTTTTATGTGTTTATTATCTTCTTAAAATATTCTTTTCTACTTCTTCTGAAGGTTCCTTGTTCTTAATGTTTCCAAAAGCTAAGCTAAAATTCACAATTCTGGATTCATGCATGGTGTGAGTCAGTAGGTGAGTGAGAGTGATATAGGTATGAGGATTTCCAATAATTTCCCCTGGAATATTTGTAGTGAAGAGAGAAGTTAGACACATTCTTTCATCTCCTTGAATGCTACAATTAACTCAAACTTTGGCATTTCTACACTGGCCCAGAAGGAAACTGTGATTCTCATCATCTTAATCCAGTATGTAGCCATAGTAGTCATTGCTTAACAGAGCAGCACTCATTCTGTTATGACAAATTAGTGCCTCGGATCTCACTGGTTGTCAAAGGATCTTCTCTGAAAGAATGCAGAATGTAAAAAATGTGTACATCCAAAAAGGTGGTGAGTCATTGCCACCTGGTGGTTAAAGCGATTTAACCTTTTATGTAGGTAGAGGAATCAGGAATACCATGCATGGTTTGCTAGTTTACTGGGTTAACTGACTTTTGGCATTGGAGATACTTATTTAGTAACAGATGGTTTTAAATGTTAAACAGAGTCAGTTCTTACCCCGAATTCATTTCCATACCTCTGTATATTCACAATTCCTCCAAGTACCTCAGTTCTTTCTTCTTACCTCGCTTCTGTCTCTTCCAAGATGTTGAAAAACTATCTAACCAAAGCCTCGTATTTAGGACTGTACACACTAGTCCATTTGGCGGCAGACTTTATTGTGTGTGAATATATCTTGGTTGCCCTGAAGACGTGGCTCTAAATTCTTCAAGGCCATCATTCAAAGACTTTTGGTTTCTGAAGAGATTTGGCATCTAATATAGGAATCTATATATCTATATCTACCTACCTATCTATATCTATGTAGATATAGATAAACACACTTATACTCCAATGCTGGTTGGTATTTTCATAATACAGCAAAAGCCAACCAGATGGGTCTTTTGAAATCCAGAAAAAAAATTATAATAAATATCTAAATTATGAGATGAACATAATGACTCACACATGACATTAAATCAAGTTACAAAAATGAGAACCAACCAAAAATTTATAAAACCGGTTGCTATGGTTTCAATGTCCCCTTTCCCAGCAAAATTTATGTTGAAAGGTAGTCCCCAATGTGACAGCATTGAGAGGTTGTTCCTTTAGGTGACTGGATCATGAGTGTTCTGCCTGCAGGAGGGGATTTGGATTAATGGGTTAATGGATTAATGGACTCTTGGGGGAGTGCAACTGGTAGCTTTTTAAGAAGAGGAAGAGAGGCTTAGTTAGTATGCTCAGCCTCCTAGTCATGGGATGCCCTATCTCCCCTTGGGACTCTGCAGCGTCCTTTCTAGGAAGAACGCTCTTACTGGATGTGGCACCTCAGCCTTGGACTTCTCAGCCTCCGACAGGTATTCTGTTAGAAGCAACAGAAAGTGGACCAAGACACTGGTACCTATCAATTGTAGTGCTTCTGATTTTATTTAATATCAAGGTGATAGTATGTAGAAAAAAAGACAATGGTACTTATAAGAAAGAAATCCTTTACTTAAAAATGAATGATAGGACGGGGGTGGTAGCTTGCGCCTGTAATCCCAGCACTTTGGGAGGCCAAAGCGAGCAGATCACCTGAGGTTAGGAGTTCAAGACCAGACTGGCCAACATGGTGAAACCCTGTCTACTAAAAAAGAAAAAAAAAATTACAAAAAATAAGCTGGGTGGGGTGGCATGCACCTGTAGTTCCAGCTACTCAGGACTGAGGCAGGAGAATCACTTGAACTGAGAGGCTGAGGTTGCAGTGAGCCAAGATTGGGTCACTGCATTCCAGCCTGCCCGGGTGACAGAACAAGACTCTGTCTCAAAAGAAAAAAAAGACTAACAAAGAGACTATTTTACTCATTTCTCAAAGTCTACCCCAAGACAACAATAGAGTGTTGGATAAATCTACATGAATGTAATCAGCAATCCATGTCCTCCTTTCCTTGGCAATTTTCTCTCTCCGTAGTTGCAGAAACATCATGGAATATCATGTGTCTCAGATGACAGTTTTTCGTTTCTGTGATAGCAATAACATGGCATTCCCGTTCTTTCTGTGTCTAATGCCATCTCTGTGAAAGGTTCAGTACTTTTCATTTTGCACAGTGTGGGGTGCCTCCTATTAATCACTGTTGTGTTGTTCTTTCCTTAGCAGTGACAGAAGTTATCTGAGAAAGCATTTAAAATTAATAAACTTACATTTTCTGAAGTAATTTTGAAATGTACCACATTATCACTGTTATTATTAGACAACCACAAAGGAAAGCCTTGCACCATTGAGCTAAATAGATTATGCTTTAACAATCCATTTTAGGAAACATACTTACCTCCTCATCTTCAACTCTGATTTCATAACATATATATATATTTTTTTCTAGCTATACAATCATGTACAAAATTGCAATACAAGGAAGTTAGACACCCTGTCCCTTTTTGTCAGCGCCGCATTTCATTGTCCATTGTATTTCTACAGGATCCCATAAAGACAGTCATGCACCAGCAGGAAAATATACTTTCTAACATTCAAAGTCAATGATGCAGATAATAGGGAACCAGCATCCTCAATGTGGGATACGAACTGTCCTCAGTCCCTAGCCCAGATGTTGGTAACAACCAATAAACTGTATTATACACATATATTTTAAAAAGCAGCTTGAAGGAGTGGCCTGCTTAGCTAGATTTATTAGGCGAGATCTTTAATATGCCATATGGCAGCTTGGTTCTTCCAAGCAGCGCGGTCCTGTGAAGGAACGTATTGTAGTGAGATGATCAGCCCCGGCACAAGCAGTGATGACTCCCCAGGGAAACAAGTGCTTGCTGCAGGATTTTTCACCAGTGTCACCCATAATATGTGTCCTAGCAGTCCATTATGCCTCAATATGTTTTCAATCAGAGCTGGGATCTCCATTATCCCTACTGTTTAGAGAAATCTCTAGACATCTTTGGGATGGGGGCCTGTGAGAAACACAGGGCAGGGCTGATATCCATCATGTTATTTAACATAGCTTCTGCCTTTTATTGAGACACTTTGTGTAGGAAATACAAACTAGGGGATTTGTGAAGGTTTTAAAAGCTATTATTCAAGTAAATGGAAAAGTGCCATCATGTATGTTGTTTGGAATACCAGAGAGTGCAAAATAGATTTTTCTTCTACTTGAAGATGGTTTCATGAGAACTACTTTTCTTTATTAAAACATCGTGCCTTCCACACATAAAGGCTTATATTGGAATGATTTGTATCAACCCTTGTACTTCCTTTTCATTAACGTGCAAGATAATTTTATTAATATTTTAAGCTGTTAGAGACTAGTCACTGTGATATATGTATAGTAACAACATCTTTGCATGTTCAAAAATGAAAACAGTTTCTGGGCAAATGATGGGAAAAAATTAGGTGTTAAACATTATTTTCATTACCTAGGATTTTTTTTGTTGTTTTGTAAATAATTTAGGTTCTTGCTCTGTCCAGGAGCTGAAGTTATTAAAAAGGGATTCCGAAACGTGTTTTCTAAATGCAAACTCAGTAAATAGAGGAAAATTAAGCCATGAAAACAATACACATCACTTATGTCATAATTCTGTTAAAATGAAAAACCTGAATGTAAAATATCAAGCAAATACAATTTGAGCAATCTTCTTTTTTTATTATTATTATTATACTTTAAGTTCTAGGGTACATGCGTACAATGTGAAGATTTGTTACATATGTATACATGTGCCATGTTGGTGTGCTGCACCCATTAACTCGTCATTTACATTAGGTATATCTCCTAATGCTATCCCTCCCCCCTCTGACCTCTCCCCTCCCCAGAATAGGACTCGTGTGTGATGTTCCCCTTCCTGTGTCCAAGTGATTTCATTGTTCAATTCCCACCTATGAGTGAGAACATGCGGTATTTGGTTTTTTGTTCTTGCGATAGTTTGCTGAGAATGATGGTTTCCAGCTGCATCCATGTCCCTACAAAGGACACGAACTCATCCTTTTTTATGGCTGCATAGTATTCCACGGTGTATATGTGCCACATTTTCTTAATCCAGTCTGTCACTGATGGACATTTGGGTTGATTCCAAGTCTTTGCTATTGTGAGTAGTGCCACAATAAACATATGTGTGCATGTGTCTTTATAGCAGCATGACTTATAATCCTTTGGGTATATCCCTAGTAATGGGATGGCTGGGTCAAATGGTATTTCTAGTTCTAGATCCTTGAGGAATCGCCACACTGTTTTCTACAATGGTTGAACTAGTTTACAGTTCCACCAACAGTGTAAAAGTGTTGCTATTTCTCCACATTCTCCCCAGCACCTGTTGTTTCCTGATTTTTTAATGATTGACATTCTGGCTGGTGTGAGATGGTATCTCATTGTGGTTTTGATTTGCATTTCTCTGATAGTGAGTGATGATGAGCATTTTTTCATGTGTCTATTGGCTGTATGAATGTCTTCTTTTGAGAAGTGTCTGTTTATATCCTTTGCCCACTTTTTGATGGGGTTGTTTTTTTTCTTGTAAATTTGATTGAGGAATATTCTAAAAAAAAAAAAATAACCAGTCTATAATTTCAAAATTGCCAATGTTATGAAAATTGAGGAAAGACTAAAGTGCTTCTAGAATGAAGGAGATAAAAGAGACATGAAAACTAAATAAAGTATATTTTTTGAACCAGATGTGTTTTTGCCATTCGAATGCATTGTTGGTGCAATTGATGCAATTTCAGTGGGGTCTGTGGAATAGATGAAAATATTACATAAGCGAAAATTTCCTGATTTCTGTGATTGTACTGTAGTTATATATGAAATATCCTGTTTTTAATAGGAGATTCAAATAAAATATTAAGGAGTAATGAAGCATGTTAAAATTGTATTTTAAGAATATTCTTGATACCATTCTTTCAATTTTTCTCTAAATTGAAATTATTTCAAAATAAAATAAAGCTAATTTTTTTTCTGATTTTTAAAATGTTTTATGGCCCCATGAAAATGATAGCAGTAGTTAATCAGTAAAGCACATCCAAATCTACAAATTACATAAAAGTTATAACTAATTACTTATTAATTCTGAAGTATGTTAGTAATATAAAATTGAAATAATTATAAAATATATGGTTATAATGATATTTAGTGTTTTAATTTGTTAATTTTAGATAGTATTATTGAACTGTGTAAATGCCGCAGAAACAGCCATGGAAGTATTAGGCTATTGTAATACAGTGCATGTTGTTCAATTCAATAAAAAGTTTCTCATTAACTTTTTAAAATTCAATTTTCTCTTTGTAGCAAGGCCAATTTCATCTATAAATACAGTGTTTTTGACAGAAAACTTGTAATGCCGTAGATACTGTCTTGTTTAGCCTTTGAGCGTTAACTGATATTTGAGTAGTGATACTTGCAGAAGAGCTTCTATGGTTTCAGGTTGACAAGTCATTAGCTCTTCTTTCCCTAAAGCAACTACAAAACAATTCACATGGAAATTTTACAATTAGATTCTGCCTTTCCGCTTAGCTCCTTACTGTTTATTACTTCATTTCTCCCCTGGAACCTTTGGATTCTTTAAATATCACTAATATATTTGGTTTTTTTCCCTACCATTTTGTTATTGATGGGCAATTAATTGTGGAATAATAAACCCAACATGGACATACATTCAGTTAAAGTGTGTTTATGTTTATTTTTAATAGCAGTTTCTTTTAATGTGGCAGGACATTTACTTGGGCTTTTGAGCAAAGGCCTGCTGAGTGAAACTATGTTGTTTATTGAGTAGTTAATAGGATGATTGGGTGTAGACTTTTTGCAATAATGAGAGAAGGGAAAATATAACTAAGCCTCAGGAGGGAATTGGTAAACATCTTTTGTATCATTAAGTTCAATGTCTATAGTCTTCTAAGATCCAGACAAATAGACTCCTAGAAACTGTGGGACTTGTCCATAGACCCTCAGGAATCATCAGTGTTTCATGCTAGCAGGAGTACTTTTGCTATCAATACAGTATCCTGTTGAAACAATGATTTACGCAGTGATTTGGATCCTGATGAATCTTATTTTTACCCGTGTTTGGCTGAAGATTAGTGCCAGTACGTTTCTAAACCTTAGGTGTCATTTATAACAATATTTCTCAAAGTTCCTTCTTAGTTTTACCAGGGATGCACCTTGACTCACAGTTGCTTTTTTTGTTTGCCTGCTTCCACCCCCCATGTATGCTACTGGGCTCTAACCATTCCCCAGCTCATATGCAAGATCAGGAGTTCTACCAGGAGCAAGTGCTGAATGTGCGTAGCTGCAGAATTGGTAGAGAAGGGGCAGAGGTCCCTCACTACTAAGGGTACGGTCTTCTTCTGGGAGTTGAGAATGGGGGAGATGGGTTTGAGAAATGGAAGAAGGTCAGGAAATTCCACTGGTGAAGTCAGATTACCTTTGGTAGAAGTACTAAATATAGATTAAGGGCCCCTATAAATATCATATGGAAACAAACTCTGAATTTCTAAAAAGAACTTTTTCTTTGAAACTTTTAGACCTCTGCATTATTTTTATTTTTATAATTTTATCCTGGCCATCCATGTGAACCAAGAAACCAGGATGGAAAAGAACTTTTAATCCTACATTAGCAATTTTAAGCATAATCATCTTAATTTTTCCTTTGACTTTCAAACTGTTGTCAATTAAGTGGTCTGTTTGTACCGACACTTCCACCTCATACCTAAACATTGCATCTCTTTCTTTGTTTTCTCCTCAGAGGAACATTTTCAGAGATTCAACAATTTTTGTCTTTCCCGGTGATAGGCAGAACAGTTGTATTCAGTCTTTTTTCAGCCAGGTTTTCTGTCCTGAACAGATTAGAAATGGTGTGTTCCCCTGAGAATAAAGGGGCCAAGCTGCTGCTGCAGCAGTGTTTCTGTAGGACACCAGCTACCGGGGCACCTTGAGGCATCTGTTGCAGAATTGCAGCCATGAAATACATGCCTGTGATAGGGACCCTGTTAGAGCTCCAGCAATTGGCAGGAAACTTGTCTCACATCAGTGAACTTTGCATCAGAAGCACTGCATGTTTAGTGACCTGCACAGATACAAACAGGTGTCCAGTGGGAGGATGGAGGAAGTGTCTTCTTCCCTCTGCTCTTGAGAAATTATCCCTCTTCTTGAGATGAGTTTAATAGAACTAAGTGAGTTGATACGAAAACTGTTAGAAGCCATACGAGAATTATGTATGTTGTAAGCTTATTATAGCCATAGTTTTTAAAATAAAGGGCAAAAAGGAAAAGAATATTATTTACTTTCCTTGTTTTGTATTTTAATGATGGTAATATTTTATGTTTCCTAATAGGTATTTGGCAACTAGGGTGCAGGTACGTGGGAAGAATTTGTTAATTTTTCTGTATTTCAGGGTGTAGGTCAGAAGGAAAGGAAATTGTCTGAAGTTTAACTTTCTTACTTCGTTATGACAAGATCATTTTGTCATTCTAAATATTTATATATTAGCTTTATATACATCTTTGTGTCAAAAATATTGTCATGTTATTAAAAATAGATGATACTGAGGCCTTATTTTTTTAACAAAATTGTTTCCTATTTCGGCACCTTCAGTGTGGCAATGCATTTAAATTTTAAATGCGTTTTGATGAAGATAATTTTTTGGAGCTAAAATAAATGTTGTTTGAAGCAGAATATTTTCAAAGAAAAGAACCTTGTCAAGAAACTTGCAGTAGTAATAAAAGTGTTCAAACTTTTCAGCCTGGTAAACTTTTTCTGGAAGTAGCTGTGCTGTCTGTTTCATTTGGGTAAAATATGAAACGTCAATTTGAAAATTAGTGTTTAATGGGAGGGAGAGATTTCTTTTCATGAGACTTAAACATCTGGCTTTAAATTGTTAATTGAAATATTGATGAATATCACTGATTATTTAAACTTGGCCAAATTTTAAAAATTTGGAGAAGCTTATGACTTTCCAAACCAAAAGTTTTATTAAAATTGATTATAAATATTAAAAATTATGGAAAAGGAGGAAATAAATAATCTAAACTTTCTCCAAATTTTAAAAAACTCAATGAATATGCTTATTAAAACTGAAATTTTGCTGTAACTTTTGTAGCTGTTCTAATTCACCTTCTGGTGGTGTTCTTATTTTACATATAGAAGTAAAAGTCCAGTAATGTTGAATTGGTTGGTACAATTTCTTTTGAGTCAAGTATATGTTTTTATTTTTTCATTGTGTGTAAGCATGCCCCAATCTATGATTTAGTTACATCTAAATGTAATTTGTTGGTTGCTTTTGGAAATCAAAACAGTATGCTGTAGAAACTATGATTTAAGCAGTGATTTGGATCCTGATGAATCTTATTTTTACTCCTGTATTTGGCTGAAGTACAGTACTTTTCTAAACCTTAGGTGTCATTTATAACAATATTTCTCAAAGTTCCTTCTTAGTTTTACTAAGAATGTGCCTTGACTCACAGTTGCTTTTTTGTTTGTCTGCTTCCACTCCCCATGTATGCTGCTGGGCTCTTACCATTCCCCAGCTCATGTGCAAGATCAGGAGTTCTACCAGGAACAAGTGCTGAATGTGCGTAGCTGCAGAATTGGTAGAGAAGGGGCAGAGGTCCCTCACTACTAAGGGTAAGGTCTTTTTCTGGGGGTTGAGAGGGGGATATGGGTTTAAGAAATAGAGAAAGGTCAGGAAATTCCACTGGTGAAGTCAGGTTACCTCTGGTAGAAGAAACATGTCAATGTCAGTGGAAGGTTTTGGGAGCCTTGCTATTCCAAGAGTGGTCTTGTGGCCCACCAATCAGCTTCACCGAGGATCTCGTTAAAAAAGCAGACTCTCTGGCCCCACCTGAGACCTACTGAATCAGCATCGTTATCTTAACCAGAGAAGTATTTAATATGAGAAACACTAGTTGGGAGGAGTGTAGGGCATGAATCAGGGAGGACATTGTATGTTCCCGCTGGGCTTTTAATCAGACCAGCTTATCTACATACCTTACAGAAAGATTGTGGGATTGTCTTAGAAAGTTGGCCTAGATCCTCTTGCTTTCTCTGAATCACTGAAACTCTTATTATAATTTCTTCTGTCTTCTGATTAATTTTTTCAACCACCATCCTGAGTCTTTGCCTGTTGGACTTGGCTTTTGCCTGTGTATTAACTCTCAGCTCCTCTTCAGGGTCTTAAAGAACAAAAAGACATTTTGTTCTTTAAATGACCATTGGCTTTTATTTTTCCTCCCTCCCCCAACTTGGCTTCTAAAGTTCCAGTAGGCCCATATAGCCATACTTGATAGTCTTGCTGTACTCTTCTAAGAGGAATTAACACCAAGCAAGGTATCCCTTTGAGGATATAAAACTGTAAAATGGACTGATAACCACAGTATGCATCTCATACAGATCAAGTTAAAACACTTAGAATAGTCCTTGGTGCATATTAGTGACAAATAGATGTTCTAAACATAATTGAGAAGTAAAGATAGTCAACAAATGTTTGTCAATTCTTTGATTGAGATATTTGTGAGTTCCTTTCTGCTATCGTCCTACCCATACAACTGTTATGTATAAATGTTGGTTATACAGGTAGGCGTTGATGTGAGTTTCTAGAGAGTTCTCTATTTAGATTTTAATAAAGTTAAAAAATATGATATACTTATTTTTTTTGCATGCAGTGTGTATTCCTCTGAGGTCAGATGCATTTATTATAGCTTTTAGTAGTTTTCAAAATCAATAGGGTTACTATTTAAGTCACCTATTCACCTAGCTTTGAGCTCAAAAAGAAACATGCCCCATGAACTGATTAGATACATGAGAAGGTGCATAGGCAGTGAATATCTAAACTCTTGACTTCTCAGATGGAAATTAAAAACCTGAAATGGTAAGTTAGATAGTGATTATATGAATTAGAGATCTTTAAAGGGTTCATGTAAAAGCCAGAGCTTGATATATCTGAGGGCAAAATATAGATATTCTGAAATAAATCCCACTTGCAAACATACATTACAAATTTTCGTTTGTAATCAATACTATAATCAAGGATTACTTCATTACTTTAAATCCTGTTTTCTCAATGAGCTCATTGACATTTACAGTTATTTATGTTTGCTTAGTACCAGAAGAAAATTCACTTGATATAAGTATGTCATATAATAAAATGACTTGATTGCATAGTTGAAATTATATCCTCTGGTTTCATTCATAAAACGGCTACACTTTAAAAATTGTAAGTGCTTAGGCATGCAATAAAGGCTAGAGGAAATCATTGTCCTTATAATGTTGAATCAGCATTTTCATTTTTTTTTTTTTTTTAATCTTAGAATTTGAGCTAAATGCCCAGCAATGTCTTGTAGCAGAGAAAGATTTCAAAGCCAAGTTCTTTTTACTATGTGTTTCAAAGCCAAGGCCTCTCAATAATGTAGCAATTATTTTTTAAATAGCCTTGAAGATTTGTGATCTTGGGTATGGAATATCTAATAAGAATTGATTACTTTTATTCCGTTCTAATTTAATTTTACTCTTTGTGCTTTTTATAGCTTAATGCTTTTATGTTAAAAATAAAAATCAAGTAAAGTAATCCAAGAAGACATTCATCAGCTCATAGAATTACACCCTTTTCTATTTTTAGAAAAGATTCAGTCAAGATGGTTGACTTGTATATTTGCTTAAAGCATGTTATTAGTAGTATAGTATTTTATAACTGAAGTATAATTCTCACTGTCAGCTCTGCCTTTGTCATCTGGGTATCGAGAGCAATCATGGGGTAAGATGGAAAGGGGTAGAATTTGGGTACCATACAGAACTGGGTTCAAGAGTTGGCTTTTGCCATTTGTTGTTTGAATAATATTGAACAATTTTCTTGACTACTTAACACTTCAGTTTTCTCACCTATAAAGTCAGTGATGATGAGTCTTAATGAGATTATTGTGAGGATTAAATAAAATAATTGATAATAGAAGGCTTGTCACAGAGGGGATTTGCAGGCAATGCTGCTTCTCTTTATTGTGTTATGCACAGATTTGAACTTGAAAGTGAAGCAGAGAGGTGGTCATCCTGAAATTTTCAGAACTCACCAACATTTTTCATTAACCTTCCCCACCATCATTACCCAAGGCAGAAATTCAAATTCAGCTTTCCCCTAAACCATTGATCCCCAACCTTTTTGGCTCCAGGGACCTGTTTCATGGAAGGCAATGTTCACGTAAATGAGAAGTTGGAGGTTTGGGGGCATAGTTTCAGGATGAAACTGTTCCACCTCAGATCATCAGGCATTAGTTAGATTCTCATAAGGAGCACACAGCCTAGATCCTTTGCATCCACAGTTTACAATAGGATTCATGTGCCTATGAGAGTCGAATGCCTGCTGATCTGACAGGAGATGGAACTCAGGTGGTATTGCTGGCTTGCCCACTGCTCACCTCCTGCTGTATGGCCCGGTTCCTAACAGGCCAAAGATGGATACCGATCCATGGCCCGGGGGTTGAGGGCCCTGCCCTAAACTTTTTTTCCAGCCTTATCTCAGTCCCTTAAAAGTAACTTTATTCCAACCCAAGGATGTCCTCACTGGGCTCTACTTTTGATATCTTTTTTTCCTTATTTTTCTTGATGAGATTGTTTTTCATCCTTCCTCTTAATTATCGTTCTTCTGGTAACGTCCAGCTCATCGGGTATCTTTTTATGATTATCTAAAGACTCAAATCCAGACAGTTGTCTGCTTTCTGTGGCTTTTCAGCACTTATTGCGTACACAGTTTATTAGGTACTTAATCATACCAAGCCTTATGTTAGTAAAATCAGTGACAGCTGGGAATACAGTTCTTACTCACGCAGAGCCAGGCACCTAAGACACCCTCTGTTCATATTATTGAAAAATGCCTTTCATTAGCATAATTATTTTGGATACTGTTTAGTCATTATTTTGTACCTGTTTTGTGATCAGAGTCAGAGCTGAAGAATAATGTCTTAAACAAGAGAGCACTTCATGAAAAGTCTCTTGCAAAAGTTAAGTTGAGGCAATCCAGGCTGGTGGTGCACCCATGCATGTAAGATCCAGCACACTGATGATGGTTTTCTGCTCCTTCATTTCTATAGTGTATTCCAGTCCTCCCTGTCCAGCCACTGGGTCCATGTTCCATTGCAGTAGTTTAGAGAAGGTAGGAAGGTGGAGAAAGCCCCAGCTCCAACTCTTTTTATAGGACAGTGTCTGGAAGCTGCCACATCACAGCACTGCTTACATTTCATAGTCATGGGGGCCTCACCTAGCTGTGAGTGAGGTGGGGACATTCTGGGTATCTGTACTAAAAGACGAGTGGGTTCTATTACATTAAAAAAGATTGAATATTGGGGGAAGTGGTGTTAACAATCTCTACCACACATTTAAAAATATCCAGCTGGATAGTAAGTTGCCTGAGGGCAGGGATGTCAACTCACCATATACCCTGTAACAGGTCATGGATAGAAAACACACATTTTCAGAAACCTTGTAAGGAAGACAGAAGGTTACCTCATTTAGAGCATTGATATCATTCTTTCAAATATGTAAGTTTTGTAGCCAATGTTTGCACTTCTGATATTAGAGAATAACAAGATGAAGATGCAGAACAGGTTTTATTTTGAGAGCAATGAGAGAAACATGCCAGCTTCCATTTAACAGCACCTCACAGGATAGCAGGTTTTTCTTAGGATAAACTGAGATCAGGGCAAGGGCCAGAAACTAGATTTTTGTCAGGGTACCTGGAATTTATTTATCAGAGAAAGAATGGTCCATGCTCTCCAAATTTACAAGAAACTTGCATATAAACTGGAATTCTAGCTGAATTTATACTGCGCAATTTGTGGCTCACTTTTAGTGCTTGTAATACTTTTGTTTGTTGTTTTGCATTGATAAATATCATGATGCATGGAAATCTCCCTTAGTAACTGGAATGTTCCTGGTAATCAGTCAAGCAGAGCAAAATAAAAGTGGTAGTCTTGAGGAATATCTAAAGTCCTGGAGATTTTTTTTTTTTTTTTTGAGACGGAGTCTCGCTCTGTCGCCCAGGCTGGAGTGCAGTGGCCGGATCTCGGCTCACTGCAATTTCCGCCTCCTGGGGTCACGCCATTCTCCTGCCTCAGCCTCCCGAGTAGCTGGGACTACAGGCGCCCGCCACCTCGCCCGGCTAGTTTTTTGTATTTTTTAGTAGAGATGGGGTTTCACCGTGTTAGCCAGGATGGTCTCGATCTCCTGACCTCGTGATCCACCCATCTCGGCCTCCCAAAGTGCTGGGATTACAGGCTTGAGCCACCGTGCCCGGCCTCACAGCTTTTTTTTTTTTTTGTCCTGGAGATTTTTGATGAGCATCCCTGCCCCATCTCCTCCCACCCCTCAAAGTGAAAATTTTTCTAGTACTGATGATAAGGCCCCCAGATACTCTGCCTCTCCCCAGGCATGGAGTCAGGTTAACACAGCTTAGTTTGTACCCTCTGACTTCTTTAATTGGTTTCATGATAAACTCATCTCTCTGTTCATACATTAGTGAAATATATGAATACGCATTAATTTCTCTCATATTTCTCAACTCTTCTTTCCATGCTCTATTCAATCAGATTTTTGGCCAGGGAGATTTTGACTCCTTCATAAGTGACTCCCAGACACAGTAAGTGTGAATCTCACCACTCAATGGGTAGTCTATATCTTCCAAGTTTGGGAGGCTTCCTGTAGAGTTTTTTTCTATTTTACCACTATGGTGTACTTAAAAAATAATATCCTGATTGATGCTTAAGTTTGGGAGATATAAAATATACTACAAAGGAGTGGTTTGTATTTTCTCTGGAATTCATTAAATCTCAGATAAAAAAAATTCTTGGTCTATTATATTATTATCTAGAATGATTATTAGAAGGGAATATCCATATTCTAGAAGCCCCAGTGGTGTGGGGGAAGGAGAGGAAAACGAACGGGAGCAGCAGAGGCAGCTCTCCATAACTTGAGTTTACGTGAACCCCTGCTGTCTTTCCGTATTCTTCTGGAAAGTCTTGTAATATGTTCATGTTCTCCTATATCCCTCTATGCTTTCCTCTCTCCTACTCTTCTATTTGTCTTTCTTTCTTTTTTTTCCAACAATCAAAGCCTAAATGACAACTATACCCCAAAGTGGTTTGAGATAATGGTTGCTTAAAATGGCTTAATAAATGCTGGGTAACAAAATGCTGTTTTATCCTTTTTAATCTTTGATCCCAAATATATGACCAAAGGAGAGGAACAACAAATCCACCGACAGTAGAAAATCAGGGGCAGTATATTGTTTTCTAAAAAGTAAAGCTGAGTGATATTTTCATGCAAAATAGAAATTTTGACATGTTGCATTTTCATGCAAATGACATGCTGGACTTAAAGTATTGAAAGTTCAAATTAACATGTATCTAAACACTGAGCTTTCTACTAAGAATAATATTAGTCTCAGACTTAACTAAAAGATGTGAACCAAGTGAGCAATGTGAAATCTTATCTATACAAGAAAAAACGTTGGTCTTTACTGGTATGTGTAGAGGCTTGTCATAGGGAAATCAAATTGACCTATTCACCATCTGAGCATCACATACTATGAGAGGTAGTCCATTTGGGCACAGTGGAGTTCATCTGCTATTTATACGTGACTTGCCTGTACAACTACCAGCTTCACCTGGGTTCTTTCTTACTGTTATCTATTTTTTGTCCTCATAAATGTTACAAGCACACCTTGCTTATAAATTGTCAGTTAATTATTCACAAGGCATTAGAACTAATAAAAAGAGGTTTTATAAAATGCTGAGTTTCAGTGAGTTTTAAAGTGTATAGAATAGTTATACAAGAGAAATAATAAAAAGAGATTTAGAGAAAAGACTGTAAAGACCTAGTATCTCATCACTTTTAGATATTATAAGTGAGTAATTTTCAAAATAGCAGGAGGGATTGGTTAGCAAAAAGTGAAGAGGAAGCACCCATTATTATCTGTCTGGGAAACACTTATTTAAAAAAAAAACACAGCTTGGCAAATTATCCCTAGCTGGTGACAATACTTAATTTCTACAACCCCGCACTCATATCCCATCCAGGAGATTCTCAAAGAGGGTAATTTTGAATGGAAAATGAGCCCATGCTCGAAGAGTGTGAAATTTTTATGTTTATTAAAAGGAACCACAGAGGACCAAATTTTAAAAACCCTATTGTAGACCTAATTATGTGTTCATCATGGAAACTTTTTTTTTCCTAGACCCCACCCTCAGTGATTCTGATACAGTAGCAGGATTGGATTCAAATCTGGGAATCTAAACACTATATTCTCTTTGAGACTGGGAACCCGTCTGCATTTTCTGAGTATATAGCATAGGCATGCCCTATTGTGCAGAGCAAATTCATGTTTGTTGAATAAATGCACTTTTATATCATGAAGAAATGTGTATTAATTGGGCTGTTTCACAGTGCAAGGGATAGCAATGCATTCAGCTTATTTAAAAAGGGTGGTAGTAGACCTGAGGGTAAAGGGTAGGGTGGCCAGAATTCTTGTGCCAGATCAACTCATAGGCTTCTGCTGAAATATGCTTTGCTGCTTTTATTATTCATGTCCTGCTTTGGGGTCTTATTAATTAGAATAACAGACTGCCTTAGATAAACGCATGACTGCATGGAAAGTGATGGTGAAATGTCAATCAATCTGTATAGACTTCTGTCTGAGAATGTCCCGTGTCAAGGAAATATGTCCAGAGGTCCCATACTGACAAAGCATAATGGGAGTCAAAGGATCTTGGATTAATGTGCATGAGGACAGGGAATGCAGTAGATGAGAAAAAACAGAGGTAAAGTGTCAAAGGATTTTGGAACTGACTACTGGAAACTATGCCCTAACACAGATGCTAAGGCGTGAATAGCATAGGCATGACCGACTTCATAGGCTAGGGTGCAGACAACATCCACAAGTAGCATTCTAAAGTGAAATGCACTTTGATAAATGCATTTGCAGGATATAAAGTCTATTCCTTTCAAGCTATTCTTATCACTTAAATGTTTGGTAAACCCCTTACTAATTTCTGGGATGGGGAAGCTGGAAGGCGAGAAGCAATTCTAATGGCTTTCTGACATGCATCTAAAATCCTTGAATGTTGCAACTACCCCCAGAGATTGTGCTGGGAAGGGCTGCCATAGCACCTTCCTAGAGAACTGGTGCCCCAGATAACTGGAGGCCAGTTCAGAGGTACTTTCAGTGGCTGGGAGACGGTGGGTTCCAGTATGGAGAATCAGCACCCTTCCTTAGATCATTCTCAGTCAAGGAGTTCAATGATTTCTCCTAAGATTTCATCTCTTTTAAACTTCATTGTATATTTAGAAGTATTATTTATGGCAAAGAAATATCTCTGCAGTAATGGAGTGTTTCTATGAACAAGAGACATGGTCTTTCTTCAAGCTGTCTTTTGAAGCACAAAAATTTTGATGAAGTCAATTTTATCATTTTTTTCTTTTTTCTTTTCACTTGTGCTTTAAGTGTCTTATGTAAAAACACATTCTTTATTCCAAGACCACAAAGATTTATCTCTGTGTTTTTTTCCTTAAAATTTTATAGTTTTAGCTCTTATATCTGTGACCATTCTGAGTTAATTTTCGTGAATGATGTGTAATAGAATTCAGTTGCAATTCTATTGCATTGATCTATACATCTTTACTCTGCCAGCCAGCACCACACTTGTTTTGATTACTGTGCTGTGTATTAAGTTTTGGAATCAGGAAGAGTGAGTCTTCACACCTTTTTATTTTTAACGATTGTTTGTGTATTCCTAGTCTCTTGCATTTGCATATGCATTTTAGGATCAACATCATTTTCTGCAAAAAAAAAAAAAAAAAAAAAAAAAAAAAAAGCAGCTGGGTTTTGATAGAGACTGCACTGAAACTGTAGAGGAATATGTGGATTATTGCCATTTAAGTATTATTAAACCTTCTGATGAATGCACATTGCACGTCTTTCCATTCATTTAGGTCCTCTTTAGTTTTTCTTTCCAACACTTATCATTTTGTGTATTTTTTGTGTGAATAAGTCCTATCCTTCTTTCATGAAATTTATTTCTAAGTCTTACACTTTTTGATTCTATTGTAAATGGGATCATTTTCTTAATCTCCTTTTTGGATTTTTATTGTTCATTGCTAGTGTAGAGAAATCTCATTGATCTTGTATTTTGCAACCTTTCAATCCTGATCTTATGTGAGGATCTTATGTCCTGAGCTCATTTATTAGCTTACTATTTTTAGTGGATTCATAATTCTGTGTCTCTACAAGTTTGTGTCATATGTAATTAGAGATAGCTTTACTTCTTCTTTGTTAATCTGGGATTCCTTTTTCTTCTTCCTGCCTAATGCCCAACTGTCTTGGCTAGAACCTCAACTAGAATGTTGAATAGAGGCTGAAAGAGCCAGCATCCTTCCTTGTTCCTGCTCTTAGAGGGAAAGCTTTCAGTCTTTTATTAGTAGGTATGATTTTGGAGATGGGTTTTTTATAGATACATTTTTTCAGATTAAGGAAGTTCCCTTCTATTACAGCAACTCTGAATACAGATTCCTCTTAGGGATTGTCCTTATTGTTCATTTCATTGCTTTTTATTTGTTTAGTTCTTGCTGCACTAGCCTTGAACTGGTACTTTTGCTGGGTTACCTAGACAGCCCACTATAGATGTGCAGAGTCTGGAACGATGGAATCTGCTGATGTCCACTGCTACCAAATCTACCTGGAATTGCTTTTCCAGCTCAGAGAGTTTAGGGAAAAGAGAGCTCCCACCCAGCTGGGGAGCTGCTGGAGCAGCTTTTCCACATGGCTTAGCTGTGGGGGACCTAACTGGAATGCCACTGCCTCACGCTGCTCTTACTGAATTTCCTTCGATTTTGTGGAGTAAGTGCTTCTCAGTTTGCTGTAAGCCCTTTGAGTAATCTCCAGACATTGAATGATTACCGTTGCTAATGTTGACCAGGTTAATAGATGACTCTTCCTGGGAAAGTTTTCTCCAAGCCCCTCACACTGCCATTCTGGAAGTTGTGATTTTCCCACCCTTTCTTAGAGTTTTCAGTACCTAGAGGGTATTTAGAAGGATACGTTTTGCTAATACATGAAGGAAAGGGGATTTCTCCAGGTTAATACATACTTTCTTGCTTCAGGTTTATGACTAAAGAAGACTACTCAAGTTTTTTTCTTAATGATAATTGTTCAATTCCCACCCATGAGTGAGAACATGCGGTGTTTGGTTTTCTGTCCTCGCAATAGTTTGCTTAGAATGATGGTTTCCAGCTTCATCCAGAACAATGAGAACACTTGGACACCAGATGGGGAACATCACACACTGAGGCCTGTCGTGGGGCGAAGGGAGAGGGGAGGGATAGCATTAGGAGATATACCTAATGTAAATGATGAGTTAATGGGTGCAGCACACCAACATGGCACATGTATACATATGTAACCTGCACGTTGTGCACATGTGCCCTAGAACTTAGAGTATAATAAAAAAATAATAATTTTCCCCAAGGTGTCTTGGTGTCTCCACTTGTAGATCTGTGCAGTCCAATATGGTAGTCACTAGTTCAGCAACTGCCATATGGTGCATCTGAATTGAGGTGTACAGTAAGCACATACTAGATTTCAAAAAATTACTGAAATTAGAATATAAAATCTCATTGTTGGTTTTTATATTGCTTATGTGTTGGAATGGTAATATTTTGTGTATGTTGGGTTAAATAAAACCTGTTACTAAATTATTTTGAGCTCTGACTTTTTACTTTTTTTTAAGTGGTTACTGGAAATTCTAAATTATATATGTTGCTCACATTATATTTCTATTGGACAGCACTGCCTTGTATCACCCCATGCAATCAGCTGTGAAGAGAAGAGAATCAATAATATATCAGTTTTCCTCAGAAGAGATTGTGAGGTTAGCAGGCACACAACATTTAATAGACTACTTTTCAGTATGGACATCTTCAACATTTTGTGGCTTTCAGGTTAGATTTCACTACATTCAGAGCTCAGATATGGACTAGCAAAAGATGTAGCCGGGTGTGGTAGCTCAGGCCTGTTATCCCAGCACTTTGGGAGGCCGAGGTGGGCGGATCACAAGGTCAGGAGATCAAGATCATCCTGGTTAATACGATGAAACCCCTGGGTAACACGGTGAAACTCCGTCTCTACTAAAATACAAAAAATTAGCCGGGCGTGATGGCATGTGCCTGTAGTCCCAGCAACTCGGGAGGCTGAGACAGGAGAATCGCTTGAACCCGGGAGGCGGAGGTTGCAGTGAGCCGAGATCATGCCGTTGCACTCCAGCCAGGGCAAGAGAGCGAGACTCTGTCTCAAAAATAAATAAATAAATAAATAAATAAAGCCAAAAAACAAAAAAGATGTATAAGTTAGTCTATTTGGCTATAACGATAATATTTATGATTTGTATTAAGTTTTTCATTTGCAAATATTTTCATATTACATCTCATTTTTTTACCCTCATTTCCTTTGGCATAGGTGGTAATTATTAATATTATAACTGTTTTTAGGGTATTTTTAAGGTTAATTAGAACAAATATAGTAAAATAGCATCCTTTTTTTCCTTGAGTCTTATGACCAGATTTGATTCAATACGTATATTTGGACTTGTATTAACTTAAAGAACAGTGTTACCATGAGGGATTAAAAAGCGTTTAATAAACTTTGGTCTACTAGGGAAAATAAGATAAATATACCAATGATTGTAATCTAATTTTGTGTTTAAGTTGACGGTTTGTTTTTGATTAGGTCAAATTACCTCCTTTCTTTTTCCCACCGAAGGAATGGTGACTAAGCCAAAAAGAAATCATGAAGGAGTGTAAAATTTTATTAAGATTTTTATTGGAACCTTGTTTGTGGTATATTAGCAATAATTTAAAATCTCTCAATAGAGAATTGATTAAATATGATATTCATATGAAGAATAGTACAAATCATTTATGGTTATTTTCAGCATGATACTGCATGATCCAGAAAACATTGATGATATATTGTTACGCAATACATATGGTTTAAATAGACACAGCATCATATTTTTAAATACTTATGTAAATAGTCATTCTATTTCTCTCATTATCTCTTTATATATCTTCTATAGAGATATCTATATCTAGATGTATATGTATAAATTTTATGTAGCTCTTTCTACAAAAAGGTATGATATTTTTTTAAAAGTTACAGAATATTAGCTGGGTGCAGTGGCTCATGCCTGTAATCCCAGCACTTTGGGAGGCCGAGGTGGGTGGATCACCTGAGGTCAGGAGTTTGAGAGCAGCCTGACCAACATGGAGAAACCCCATCCCTAGTACACAAAATTAGCTGGGCGTGGTGGCGCATGCCTGTAATCCCAGCTACTCGGGAGGCTGAGGCAGGACAATTGCTTGAACCTGGGAGGTGGAGGTTTCCGTGAGCTGCGGTCGTGCCATTGCACTCCAGCCTGGGCAACAAGAGTGCAAAACTCCATCTCAAAAAAAAAAAAAAAAAAGTTACAGAATACTAACAGAGCTAGAAGAATTTTTGGGAATCTTGAGTCTGCTTTACCAATAATTTTAGTAAAAATATTTTATTTTTTATTAGAAAACGTGTTTTTAAATAAAGTTTTATAAAAGGCCTTGTGTTTTAGATAAATCACAAAGGACAATAGGGATGTAAATTGGTCATTGTTCTGTCGGTGTTAATACTTATGAATATACTATCCATTAAATTATTGTCTCTATTATCTTACGGTGGAATTCATCCCTTAGTTACTAAGGTTTCCCATAATATGGACACAATTCACTCGATGTTAACAAAAGGATTCCTGTAATATGGAGATAATTCCCTCGATGTTTTATATTTCTCTGGTAAGAGAAATATAAAAGCATTTTTTTTTTCTAGGCCCAATGAAGACAAATAGCGAACACTCTCCCTGGATTTTAAGGGAAGAATAAAACTCTAGAAATTAAAGACCACATGTTTCCACTATAACAGAGTTGTCCTTATGTTTTTCAACAGAGTGAAGGAACTGTCCTCTAAAGGAAAGTTGTTTAGAAAAATTTCAAGTATTCATATTTTCTCAATATTTTGAATTACTAGAATATGCTGTAGCACAATAAACTATTTTAAATACAAAGAATTTTCAGTTAAAATAAATATGAAAATGTTCTCTTGATCTTCATGTTTCAAGATACAACCTAATTATAATCTGGTACAGAAATGGGTAAATCTAAAGCTTGCAAGCCAAAATACTAGAGTAGAAAACATTATTAGTAGCAAACAAGAAATGTTTCTGTAACCTTGAAATGTGACATAAAATCTATTTTGATTTTATTTCCTATATTTTCAAAGTAGATTGCTGGCATATTTAAAATTATAATGTATATATTAGATTATGTTATTTATTAAGATATCCTGAATACTTTAGCAAATTGGTCAATCTATTAAGAATCAGACTGTAATACGAAAAGAGATTAATGTTTATATTAAAACCATTATATTAGAAATTCTATTAGATTATTTCTACTTTTCGAATCAATATCAAGGTATAGTAATAGTTTACAACCTCTCAGTAGCCTCATTTTCCCTTTAAAGTCAGGAGTCTATTCTTTTTTTTTTAAAATTTAAGTTCTGGGATACATGTGCGGGACATGCAGGTTTGTCACATAGGTAAACGTGTGCCATGGTGGTTTGCTTTACCTATCAACCCATCACCTAGGTATTACGCCCCACGTGCATTAGCTTTTTATCCTGATGCTCTCCCTCCCTCTGTCCCCGTGATAGGCTCCAGTGTGTGCTACTCCCCAGCCTGTGTCCATGTGTTCTCATTGTTTGCTCCCACTTATAAGTGAGAACATGTGGTGTTTGGTTTTTCTGTTCCTGTGTTAGTTTGCTGAGGATAATGGCCTCCAACTCTATCCATGTCCCTGGAAAGGACATGGTCTTGTTCCTTTTTATGGCTGCATAGTATTCCATGGAGTATATGTACCACATTTTCTTTATCCAGTCTATCACTGATGGGCATTTGGGCTGATTCCATGTCTTCGCTACTGTGAATAGTGTTGTAATGAACATATGCATAATGTGTCTTTCTAATAGAATGATTTATAATCCTTTGGGTATATACCTAGTAATGGGATTGCTGGGTCAAATGGTATTTCTGGTTCTAGATTTTTGAGGAATCTCCACACTGTCTTCCACAATGTTTCAACTAATTTACATTTCCATCAACAGTGTAAAAGTGTTCCTATTTCTCCATATCCTCTCCAGTATCTGTTGTTTCCTGACTTTTTAATAATCACTGTTCTGACTGGCGTGAGATGGTATCTCATTGTGGTTTTGATTTACATTTCTCTAATGACCAGTGATGTTGAGCTTTTTTTATATATGATGTTTGTTGGCCACATAAATGTCTTCTTTTGAGAAGTGTCTGTTCATTTCCTTTGTCCACTTTTTAATGGGGTGGTTTGGATTTTTTCTTGTAAATTTGTTTAAGTTCATTGAATCTACAAGAGTCTATTCTTAGTCTTTCAAATTGTTGTATTTGCCTATTTCTATTGGTTTAGTCCCTGTGGCTATGGGGCAATTTCTATTGAATATTAGGATATACAAACATGCAGCTTTTGGTTGCTTTGAAGTAACGATTTGGATTCAATGCAGTGCACATAAAGGTTTTCTTAAAAAAGAAGTTGTTGGTCTTCTAGTTCAAACTAGTTGTGTTACTTTGGGTAATTCACATATCCTTTTTGGATTTTAGTTTTTCTTTTCTGCAAAACATGACAAATGCATAATCTTTAAATTTCATGTAGTTTTAAAATAAAATGACTCTTCATGATATTAATCATTTATAACTTAGTGTGAAAGATTTTACCTAAGAGCAAGTTTTGATAAGCTGTCAGCTAATATTTATTTAATACCACAGTGTGCTAATCATCATACATAGACACAATGAGTAATTAAATATTTCCAACAAACCTGTCAGGGGGTATATAATCATCTTCATTTCATGAATATTTCAGAAAAGTCAAATTGTTGCCTATGGTAACATAACTAGTTCATGAGATATCCGGCATTCAAAACCAGGACTAGTCTTGTTTCCAAGCCCGACTTACTGTTTTACTCATAGCCTCCTATGCAGGTACTGAGGTAGAGATGATGTAGACTTTGGGGGCACTGAACGCTGACTATCACTGAAGGAGAAAAAGCACAAAAATTGGTGACTTGAGGAAAAGGATGAGACTATTTAATTCCCTTGAATTGTCATTTATTCCTTGGTCAGCTTAACTCCAATTCGTTAACAGCCTAATAGCAAGTGGGTGGTGAAATGTTACACTTGTATATTTTTCGTAAGATTGATAAGTCAACTGTTTGTGTTGTATTGCATTGTTCCAGAAGAAATAGTGTTTTAAGAAAAACAGAATTTATACCTAAGCCTGTATAAGTGAGGATTTCTGAAATATATCCTTTATGCATGTCTTTTTGTTGCTTCAGTGGTCACATACATTGTCTTGTGTATAGCAAGATCTTGCTTAATGCCCATCTGTTGGAAATTAGAATAAAAGCCCATATGGAAAAATAGTAACTTGCAGTTTGATAAAAGTTATCTATTTCATCAACCTTCTCAAATTTCAAAGAAAAAGCCTGGAATAACTGACATAAAGGCAAATTTTCTACAAATATAAATATAAGCATCAGTATAATCATAGCAACAATAAACATGAATATATATATTTTATGGATAGCTATAGATAAATGTGTACATGTGTCTGTGGATTTACATTCAATCATACCCATACTATAATAGATGTGTAGCCAGAATAGAAGTAAATCAAATTATTCAATATGAATTTATTGCAGTTAACCATCTGTGATGAAATTCTCATGGGATTCTCTTTAATTTTTGTATAAATGAGGAAAATGCAATACTAAAATTATAAACACACCATATTTATAAGCTGTCCTTTAAATAAGCTGTGATTCTAAGCTTCCATCTGCTTTCTTGCTGAATGACATAGAACATTTGCTTCCTCTGCTGCACTTCTGGTCTTTCTTCATTTTCTGAACGAGCCCCTGCAATACAGAGGCCCAGATAACAGGCTCCTGTGCTCTGTCAGCTTGTTCTGCAATAAATCATCAGAGGCAACAACATTTGTTTACACCTATTTAAAAGGGTCTCCTGGGAAAAATCTGTGAGAAGAGAAAGTACTGTCAACTGTTTTGTAACTTCATCTCTTACTTCCACGTCCTTTTATCTTTGTCTTTTATAGGAGTCAGTCTATGCATTATTTGTTTTTGAATATTATGAGACACCACAACTGAATTAGTGAGGACCCCGAATCTTACCTCCTATAAGACAAGCTAGAACAAACAATAGTGACTAAACATTTAATCGAATGATAGATTTTTTTTTTTTTTGCTCATATTGTCTTATACATTAAACAAAAGCGAAAAATGTTTGCTCTGACGGTTCCTCCCTTTAATCATCGAAAGATATTCCAATAAGTCTTATACAAAAAAGCCCCATCCCTATATGTAATAAAGAAATTGGAGTTTTAAACCTATGCAGAAGTTGTAATTAAAATTGTATTTTAGGCATTGCTTTTCAAAGTGCCTTTTATATATCAGGAAATGGTAGATTATGTGACATCGAACAAACAAATGTTCTGTCTTACTGCATCAATAATGTTTTCTGTTTTAGCCTAGAAATCTAGAATTCTAAAAATACAGAAGAAAATTTAGGGATTATCTGGCTCAACCACATTATTGTACAAATAAAGAACAGAAGTTCAAAGAGTTACAGGACTTGCTGAAGGTCATACAGCAAATTACTGCTAAAGGCTTTGAAGTTGCATTTGCTGTTCTCTCCAGCATTTTTGGATGCTTGTGAGTCAATGAATGAGCCAATTACCCCATCAGATGGCCACACTAGGGCACCTGGCATATGGAATCTCCTCAGGATCCTCACCCTTATTACTAGAGCTAAATTTGAGATGAAAGACAAATGAAAAATAAAATATCTTAGAAGACTTTTTAGAAAGTGAATGAAACAAGGAAACATTTAAAAATAGCCTGTAAAACCTGCAAGTAGCCTAATCTAACCTAATTGACCTATCAAAAGTTTTCTGAACCCTGGGATACTGAGTGACGAAGTGGAAAAAGGGATTTTGAAGCCTGATTTGTTTTAGAATGCTTACTTTGTCGATTATTGGCAATGTGACCTTAATGACATGATTTTGCCTTGTAGAAATAACCACTTGGGGGTAACTTAGGTGGGATACTGAGCAACACACTTCTTGTTTACTCATATTTGTTCTTTCCACCGCTCAGGCTGTCCCGTACCCCACAGTATAATAATCACACAGTGATGGAGGTCTAAATACACCAGTCAAGGAGACCTTCAAGCAAGGTTTGGAGGTCTCTAAATTTGTCATTGTAGACACCAGTTCACGTTTGAATACTGGGTCAGAGCTAATATCCTTTTATATTCAATGAAAGAAAGACCACTTACTCCCAATACTTTAAAAAAATAAACTTTCAGTGAATAAGCCTTATAGCCAGGATAAGTCCAGGCAAAATATGAAACATGAAACAGGCAGGATGGGTTCCTTGTGCATTCCAGAGTCCAATGCTTCTCTTCACTTTCCCTTTTCTAAACCCTACTCATTCACTCTCCAACCATCTTCTCTATGCTCTGGATATGGTTTGGTTCTAGGTCCTCACCGAAATCTCATGTTGAATTATAATTCCCAATGTTAGGAAGGGGCCTGGTGGGAGGTGATTGGTTCATGGGGTTCGACTTCCCCCTTGCTGTTCTCTTGATAGTGACTGAGTTCTCATAAGATCAGGTTGTTTGAAAGTGAGTAGCACTTTCCCCTTCACTCTCTCTCCTGCTGCCATGTGAAGATTGTGCCTACTTCCCTTTTGCCTTTTGCCATGATTCTAAGTTTCCTGAGGCCTTCCCAGCCATGCCTCCTGTACAACCTACAGAACCGTGAGTCAGTTAAACCTCCTTTCTTCAAAAATTACCCAGTCTCGGGTAGTTCTTTATAATAGTGTGAAAACAGACTAACACAGCTTTCTTCCCCTATCAAAAGCTTATTGACAGGCAGAATCCATAACTAAATATTCTGGTGTTGTCCCATCCTGGGAACATGTGCTCTTTAACAGAAAGCTCTGTGGGAAGGGAACAAACATGAATCATTATGGCTCAACATGGGCCAGCAGGGTCCTAATAGGTGCTGGATTATCTAGTTCTCTAAGTAACACTGTGAGGTAGATACAGTTATCTCAATTTTTACAGACAAGAAAACAGAAAGCAAATAGAGACAATAGCAAGAAAATGTATGTCGGGAATGAGTGTGTAGTGTGTATATGGATGGGACGGCGTTGGTGGGGGGCAGGTCAAGGAGAGGAGTGAGAAAGTGCCCTGAGTGAGCAAATCACATCGACTTTGCAAATTGAGTCCTGGAACTCTCTGAACACAATTACGGAGTCACTCTTTCTTGAACATACTATACTGTTCACAGCATTTGTCTTACAGCTGGGCCTTCTTGTTCTTCTTGTTCTTTCTTCTTCTTCTTATGCTAGTGGTCTTGGCTGAGTAATATCAGGAAAATCAGAGACCTCCCTTTTTTTTCTAAGACCCTTCATTCATTCTAATCTAACGTGTTCAAAGGTGGGTATCAAAACTCATAAAAGTAAGAATTATTACTGCAGTCAATCCCATTCCTTCTGTCTCCAACCAGTTTTGATCCTTAAACGTTCACTGTTCTGTTTTTAATTCTATGGTCTTTCAAATTCTGGTATCTTGTCTTTCACTTTGGTCTTCAGTGTAGTCAAAGTAAAATTTTAAGGGGAAAATAAGAGGTGTGATCTTCTCACAACTTCATGAAGTTGATTCCAATATGACAATTGACAAGTGCAGGAAGGCAAAAGTCTCTTAAGTCAGATGTTTCCAAAAAGTAACCTTGGACATCCACTGCTACTCTACTGTCTTCCAAATAAGTTATTGTTTTTGCTACTATGGAAATATAAATTATATTGTGATGAAATTACTCAGTTTTCTCTGTGCAAGGAGGCAGAAAGGATAGCTTAAGAATTATATTTGATTAAATCTCTATTCATAAAATAATTATAACAGTAATTCAGTCACTCTGTAATTTTAGTAAAGGCAAGGAAAGCAGACTTTTGACTTGAGAAATATGTTTTATCTGTATTTTAATCAAAAATGACTTATATACAACAATCTGCATTTAAAGAAAAACTTGATATGTTCAAATTCATACCTAACAACATTAAAAATTATTTCTGAATTTTCATAACCCATGTAATTGTATATGAATGACATTAAATTTTGCAAACTAAATAAAATAGTGATATAACCTGCTCAACAAATTTCGTCTAGGTTGAATATATTCACTCAAGAAAAAAATTATTTTTATTGTACTTGAAGGGTTCTGATGATAGAAACAATATTTTATATGATAGCAAACAATTAGTAACAAATGAATTCAGTCCTTTTCAAAGCATCATTGAGCACTTCAGAAAATCTGAGTGTTGGGAGGAAAGAGTTTATTAACCTCAGTCCTTTATTAGTGAGAAGATAACCATGCAGACATTATTTCGTTGATAAGATATTCCTGAATAAATAGAGGATAAAGGCAAATCTAAGATTTAAAAAATAATATTCTGCCATGCCCTTTTCCTTCCTTCCCTTCTTCTTTCCCTTCTTCCTTCCCTCCCTCCTCCCTCTTTTCCTTCCTTCCTCCTCTCCTCCTTTTCATGTTTTTTCGTGCCATCCTATGGCCAAAGAAATTTTTATACCTTTTTGTTGCACAGGAAATTAAAATAAACTTCATGATTCCATTAGAGATGTAACAGTTGTGTTTTCTTTCTCATTTTCGGCAGTCGATTTATTTTCAGAGCTGATGTGTTTAGAGTGGATTTGAATATATAGGAGGGTAATGAATGGTACTAAAAAAAGTCCATGTTTATACTTCTCCTTTTTATTATGTTTCTACACTAATGTGCATTTTGATAATTAGACAATTATTCTATAGCCAATTGTATTTGTTAAATCCTAGTATGGAGACTTAAGTAGTCTCTGAATGATTTTTGTGCTAACCTGTAGTTCTCACTGTTGTTCCAAAACTGTGTCTTTGAACCAGGAAGGTATACAGTTTATTTAAAGGCATTATACTCACCGTCTAACTCTGTTATGATTAGTTGTATGACATTTGTCAAATTCCCTAATATTTATACTCTCAGTTTTCTCATTGGTAAAATGGAAATGTCAAAGTTTTTGGGGAGATTAAATGACATTGTGCATAAAGGCATTTATCATGGCGTCTGTACAAAGGCCAAGTAAATGTTCTGCTTCTAAACCTATTCTCCCCAATATGCAAAATATCAGACTATGTTTTATGATTACTTAAACTCATATAAAAATAACTCAGGGATGCAAGAATATGGCTCTTTTAAAAATTACACCAGCATAAAATGTGACTATAAGATGTGTGTGATATTTTTAAATATATACAGTCTGATATAATCTATTAAATAATCTTGGAAAGTAGACACTTTCCAACACTTTTATCATTGCTCAAAACTTTCTTAGACCTTATTAATGCAAAACTCGCCAGAAGCAAATTCTGAGCCCTATGAAAAATCAGCATTATTGTTTTTATTTGACTGAAAATCAAGTCTAACTTTGAGGGGCGAAGAAAGTCCAGTGAGATACTCTATCTCATTTGAAAGAGCTTTGTAATTCATAAGGAACTATGTAGATATGAAGTGTCACAGAATGGGAAGTATTAATGGATAAGTATCCTTACAGAGATATTAACAATTTTGCCATAGGCTCTTAAAGAAATTCTGAAAACCCCTCAGTGTTTGAAGCAGTGTTCTAGCAGCACCATTATTGCTTATATAGTCCCCAAAGCGCCCACCTGCAGATAAACAACACCTATCTGAGCATGTAAAACTTCGTTTTTTTTTTTTTAATCATTTCTTCTGTTGACTTCACCGCTCTGCTTTTGTTCATTTCTTGCCATGTCTGAAATTATCTTCTGTCAGTTAATTTTATCCATATATCTTAGAATGCTAAAGCATGCTCTTCAGTTGGTTTGTCTTAAGAGTTAAATTTCGCTTAAGTTGGGTGTGAAATTTTGCTGTAGCAAACCAATCATGACTTGGGCTGGAGGGCAGCAAATGAGTGCCTTAGTATCACTTTTTCCCAAGACTGATGTAAATGAAGAGCTGAGGTTGAAGTAAAAAGTTTTCAAAATAGGTTTAAGTTTGTAATTTGTGGAGTGTGTCATGGTGAGTGCAAATGAGTTATTAACCGAATGGATCAGGGAATGTTAGGTGTGAAATGGAAGCCTAGGAAAATGGCATCCAGAACTGACAGGTAGAATTAACACTTCTGGTTGTGAGGCATGTTTGAACAGAGAGTAAAACCTGATTGGGCAGCTTAAAAATGTTATGATTTAAACGAACCATCCTTAGATCATTTTGTTAACTGAGAACTTAAGAGAGAACAAGGTTTGATGGTATGTTGTTTCCTGATTGGCAGAAATAGATTTTACCTCATTAATGTTTGCAGTTGGCTGTGTCTTGTTTACCTCTTTGTCAGAAGGCATTTCAAATTTGTTTGTTTTTTTATTTGAGGTCAGCAATTCCCTTTTCTATTCTGTGACTGTATTAATTATCTTTTCTATGTTGACTGGATATGATACTTATTAATAAAAACTAACTTCTCTTTTCCTCAAGTATAGCCATAGACATATCCTATTAGCATCTACTGAGGCAACTTATCCCAACTGAGAAATTAAGGACTGTTGGTTTGCAGCTCCATTAATGAGCAAATAGGAAAAAATCTAAAGCATTGCATATCATATTTTCTGTGCATGTCTGCAGATATTCATAGGAACCTTAGAAATGCATAGGTAGCCAATTGTTCAACATCAGGCTTTAAAAAGAAGTAGTACATCATATTTTGAAAATGGGTGAAAATATCATTTTTGCCAGAAGAAAATGACAAATATTCTTCAAAATTTTTCACCAAATAATTAACAGCTTTATTGGAGATATTCCTAGAGCAGGCATGTGCTTCCCAACATAGCTAAATCTATGAGGCAAAGAGAGAGGCGGGAGCAGAGGCACAATACCAAAGATGCATTTTGAATATAATGGAATACAAATCAGACGTCTCTAAAATACTGAGCTTTAAGGTTCATCAGTGGCTAAGTTACAGTGGGTCAAAATTATCAAGGTTCTTCAGTGAAATTATGTGAAATGCTTCTCAAGAATCTACCCCATAACTTAGAGACATTCAGACGTTTCCTTCTACAGCTTGCAAAAATGGAAGAGTCTCTTGAATATGCATGCATACTACTTGCCATTGTATGTTTTGATTGATTTCATGATGTTCTAATTTCAGTACTTTAAGAAATACTGCATACCGTTTTCATTGTCGGGCAAATACACTTTCAAATGAAAACATTTTTAATTTAGAGAGGAAGGGGCTTGGAATTGATAATAAAATTACAGATACACTAAATGCTTCTTATTCAAAGTCACTTCTGTGTCCTTCACATCTTCAGATTTAATATATTAGAAGTTAAGGTTTTCAGTTAGATTCAAAAAAGACATATTTTTAAAGTGTGTCATTTAAACGTTGAGTTTTAGGGACTTTATGACTATTTCAACTTCTGAGAAGTAAATGTGACATATCTTTTCATAAATATAATTGTTACATTGAAAAAGGATCTCTTATTCCTGACATATGCAGAGAGAGAAGAAATAGAGACTTCAGTAAGGTATGTCAGGACAGACGAGTTCAGTTACCAAATCCCAGGAAGTAACATCACCACACCTATCAGAGTGAATGTCATAGATTCAGTCGCCGCTGCACATCCTGCTCCCGTTGTGTCTAAAGTACTGCCAGTGTCTGTTTGATGGATTTGCTTTACATCACTGAAGTTCATATCATCTGGCATCCCTGTAGAGGCAAATAAGAAAGCACAGGATGATGCATGACCACTTCACCATAATACGTCTAGAACAACTCTTAAACTCAAAGTGTGGACAGCTTGGTTTTTGGGTAGCATTCTCTGTGTTCACCTAACTCTAAATGATTAATATGACACAGGTATTCCCGTCCTACTTAAATTGGAGAGTTCAAGCTCTTGGGTGAAAATTCTCAGAAATATTATAAGAGCAAAGTGAAAATATTTTTAGCTTTTTAAAATTTTTGGAACATTTCTGTGCCACTGGTAAGAAAGTAAAGACATTTAATTAATTAATATATCCTGAGGTATGGGATTGTTCTTGTTTCAGAGATGTATCGACTTCAGTAACTGAAAACTTTTCCTGTGAAAATAAAATCAGGTGAGGGAATATAATTGAATAAAATATTTTTTAAAAGTAGAATTTATACAGATCATATTTTACATTAGAATAAAGTAGGCCTAAGATCTCTTTAAAATTTATTTTTATTTTTACTTGACAAATTTTATCTATACTGCTGGGGTACAATGTGATATTTTGACATGTATACCAGGAGGAATGATAAAATCAAGCTGGCTAGCGTATCCATCACCTCACATCCTTAGCATTTTTCTTGTGGAGAGAACATTTGAAATGTACCTTCTTAGCAATTTGGAAATATACAATACATTATGAATGATAGTCACCATGCCGCGCAATGGTCTAAAACATTTCTTCCTCCTGTCTAACTAAACTTTGTACCCTCCACCCACCATCCCCCCTCCCTTCCCCACACCCATCCCCTGGCAGCCACCCTTCTACTTTCCCCTTTTATGACTTCAGCTATTTTAGATTCCACATGTAAATGAGATCAGGGATAGTACCTTTATGGAAATAGAAAATAGCAAAGAATAATAGCAACAAATGTTAAATTTTATCTTTCATACACACACACAACTGTGAGGATGGAGGTGTAGATATCTATCAAAAGATCAAAGAATTTGTTAATGGGTGGACTGGAGAATGAAGTTAGGGATAAAGTGTTTCATTTAAAAAAAATGCAGGCAAAGTCATAGACCAAGATGCAATCGCATTCTGGTTATTACTTCTGTACGTTATGAAACCTGACAAGTTGAGAAAAAGACTAACCCCTAAATTAACTGGGTTGAAATAATTGCTCTTAAAAGATGTTTACCTTAGTATGATATACTTAGAGAATTACTGATTCATCACTTATTATCTAGTGCCATCAGCATTCTGAGGCTGACTGAATTATCTCATGGCATGCCACTATCGGTCACAATTAACAGATTTAAATTCATTGTTACTACAGCCACAAATATTGACATGGTAATTACAGAGAGATTGAAAAAATAAACTTCATGTAAGGAAAAGTCAATATTTATGTAATTAGGCCAATACATATATATAATTCAGAAGCTAAGCTCTGCTGCATTCAGAGATGAGAGCATTAAAACGAAGCAAAGCTCTGCTGATCTGACATATTGATTTTACAGTCTGAGCTCTTACATTATTATTCATTGTTTGGGTGCTTGTTTTGCCCTTCTGTGTCATTAGGCAAGATGAATAAACTAGTGATTCCCTGTTTTTTTTTAAATAGGGACTAGAGTAGAGTGCGAATATTTTAGTCATGGCTTTATACCTTTTGTTAAGCTTAACAAGAAGCTTTGAGGACTCCAGGCAATTAAAAATATATTTTATTCTAAGATAACTACATAAATTTGAGCTTTACAGGATTTACTTTTCATTTTTAAGCATTGTGAATTTGTGTTTGGATTGGATCCATGAAAAAGGTTTTCTTATGCCATTCTGAGCTTATATTTCATTCATTCATGAGCCAGACACTGATTCAGGTTTAGCGGATGCCATCATGGGTGAAAATATGTAAGTAGAAAGATGTTAAATCTTATGCCTGCAAGCCAGACAATGGCAGGAGAGCTTTTCTGCCTTCAATCAGATGCTATTTTACCATCTTACATTGAGGTGTTACTAATAAATGTAACAGTTCTAAGGAATATGGCCTTTGAGTAATAAGTATATGAAAAGAATTCAAGATCTTTTCAGGAGCCTGGCAGTCATAGCTGTAGTTATGGATCAAATCACAACCTTGTCATCTGTAAAAAGACATTAGCATGCCAAAAAGTCTAGCTCCATGATTATTTGATGCAATGATTATTTTCATAAAGAAATTTAATTAACCAAGCTTATAAATTATACCAAGTCTTATAAAGACCTATAAAAGAAAAAATTAGTTTTGAGATTTATTGTATTAATACTTTAAAGAAAAACAAAGTAATTTTTGAATACTCTTATATGCATAATAGCAACACAAAGATGTCAATAAATTCATAGTTTTGCTCTTGGTGGTTTATAGTCTGATGGGGAAAGAAAATCGTGTTATTAAAAAATAAAGGTAATGTTAATACACAGGTACAGGCCTGGTGATTGGTGCTATGAAATATGGTAGGCTGGGAGCAGTGGCTCACACCTGTAATCTCAGCACTTTGGGAGGCTGAGGCGGGCGGATCACCTGAGGCTGGGAGTATAAGACCAGTCTGATCAACATGGAGAAACAGCGTCTCTACTAAAAATATAAAATTAGCCAGGCGTGGTGGCACATGCCTGCAATCCCAGCTACTTGGGAAGCTGAGGCAGGAGAATCACTTGAACCCAGGAGGCAGAGGTTGTGGTGAGCCGAGACTGTGCCATTGCACTCCAGCCTGGGGAACAAGAGCGAAACTCCATCTCAAAAAAAAAAAAAAAAAAAAAAAAAAAGAAAGAAGGTAAAGGGATATAACTTGGTCAGGGAGTGCTCTGCTAAGGAAGTGGTAAAGTGGATTAATTTATAGATACTATCTACAGAGCACTTGCTGTGGTGTTAGGTACAGTTCCAAGTACTTCACAAATATTAAGTCATTTAATTTTCACAACAGTCGCATAAAATAGGCGCTGATATTATTACCTGTGTTTATAGATGAGAAAACTGAGGCACTAGAAAGTTAAGTGACCACAAGCAGTGGAGCCAAGATCAAATCCAGAAGTCTAGACCCAGTCTGTGCTCTGATCACCTGCCTCCCTGATTCCAAGCACATTGCTTGGCACCAACAAGTCAATACTTAAATTGAGAACAAAAAAGATAAATTACGTTGCCTACAAAGTGCATTAGGAGTGTTTTCTCTCCTTCCTTGTCATCTGGGATGGCTGAGTAGGTGCCACTTTGGGGTATTAATCAAGTAACCGAACGTATTCAGAGGTAGAATCCATGTGGGCAAGTTAATGATGGCGAATCAGAATGGCCTGATGAATCTGAGAGGACAGCACCTTCTTTTTGTGATTTACACAGAGGTAGGAGAGTGTAGGTATTTTCCTCTATCTCTATTTCATCTGTCTACCTATTTTAAACATTCTCTTAGTTTCACTAAGGAAAGACGAGTATGTTTAGAAACAGTGTGTTCTATTTTTAATAAAATTGCATGGACAAGAATGTATACATTGTTAATTTGCTCATTCATTTATAAAATCTGTTCACTGCCAGCTCTGTGTCAGGTATTGTGCTGGAGAGTGAATATACAGTATGTACTCACAGCCTTTTCCTGCACACTTAGATGAGTCAAAAAAACCATACACACACACACATACACACACACAAACACACACATATATGTATCTCCAGCAGGTGTCTTTTTCACCATTCCAATGGTGAGAGTGCGGGACAGATGGAATGCTGGGAGCAGGACTCCAGATCCTATAGATCATTATTTGAATTCAACACTGTTTATCATGAAGTCAAAGTAATTTATTTCTAGAAAATATCCATTTTTAAGGTAGCTATAGTCATGACACCTCAAAAAATATCTATTACATAGAACACTTCTAATGAATATTGTTGAATGAATAAATTGAATAATGACTCATTTACACAAGAACAGGATAAGGTTGATATTATTTCCCCTTATTCTAAAGATTAGGAAGTTTGATAGAATTACTTCCCCTTATTCTCAATATTAAGAACAGGGTGGAGGAAGTAATTTACTCAAGGTAACATAGCTGTGGCAGAATTCCAGTTGTGCCCCATTCAGATGTGGTCCTCATCAATTCCAGAGCCATACTGTTTGCCACTACACTTTCAAAGCGTTGAACTTGAGGTCAAATTCCGGCTTTGCCACAGTCTAGCTGGTTGACTTTAGCTATGACCCACGTTTCTTGGAACTTTCAAATGAGAGCATTTTCAGTAAGAGAGTAGAGTTAATCAAAGTATCTTGCTGGCTAAATTATTAAATCAGTATTTGAAAAAAATTAGCTGGAATTGTATCCCAAAGCATTGTCTAAAGTAAATGTCTGTGGGACCAAAACTTAAGTAAAAATAATGAATAAGTAAACAAAATATATAGCTCTATATTTTTATTTATTTACAGGTGGGTAAAGCCTACATATTTTAAGTCAGAATCTATAAAGAGAAAATTAATAGTTTTGACATCACACACAAAAAAAGAACCTTCGGTACAACAAAAAAAACCACAACACAGTTGAGGATCCACACAGAAAAATGGAGAAAATTTTGCATTATAGATTGCAGAAAAAGATCATGTCTTGACCGTAAAAATAGTTCTTACGATCCATGTGAAAACTATAAATGTTCCTGTAGAGAAATAGTGAAAGACCGGAAATGGATATTTACAATTATAAGGAAAAGGTAAAGTCTTCTTCACTGGACAACAAATAAATACTATCATACACACAACGAAGTGTCAATTATCTGTTGTCCAGGTGTTAAAAGCAAGACAGAGAGGAGAGTGTAACCAGTTGGGCAAGGGTACAGCCCTTCACTAGAGAAAGTGTTTAAAATGTTCATTTGCTTAGACCAAATAATTCCACTTTTATGAAGCAATTCTGTGGGAATAATGGACATGTGCACATATTTATTCACAAAATGTTAATCTGTGCATTGTTAATGAAAATCCTAAGCAAATTAAGTGCCAATTGGTAGGGAATTGGGTTAGGAAAATTAAGGTGCATTCATTTATTTAAAACTCTTTAGGGAGTAAATATTTATTAATACAGAAAAATGTATTTTGATAGCACTTAATGTATATAATTTTTAATAAAATACATGTATATATATACTCTCATGCTCTTTAATGTTCTTTTTACACTAATAGTCTATTGCTGTGTTTCCTTGAGAGTAGAGACTCTCTCATTAATTTCTGTATTGACCTAGCAAGCATTTAGCAATAATTAGGCAAATGAATGTTGATGAATTTAATCCAGGGCATAAAATTACAAATATGTTACTCTAACTTAGTTCTTTTAATATAAAAACAAAAATTATATTGCAGCAATTCAGACTGTAAAATAAAGGATTAGAATTAGATGTGAATTAAAATTTTACATGTAATAAGACGAGTGGTAAATATCATGGAAAAGATTCGTTATGAGGAAACTGATGACAAATATTTTCTGAATAAAATTGCTATGAATCTTATTATGTTAAATATAAACTGTTAATTTTGGTTGCTAGTTACTAGACTAATTCTTGTCATTTATGCTAACATTAGCCACATGTATTTTGGCTGGACATTAATGATTCTAAAAAATCTGAGATGGCTAAGCATAACTATTTGCCATTTTTTTAAAAAAGTATGAGGAGCTAATTCAGTCAGATCATGTCTCCTAGTAAATATGATTGGCGGGTGCATCCAGTATGTTGGGTCACTTGAGCCAAGGATATACTTTTTAAAATGATGAGTTATTTTCCAAAACCTAGGGCTTCCGTATAACCTGAGAACCAAAGAAGATGACTGTATGGCTAAAGATACAAGGTTCCTGGTAGCCCTATAGCCTCATCAAAACTCGTAACTGAAGTGCAATGCAGCTGTCTTCATGAAAGCCTTTTCTATTCCTTATGAAACAGAGTTTTGAGATATAGTTCCTCTTTTTGGTCTTAATGTTTTATAGCAATAGTAGCCTTCCTTTTTTGACAAATTATGTAAAAATAATGGAGTTATCCAAATTGTTAATAAGGGAAACAATGAATGAAATAAAGTAATGAGGGATTTTGACTGTAAACCAAAAATTAAGGTAAAATAGTATAATTTATTGTGAAATTATAGCTCTGCATAATAGCAAGGAAAATTATTTGTCAATCTATCAAATTATTAGCAGCTCTCTAATAATGAATAATAAATAGATTTTTTTTTCTGGATTGAAGTTTATACATGAAGGGAATATTGTTTAGATCTTTTGACAGTTCCTGATGCTATGTTTCATCTAATAATGATCATCCAGTTACTTTTCTTAAGTTTGCTTTATTGATTTTTGAAGGTTTTAGCAAAAGAACACACATCTTATTTTGAAAGAACATACAATTTTAAGCGATTTTGTAGCAATACTGATGTTGTGGTTTTTATCATACTTGTGAAATTTCTTCTAGAACGAATATGCAAATAGAAAATTTAAAAGGTCATTTTTGCATAATTGGTAATTAAAGCTAAGTATTAAAAGTATATCTATTAAATGTACCACAGTATTCAGTTATATACTGGTTCTTAGTCATAAGAATTTACAGGTAATCTGGAATAATTATTACTAATGATTCAGAAAATTATTTTTAAAAAGTATAAGGCTGAAAAACTACTATGAGTTAATGAAATTAGAAAATGTTACATCTTGTTTAGGTTAGTGATAATATGGACATAAAGTGCTATTAAACATTAAAATAATTTAAAAATCATATCTATGTCTCGACACATGGTAGTGATATTCTACAGTACCAAAGATAAATTTTTTTAAATGACCAGAAAAAAAAAAAAACAGGTGGCTGTTAACAGAACAAAACATTAATTTTAAAGAAACAATAACAGAGGCTAAAATAAGTAGAATAATTTGTTCTATTATTATTTTTCTTATTATTTTTAGAGATAGAGTCTTGTTCTGTTGCCCATGCTGGAGTGCAGCGATACCATCATAGCTCACTGCAGCCTAGAACTCCTAGGCTCAAGCAATCCTCTTGCCTCAGCCTCTCAAGAGGCTGGGGCTACAGGCACATGTCACCATGCCTAGATAATTTTTATATTTTATTTTTGTAGAGATGGGGGTTTTGCTTTGCTGTCCAGGCTGGTCTTGAACTCCTGGACTCAAGTGATACCCCTGCCTTGGTTTCCCAAAGTGTTGGGATTATAGGTATGAGCCATATACCAGGTCAGAATAATTTATTTTAAACATGAAAGAAAGTAATTATCTATGTGGAATTCTATACAGAGTTAAATGATGTAGAAGAAATGAGTACTTTCAAGAAAGAGTGAGTGTTTCTAACCATTCCCTGACCAATTTTTTTTGTTTTAATTTCCATTTTTTTAAATCTTAGTTTCATGGGGTACTTGTGCAGGTTCGTAACAAGGGTATATTATGTGATATTGAGGCTTGGACTTCTGTTGATCCCATCACCCAGACAGTGAACATTGTACCCAATAGGAATTTTTTCAGCCCTTGCCCTCCTCCTGCCCACCTTCTTCTTGGAGTCCCCATTGTCTGTTGTTCTTGTCTATATCTGTGTGTACGCAAGATTTAATTCTCACTGTTAAGTGAGAACATGTGATGTTTGGTTTTCTGTTTCTGCATTGATTCGCCAAGGATAATGGTCTCCAGCTGCATCCATGTTGCTGCAAAGGACACAATGTCATTTTTTTATAGCTACATGGTGTCTGTATTAGTCTGTTCTCATGCTACTAAGAAAGACATACCTGAGACTGGGTGATTTATGAAGGAAAGAGTTTTAATTGACTCACAGTTCCACATAGCTGGGGAGGCCTCACCATCATGGCAGAAGACGAAGGAAGAGCAAAGGGATGGCGGCAGGCAAGAAAGCGTGTGCAGGGGAATTGCCGTTTATAAAACCATCAGATCTCATGAGACTTATTCACTATCAGAACAGCACAGGAAAGACCTGTCCCCATGATTCAATTACCTGCAACCAGGTCCCTCCCATGACACATGGGAATTATGGGAACTACAATTCAAGGTGAGATTTGGGTAGGGACACGGCCAAATCATATCAGTGTCTATGTACCACATTTTATTTATCCAGTCCACCATTGATGGACATCTAGGTTGGTTCTAGGTCTTTGCTATTGTGAATAGTGCTGTGATGCACATATGAGTGCATGTGCCTTTTTGGTAGAACAATTTCTTTTCCTTTGAGTATATACCACTAATGGGATTGCTGGGTGGAATGGTAGTTCTGTTTTTACTTCTTTGAGAAATCTCCAAACTGCTTTCCACAGTGGGTGAACTAATTTACATTTCAGCCAGAAATGTGTAAGTGTTCCCTTTTCTTCCCAGGCTTGCCAGCATCTGTTTTATTTTATTTTTTAAATAATAGCCATTCTGACTGGTGTGAGATACTGTCTCATTGTGGTTTTGATTTGCATTTCTCTAATGATTAGTGATGTTAGGCATTTTTTTCATATGTTTATTGGTTGCTTCTGTGTTTTCTTTTGAGAAGTGTCTGTTCATGTACTTTGCCCACTTTTTGATGAGGTTATTTGAGTTTTGCTTGTTTTGTTTAACTTCCTTAGAGACTCTGGATAGTAGACCTTTGTCAGATGCATAGTTTGCAGATATTTTTACCCATTATGTAAGGTGTCTGTTTACTTTGTTAATAGTTTCTTTTGCTGTATAGAAGCTCTTTGGTTTAATTAGGTCCAACTTGTCAACTTTTATTTCTGCTGCAGTTGCTTTTAAGGACTTGGTCATAAATTTTTTGCCAAGGATGAAGTCCAGAAGGGTATTTCCTATGTTTTCTTCTGGGATTTTTATAGTTTGAGGTCTTACATTTAGGTCTTCAATCCATTTTCAGTTAATTTTTGTATATGGTGACATGTAGGAGTTCAGTTTAATTCTTCTGTATATGGTTAGCCAGTTTTCCCAGTACCATTTATTGAATAGGGAGTCTGTTCCCCATTGCTTATTTTTGTCAACTTTGTCAAAGATCATTTCTTTCTATGTGTGCTGCTTTATTTCTGAATTATCTATTCTGTTCCATTCGTCTGTGTTTTTGTACCAGTACCATGCTGTTTTTGTTACTGTAGCCTTGTATACTTTGAAGTTGGATAATGTAATGCTTCCAGCTTTGTTCTTTTCACCTAGGATTGCTTTGGCTATTTAGGCTTTTTTTGTTGTTGTTCCATATAAATTTTGACTTTTTTTTTTTCCTAATTCTGCGAAAAATGACACTGGTCATTTGATAGGAGTAGCATTGAATCTATAGATTGCTTTGGGCAGTATGACCACTTAACAATATTGATTCTTCTAATCCATGAGTATGGAATGTTTTCCCCTTTGTGTCATCTGCAATTTCTTTCATAAGTGTTTTGTAGTTCTTCTTGTAGAGATCTTTCACCTTCTTGGTTAGATGTGTTCCTAGGTATTTTATTTTTTAAGGCTATTACAAATGGGATTATGCTATTGATTTGGCTCTCAGCTCGAACGTTATTGGTATATAGTAATCATACTGATTTTTTTCACATCGATTTTGTATCCTGAAACTTTACTGAAGTTGCTTATCAGGTTTAGGAGACTTTTGGCATTCTTTAGAATTTTTTAGGCGTAGAATTGTATTGTCAGCAAAGAGAGATAATTTGACTTCCTCTTTCCTATTTGGATATCTTTTATTTCTCTTTCCTCTCAGTAGGACTTTCAATATTATATTGAATAGGAGTGGAAAGGGTAGACGTTTTGTCTTGTTTCACTTCTTAAGGGAAATACTTCTAGCTTTTGCCCATTCAATGGGATGTTACTTGTGTATTTGTCGTAGATGGCTCTTCTTTTGAGGTATTTTCCTTCAATGCTTACTCTGTTTATATCATGAAAGATGTTGGATTTTATCAAAAGCTTTTTCTGTGCCTATTCCAATAACTATGTGTTTTTATTAGAAATCTGTTTACGTGGTGAATCACCTTTATTTATTTGCGTATATTGACCCAACCTTCCATCCCGGGAGTAAAACCCATATGATTGTGATGAGTTAAATTTTTTTGTGCTGCTGAATCCAGTTTGCTGTTTTGCTGAGGATTTTTGCATCTGTGTTCATCAGGGATACTGGCCTGTTATTTTCTTATTTTGTTGTGTTTTTGCCAGGTTTTGGTATCACAATGATATTGGCTTCATAGAATGAGTTAGGAAGGAGTCCTTCTTCTTTATTTTTTTGGAATAGTTTCAGGGGAATTGGTACCAGCTTCTCTTTGTACATCTGGTAGAATTCAGCTGTGAATCCATCTGGTGCAGGGCTTTTTTTTAGGTTCATAGGTTTGTAAAAAATTTATTACGGATTTAATTTTGGAACTTGCTACTGGTCGGTTCAGGATTTCACTTTCTTCCTGATTCAATCTTGGGAGGTAGTGTGTTTCTAGGAACTTACCGTTTCCTCAAGATTTTCTAGTTTGTGGGACTGAAATGTTCATAGTAGTCTTTGAGAATCTTTTGTAGTCTGTGGGATCATTTATGTCACTTTTGTATTTCTGATTGTGTTTATTTGGGTCTTTACTTTTTTTTCCAATTCTAAAAAATTATTTAAGACCACACTTAAAAATGCAAGAAACTCAACCTAGAATGAAAGAGGGGTATGAAAGTTGTAATAGTGATCAGGGTAACTGACAAGCATCTAAGTAACTGTCTATCAATGTTGCCTGAAAAAACAAAGCAATGGTTATATTAGGGAGTTCAAATCATAATGTGATTACAACATTTGGAAATAATTGTTTAAATATTCTAGCATGTTTGTATTAGGAAGAAGTGTGAAATCTTAACCTTATGTTTTATCCACACAAATATGTATTTTATCAAATATTAAAAATTCAAAGCTTGCCACTTAAATAATTAATATAGGATGTATACATTCCTAGTCCACTGAGGAAAAGAGTATTAATGAAATCTAATAGAAGTCAAGAAGAAACAAATGAACAAACAAAGAAGCCTGATGCTATATATACTAGTCATTTACTGTAGTGATGATATCTACAGTTTGATAAGGGCTGTGTTTGGAACCAGTAGAGTTAGGAATATTCTTTTTCTTCTGAAGTTAGAAACAATTAAAATAGAAGCAACATATGCCCATTAGTCATTTGCATTTATATGTTTTCTTTTAAAGATTTAAATATTAGACCTGTAACCACAAAAATACTAGAAGAAAATCTAAGGAAACTTATTTGGGCATTGGTCTCAGCGAAGAATTCATGATTAAGATCTCAAAAGCATAGGCAACAAAAATAAAAATAGACAAATGTAAAATTTTTAAACTAAAAAAGCTTCTCTACAGCAAAACAAATAATAAAGTGAATACAAAACCTGCAGAATAGAAAAAATTTTGCAAACTATTTATTTGGCAGTGTACTAATTTCGTGAATTTCCAAGGAACTCAACTCAAAATCCAAACAAACAAACAAAACAAAATGTGCTAAACTTTTAGATTTCTCATCCTCTCTTGGATTTGCCAGACTACAGTGAAGATACATTCTTCCCTGTGCTTTACCATGGAGTAAATGAGGTGGACTCTATTCCTTTTGAGAAAATCAGTGATATTTTTCAGCTATGCTTGTGACTTGATAATAATTCTTAGATGAAACATTACATATCGTATGTAATCACATTTTCCAGTCTGGGTTTTAACAGTAAAATGGCTGATATTTTTATCTGTCTGATACTTGTAATTGTATTTTAGTTGTTTGTAACTTCTTAAAAAAAGGATTGTTTCTTATTGCATTGGATTGAAATTAAAGCTTTATCTAACAAATGAATAAATACATATTTAATATATATTGACCTATATATATGTATATTCATAGATACCATCACTACAGTTGGGGTAATCTATATATATATTGAATGTATATTCTTTCTCTATATAGATATTGGATATCTGTATGTTCAATAAACTATTAAATATAATATACATTTATTGAATTATATATTTGTTGAATATTTATTGAATAACATATATATTATATATATATCTTCATAGATACCATCATTACAGGTGGGGTAATGACTAGTGGATATAGCACATAAATTGAAGCTCACATAAGATGTTTAGAAAAGAGACTATATATTAAGGCACAAAGTAAATATTAACTCTTAGCAAATGCTTTTAACACAGAGAACATGGAGCCCTTGACCACAACACAATAAAACTGAAAACCAAAACTAAAGGAGAACCATGATCCTTACAACTAATCTTATCTGTGGTCTTAAAAGAAGATTTAAATAAATGGAGAGATGTAGCAAGTTTATAGATGAGAAGACTTAAGTTTATGTAGTATCTCTTACGTTGTGTTCTGAAACTTTATCGTGATGTCCTTTGATGTGGCGCTATTGGATATTCTGTGCTGGTCATCTCACTGGGCCCTTTTCATCTAGAAATGCATATCTATTTTGGGAAATGTTCTTGAATTATTTCATTTTCTCTGTTGTGTCTGAAAGTCTCATTATTTGAACAATGGAAACCCTGAACGTGTTCTCTAATTTCTTTTCCTAGTATTCATCATTTTACTGTACTTTCTAGGAGATTTCTTGAACTTTATTATTCAGTCACTTTGTTGATCTTTTCATAGATTTAAAGCTTACTAGCCTTTGTTTCTCCAAGTGGAACTTGTGTAGTTTTTGTTTGTTTAAATATTCTTAGGCCTTATTAGGATGGTAATGACAACACAGTATTCTCCCCTTATCAAGTGGGGATATATTCCAAGACCCCTAGTAGATGCCCAAACCTCAGATAGTGACAAACCCTATATATCCAATATATTTTCTTAGATATAAATACCTATGTGATGGTTTAATTTATAAATTAGGCACAGTAAGAGATTAACCACAATAAATCATCATAAACTACAGCAGTTATCACCATCTACTGTGTCATGTGAATGTAGACTCTCTCTCTCTCTCAAAATACCTCATTGTAATGTACTTATCTATCTTCAGACTGGGGTTGATCACAGGTAAATGAAACCACAGAAACTAAAATCTCAGAAAAGGTGGACTGTATAAACGTTTTCTTCTCTCAGTAGAGTCTCTGTTTAAAGTTGGAATTTTTTTCTGCTTGTAGATGTAACCCTTTTTCATGTAATACACTTAACATAAGTGGGGACCCTTGATTATGGCCATATGCTAATATTTAAGAATGGGGACTGAAAAGCTGGCTGAAACTCTGATGTGCAAATGGAGCTCAGCAATTGTTAGACCAGTGTGATCTGACTTAGGTGCTTGTTAGGGAACCTATGTTTGTCAGCCAGGATAAGGGAGGTCAGGCTGGAAAAACAAATGCCCCCAAAATATTGGCAGCAGTGGCCCCTTTTAGTCCAGGTGACTCTGTATATTACCACTTGGTATCTCACTTTCATATCAATACATGCTTCAAAGGTCACCAGAGCAGTGGGAGACAGGTGTGGAGAGAGAAACTGCCAAGTAGGAGCTTCCATCTGGGGACCAGGCACAGTGGCTCAAGATGGCCATTCCTGAGCGAAAGAGAGACTTTAAGACCAAATTCGAGAGAAAACAATACAAATTACAACAAACGTGTAGTTCTACCATGTACACAAAGGGAGAAGATCCAGAAATACTATAGATCAGAAGCCATGTCTCATGCCTTTTTTGTCTTTGTTTCCTGTTAAACTAGGCAGATACTGAGAGAAGACTCTTCCAACGTCCTGCCTGAGAGTAACTCCCTGGTTGCAATAATTCTGGGAGCCAAATGGGAGAAGTAGGCTGGGACCAGAGTGTAGATGTCAATATTTATTATAGTAGGTAGACAGTATGGTTTGGATCTGTATCCCCGTCCAAATCTCCTGTCAAATTGTAATCCCCAGTATTGGAGGTGGGGCCTGGTGGGAGGTGATTGGATCATGGGTGCAGATTTCCCCCTTGGTACTGTGTCGTGATAGGGAGTGAGTTCTCTTGCTATCTGGTTATTTAAAAGTATGTAGTACCTCCCCCTTCTCTTTCTCTTGCTGCTCTGGAACACATCCTGCTTCCCTTTTGCCTTCTGCTATGATTGTAAGTTTCCTGAGGCTTCCCCAGGGCTAGATGCCTCCATGCTTCCTGTACAGCCTACAAAACCATGAGCCAATTTAAACTCTTTTATTTATAAGTTATACGGTCTTAGATATTTCTTTATAGCAGAGTGAGAATGGACTAATACAGTAGGTAAGTAGGTAGATAGTTTTAATACTTTTTCTTTCACAATAATACTTTTACCCTCAACCATACTGAGGATTCTCAAGTCCTACCAACATTATACCTCCCACATAGTATTGACGTATGGGAGAGACAGACACCTGTTAGTTGGGGGTGGAGGAAGGGATAACTGCTCGTTACAGCTTTTGACTAATCCTTACTTTATAGACCTTTCTTCTTTAACCTCTCTACCAAGGATAACTGATGATATCTCTCCCTGTATCTTTTTAGTTTTTTTCCTTTCTTTTTTTTTTTTTTTTTTTTTTTTTTGAGACTGAGTCTGGCTCTGTCGCCCAGGCTGGAGTGCGGTGGCCGGATCTCAGCTCACTGCAAGCTCCGCCTCCCGGGTTCACGCCATTCTCCTGCCTCAGCCTCCCGAGTAGCTGGGACCACAGGCGCCCGCCGCTTCGCCCGGCTAGTTTTTTGTATTTTTTAGTAGAGACGGGGTTTCACCTTGTTAGCCAGGATGGTCTCGATCTCCTGACCTCGTGATCCGCCCATCTCGGCCTCCCAAAGTGCTGGGATTACAGGCTTGAGCCACCGCGCCCGGCGTTTTTTTCCTTTCTTGAGATGGAGTCTCGCCCTGTTGCCTAGGCTGGAGTGCAGTGGCGCAACCTCGGCTTACTACAGCCTCCACCTCCTGGGTTCCAGCAATTCTCCTGCCTCAGCTTCTCAAGTAGCTGTACTACAGGTGCCCACCACCACACTTGGCTAATTTTTGTATTTTTAGTAGGGATGAAGTTTCACCCTGTTGGCCAGGCTGGTCTCAAGCTCCCGACCTCAAGTAATTCAGCTGTCTCAGTCTCCCAAAGTGCTGGGATTACAGGTGTGAGCCACTGCGCCGAGCCTATCCCTGTATCTTTAGGGGATTCCATAGAGCAAATTGAGTTGGTTCTCTGCTTTCCTCAATGCTGTGAGGGTGTTGGCTTTCTTGGGCATCCTATTTAGGTACCACATATCATCTGCTTTCCAGCTTCTAAATGTTGTTATTGCTATCTCTTCTTCTGATTCCTCTGCTCTCAGTAAATTTAAGTTTTTGTTTTAAAAAAATGTCATATATGTATTTTAGTGGGATTGTAGGAGGGAATACAATTAGATGCGTCTGCTGAATCTGTCATTTTGATGGCAACTTACTGACCGTTTCCAGGATCTGGCCACTGAAGCTTCATCATGACTCTCTGGCTATGTCTATGGCAGGGTTGGCAATCAGTTTGCACTGGTGTAGTTCATGTCAGTGTCTGCTCCAATTGGTCAGCGCCCCTGCTGTAGATACTAATTATTCTTGATGATCATCCTTGATATAAAGACTATTGTGATTAAAAATACTGAGCAGTGTTTCATTTTGCTAAGAAACTTACTAGAGCTATGGGGATGGTTGGAATATTAGGAATTGCTGTAATTTTGGCCCTTTAAATATTTTTGGCCCTTTAAATATTTTCTTTCATTTAGACTTTTCTATTGAACCTGTAATGCATATCATTCAGCACTGGATTGGGCATTGATTGAATAGATGCCATTTTTACTTACTAGTCTTGAATTAGCTGCAGCAAGTATAATGTGAACACTCATATGAAAGGCATCTTTTCTCCCAATGAAAGGTACAAATTAACTTCAGGAAAAATTTGCCTCTGTTTTACTTCAGTAAGTGAAGAATATTAAACAGCTAATCCTTAGAGCCTAAAAATTGTCAAGATGTCTGAGAATATTGTGCAGGAGAGATTGTGATGCTTATTACATTTACTAAATGGAAATAAATTATCTTGGCTTGCATATCCTATCCATCATGTTTATTATAAATTTGTATATTTAACTTAATACTACAACTTCTAAATATTCTGTGTCCATTATTCTTAAAGAAGCAATTCCATTGACGCAGGGGATAGCTAAACAAAATAGAGACAGTCATTACTATCATTTCTGAGAAGAATAGCAATGTTATCCATGAAGATATTCATAGAACACCACACGCATTAGAAGACGTTAGGCTGTGATGATGGTTCTCTGTTTGCCCCTGTGGTGTTCTCAACTGGAGGTGTGTATTTAGATTGGCCTATGTAACATAATTAAGGACATTATTTGCTGTACTTGAGTCAACAAGGTCTTATGAAAATAACAGATGCATGTGTGAGGAGAGAACACTCACGTTGAAAGCAGGGGAATTTTATGGATATTGAATATTACAGGATCAACTTACTTGACCCAGTATGGAAATTTCTCTATGCTTGCACTCCATGTCCTGGAATAAAAATCATCCATACTCATTCTCTCAAACCCATATTTCATTGTTTCCTCAGAATCTAATCCCATGTGACATATGGTAATGCAGTGCATAGTTTTCCACCTAATATTGTTTCTGGTGTAGATCCGTCTAACAACAGTCATGTCAGTTCCTTCTGTCCTTGTCCTTGTACACTTTCTGATTATAAATGCTGTGGTGTTTTAGCCAAGTGTGTGTTTCCTTCTTATTTTCATCACCCAGCTTAAGATTTATGTGTGTGTGTATATATACATATACACACACATATACACATATCTACATATATATATACACAAACACAAAGTCATATATGTCCATATGTCTATATATTTTTGTCACTATATTTGAGTTCATGTATTGATCTCATCTACTTGATTTTAAGTCCCTCAAAGTTGCAATTATATTTATTTTTGTTTTCTATTCCTAGGGTTTATAAGTAGCTCTTCATAGCACCTACATTTAGTAAGTGGTTTTTAAAATATATAACTTAGTAAAAATAAGTTTGGCATATAAATAAACACTTAACTCTTTTTAATTTATTTAAATTAGACCTACATAAACTCATAGAATTCATGCTAGGAGACAGTGAAGTGTAGTAGAAAGAACCTGGGGTCAAGCCCTAGAAACCTTAGATAATTCTTATTGAGATTCATTTCTTCATCTGTAAAATTTGCATCATAATAAGACCTTTTGTCAGGATATATATGAAAATTCAATGAAATCATAAATATGAAAAATACTTTTTAGTATTTTTACACAGGACAGAAATATGATTTTTATTTGCATATTAGAGGCCAATGCAGGCAAAGTGAGTTGACAAGCAAAGTTCATTTGGAGGGTAGGTGACAGAGCCAGAAATAACATGCCAGCCTCCTAACTCTCAATTCTACAGCAGTGAGTCCTCAGGAGTCCCCTTCGGGACTCACTGCCCTAGAGCAAACTACCTTCACCACTACAAAAACTAGTCAGACATTGTGTAAAGTAAATAGGAACTCAGTAAGTTAGAAATAATCATCTCTATTATCAAATAATTATTACTACAAAGTTAATCACCTGCTTATAAGTGCTTACATTTCAAAGTCTGGCAAAGATGATTATTTAATCTGTGTGTAGGGTGAGGCCCTATATAGTTAGCACTTGATACACATTGAATTTAAAAAATCCTACAGGACACAGGCTCAACAAACATTAGCTATATACAAAAAAAAAAACCCAACAAATCTTCATACAACACACTTGACTAAAGACAGAGTGTGTCAGTCTGTTCTCACATTGCTATAAAGAACTACCAGAGACTGGGTAATTTATTTAAAAAAAAAAAAAGTTTAATTGGCTCATGGTTCCCCAGGCTGTACAGGAAGCATTGCTGGAGATGCCTCAGGAACTAGAAATTGTGGTGGAAGGTGAAAGAGAAGCAAGTATGTCTTACATGGCTGGAGAAGGAAGAAGAGAGTGAAGGGGGACTTTTAAACAACCATATCTCATGAGAACTCACTATTATGAGAAGAGCAAGGGAGAAATCCACCCCCATGATGTAATCACTTCTCAGCAGGCCCCTCCTCCAATATTGAGGATTACAATTTCACATGAGATTTGGGCGAGGACACAAATCCAAACCATATTGCAGTGGCTCACCTATTCCCAGGGAACTTGAGGTAAACTAAGTTTTCCTGAAGGTTTCCCACAGAACTCTGCACTCTTAACTTTTAAAAGAGTGAGGTATACCTAGTGTAAATGATTTGTTAATGGATGCAGCACACCAACATGGCACATGTATACATATGCAACAAACCTGCACGTTGTGCACATGTACCCTAGAACATAAAGTATAATGAAAAAAGAACCTCTTTGCAAAGCAGAAGTTTATTGTTTTAAGAGTATTATGATGTAAAAAGGGATATTGATTCTCTAAGGGATAAACATTGTTCTGTGGAAGGGCCAGTTTTAGCACAGACTTAGGTGGGGAAAAATAATTTCTAAGTATAAAATCCAGAGAGAATGTGGCTATGTAGGTAGGGATTGGAGGATACTACACAATGGAATAAGAGTAAATGGGGACCAGAGAGAAATGATTCTCCATGAGCATCTCCATGTAGTCTCAGAATATCTCACTGTCTCTGCAAAGAGGGCAAACTTTGAGGTGTATAGTTCTAACACCAGCAATGGCGAAAATGCATTATAAAAGAAAGACTTTGAGATGGGCATACTTTTTATTTCAAAATAATAATCTACAGCATATGTTCCTTTTCAAAATATCCACGTAGTTCTGTTTTTTAAAAATCTCCTTGGATGCATGAAGCAAAATTCAAGCAGTTTGTGCAGATAAAGCTGTTAGAAGTTATCTAAATATTGGTCAAAACAAATTTATTGTCTGAAGACTGTCACTTTCCACCAGATGGAACACATTATGCACATGATAAACGTCTCTCATTTCACTCTCACTAATATTAGCGAATACTAGCTTGTTTATGGAATACTAAAGCTGCGACAATCTGGCAAGATCTGGGATGTTGCTATTCTATTCCCAACTCATTCTGTAGTGCATAAATACAGCAGTGATTGTGGATGCCAGGTAGGATTGCAAAAATCACTACAGCAATCAGATTCAATTAAATTAAGAACAACATGAATCCACAATACCAAATTTAGCACCCGAACAAAATACATACTTTATTAAAGTGTTACCTTGGGCAGTGTCTTTCTATGTAATATGATGATATGGTTTGGCTCTGTGTCCCCACCAAAATCTCATCTTGGATTATAATCCAAATTGTGATTCCCATGTGTTGGGGGAGGGACCTCATGGGAGGTAATTAGATCATGGGGGCATTTCCCTCAGGCTGTTATGATAGTGAGTGAGTTCTCCCTAGAGCTGATGGTTTTATAAGGGGCTTTTCACTCCTTCGTTCAGCACTTCTCTATCCTGTTGCCATGTGAAGAAAGAGTTTTTGCTTCCCCTTCTCCTATGATTGTAAGTTTCCTGAGGCCTCACCAGCCCTGCAGAACTGTGAGTCAATTAAAACTCTTTCCTTTGTAAATTATCCAGTCTTGGGCAGTTCATTATAGCAGTGTGAGAACGGACTAATACATGTGGTTTCTCAACATTGTTTGTGAAACTTAGAGCCATTTTAAATGGAAAAACTTTTAAATATATATATCCCCAGTTTAGAAAACTGATTTTGATTACAGTGTTATTAAATATGTACAAATGTACAACTAGACACAAACCTTTATGATGTAGGCTACACTGAACTTACAAATTAAAATCAAACAATGATAAAATAATTAATATTAAAATTACCAATTAATGTGATGGATGATTTTGTCATCCTGGCTCTAAATCCTCCTCTACTGTGAATCAGTATAGATAGCGTGATGATTAATTTCATGTGTCAACTTTACTGGGTCATGGGATACCCAGATATTTATTTGGTCAACAATTATCCTGAGTGTTTTTTTTTGTTTTTTTTTTTTTTGAGACGGAGTCTTGCTCTGTCGCCCAGGCTGGAGTGCAGTGGCCGAATCTCAGCTCACTGCAAGCTCCGCCTCCCAGGTTCACGCCATTCTCCCGCCTCAGCCTCCCGAGTAGCTGGGACTACAGGCGCCCGCCACTTCGCCCGGCTAGTTTTTTGTATTTTTTAGTGGAGACGGGGTTTCACCGTGTTAGCCAGGATGGTCTTGATCTCCTGACCTCGTGATCCACCCGTCTCGGCCTCCCAAAGTGCTGGGATTACAGGCTTGAGCCACCGCGCCCGGCCATCCTGAGTGTTTTTGAGTGGGTATTTTTGAAGAAGATTAACGTGTTAATAGGTAGACTGAGTAAAGCAGATTGCACTCACTAATGTAGGTGGGCCCCCATATAATCAGTTAGTGTCCTAAAAAGAACAAAAAGGCTGACTCTTGAGCAAGAGAGATACCTCTGTGTGTCTTCAAACTGAGACATCACTTTTTTTCTGGGTTTCAAGCCTGCCAGCCTTTGAATTGGAACTGTATTGTGGATTCTTCTAGTTCTCAGGCCTCCTGGTTCAGGATAGAAATACACCATGGGCCTTCCTGGGTCTGCAGCTTGTGGACTCACCCTGAAGATCTTGGGATTTGCTAGTCTCCATAATTCTATGAGCCAATTTCTTATAATAAATAATAAATATATCTGATCTATCCTTCTACCATGCTACATATATTATATATAATATAAAACATGCATATGCATATAATGTGTACATGTTACAGGGATATAATATGCATATGCACATGATATTTACATGCTATATGGATATAATTATATGCATATAATATTTGCATATTATATGGCATAATTATATGGATATGCATATAATATTTGCATGCAGTATTTGATATATATGGCTGTTACTAGCAATTGATTTAATAATGCTTTATCTCACATTTATTTCTTAGAAAACCAAGAAATGCTTGGAATAATATTTTGGTAGTATTTAAATGTGATGCCTAAAAATTAAAATGTCAGATTTAGGTCTTATAGGTGAGCTACTATGTCAAGTTATAATAGGCAGAATATTTTATATCAAGGTTTTATAAGCATAAATACTAAGATAATGCTTACATAGAAACCACTGCTTTTGGGATTTGAAAGCAATAGGAAATCTCACGAAAATCACCATTTGTATCATACGTCTTTATATAACTCTAAATGCTTAAATTCACTGGAAGAGAATTTAATGAGAATAGAGTTCAGGTGAATTTGACATAAACTTTTCTATTTGCAGCATGTAATATCTGATCATTCTTTTTCTTACAGAAAGCAATACCTTTTGAATAGATTCTATGCACAGATTTGGGATGGGAGGCTGCACACTGGGCATGTTGTTTACAAAATCTGGATTGCTATCTACTGAAGAATTCATTATTCTAATGTGAACACACTGACATTGAGATTATTGAAGAGAATGAAATAAATTAGAACTGTGAAAAACATGTCTTCTAAGAATAAATAGATTTACCTATCGTAGTCTAATTTGAATCAAATTGAGTATTTTATTTTTTAATTTTCTTCCCAAGGAATGCATGTTGTCTAAAGTTATACACCCTAGCTTGCTTGTCCCCTTAACAGAGCTAGGTACTTTCTGCTTGACTTTTATAAGATTAAATAATAAATAAAACACAATTCCACTCTTTCAGGCACTGCATATCATGCCAGTATAGCTGACCGTGAGTGAGGCTGAGAAGATGGAAGTTAGGGTCCAGTCAAAGGCATGTCAAGTCAGCATTTCTCTGGATGTTATTTTCTTATCTTTTAAATATATGAAATATCAAGCTCATCAAAGGGATCGTGCCTCAATTTTGCATTTTCTGAAACATAGAATAAATGTATCACGTATAAAGCATCTTTTTTTCCATTATAGATCACAATGTATTCAGCTTCATCAGGAGTGAGATATAACATTAGAAACTCTTCTGGCCATAGAATGATTATTTCAACAATTATCCTCAAAATTTTTTGAGGAGAAAATATGGCAGCCTGTGGAACACTAATGTCTCCAGTTGTAGTCAAATGGAGACTTAATAATTTTCCTTCCAATTGTATCTTTGAGCAGCATGGACACAGAGAATATAAAAGTTCTGGGAACATTCTTGCTTACTAGAGTTCCAGAGATAAGCTTCCTTAACTCTCCTGAAAATAAGCTTACTTAACTCTCTTGGAAATATGTTGGACATTTACTGGTATAAATATTTGAAATCAGTAAACATTTGTTGGCTTCCTGTATTGTTCCAGGAACTGTATTCAGTATTTTTTGTATATATAATTGCTATTTATTTATATGATTTATAGATAATGCTGATCAGGGTTTCCAAAATATGAAGTTAATACATTTGAGAAATAAAAAATAATTGACTATTTTTTTACTTCATGATGTGAACTGCCTATGTACAAAGTCATAATACAGGGTGAAGAGAACATAAACATTTGTGTAAATACACAAAAGCAGGGACACGCGCCCACGCATGCACGTCCACACACACACACACACACACACGCACATATTTTTCTTGTAAAAGTACCACAAAATGCAAAAAGATTTTTTAAGGAAATCTATTTTATTTTTAAGTTTCTGCTCTGGTTAAGTCTTCTGCCAGATTTCCATTACATCTACCTCTTCCTAAGTACTTTCACTTTTTGTACTTGCAGACCCTGGTTTATTTCCATGCTTGTTTTATGAGGTGAGTGAAATTTAATTAGAACATTAAATAATATGTTATAGATAAGGGTCAGCATTCTAGCAGTAGAAATATCACTGAATTCATTTCCCTGTGACTGAGAAGACTTACACCTGAAAGCTAAACAATACCTTTCTACACTGTAATTTTTTCCCTAAGAATTAGTATGAAAATGGAGTCTTTGTTAAAAACAACGTTGTTAAATAACAGGTTTACACTAAGATAGCAAGAAGATAGCACTTAAAAAATCAATCAAACCTGCTTCTTTCCCCTACCATCATCCTTGGGCATCCTCAGTTTCCTAATTCATAAAATGAGGTGATTGGAGTAGACACCTCCAAAGTGTCTTCCAGCTCTAGCACAGTAAATCATGATTATTTGAATCACATTACTGCCTAACAGCCAGGGGCAAAGGGTGGCTGGGTGGATCCTCACATATGAGGTCCTGTCCCTCTGTCCTAAGATTCTGCCTTCAGTACAAAGATAACCGTTGCACTGTTACTCTGTAGAGATGATTACTTTAAAGAGAGTTAAGTTACATAGTTAAATCAGCTGTGTAATTTTCTCACTTGTCATTTAGCAACATCGATGACAGATTTAGTCAAATTACAGTTGTTTTTTTGAGGACAAAGAAGATGTCATGCATATATAATATTTGGTAGCAATGAGTGATGGATGGTTAATGAACCATGAAACCTTTCTCTTTTTAAATATTATAAAATGCAGAGCCACATCCTGCTTTTGCTCTGTTTGCTTTTTGTGATCTAACCCTTCAGGTGTGAGCTATTTTTATATGTGCTATCCATGTAAGATTCTCTCTAAGAATACCAAAAGAGTGGAGGGATGGTGGATGCCTTCGGAAATATCTTTGTCTTTCTTTAGTCTCAAATTCAACCATATAGTTTTAAGTATTTGTTGTTTCTTTTGCTCTCACTGACCTTATTGCTGGCATTAAGCACAGATATACTTGCATCAATTTAATTCAACTCAGCTAGAATCAGTTGAATTCAATTTAATAAATATTTGCTAAATGCTCAGCCAGTTAGACCAAAAAATTTAGTCTATGGTTCTAAGGGATTGTAGAGCATTTAGTGTTTCATAAAAGGAAGTACACTGGTTCAGCAGAAGTAAAGTTCACAATTGATACAAATTGGGGTGGTTAAGAGATTGAAAAGAGGAATATAGGCTGTGTTTTTGAACTATGACATAGAAGTATATAATATTATGAAGAACAGTCCACCTTATAACTCCATGATTTGGTTTGACCTCAGTTACTGAAAATAATTTAACAGTCTTTATTCCTTCTTGAACAATTACAATTCCAATAGCAGGAAAAATGTCTGGCACATGGTCGCTGCTCAAAAAATACTTGTTGAAGCAGTTAATAAATCAATGCATCTATGTCCTTTCATTTGGTTTATGTGTTTCCTTCCAGATCATTGTTTTCAGTGACCATTCAAACAGTAAAATCATTCATACTTTGCCTTACTTTTGAATGATTGTTAAGTATTACAAACATTTTTATTTTGACAATTTATTTCAGCAATTTGAAAATAATTCCATTAATTTTGGGGCATCAGTTTTTGCTGATGAATATATTTCTGTTTTTCTAATTGTTTTAGTCCTGGCTGTCTTGTTTTGTGTAACCCTAATTCACAGTAAACCTTAATCTTGTCATGGGGGGAAACAAACAAACAAACAAACAAAAACTGTGTATCCTACCCATTGTTGGGAGATACGTGTCTTTTTGGGTCTAGAGTAATCTTACTTGTCTTTCTGGGGTGTGCTATGACTGTAAAGCTCTAATCACTTTTTCATGGGCCGTTTTAAAATGTTATTTATATGCCTAGTAACCTGAGAGATAAGATAGTTACTACTCTCCTAACAAAAGTGCATGCTTGCTTACTGCTTGCTGTAAACTTGGTGGTCCCCAAGCTATGGGTTACCCAGCCATGACACAAACCCAACTAATATGTAGCATTCATCTGGACCTTTTCACATCACTCTCAAAGGACCCAGAGAAGACAAGTAACAGAAATATGCTAATGTTCATGCTGCTTATGCCATGAGTAATACATTCCTTGGCCTCTGATCCAGGAATCTCTTGGTTTCTGCCAACATCCCCCAGTAATAACAGGCTTACTTGTAAGTTTGTAAGTTGGGTAAAATCCAGTACTGGAACTATCACATACATTGAGGGAGATTGTAAGGATAAGTATGTTTGTGTATGTGAAAGTAATTTCAATGCTGTAAAATGCTATGTGTATTAATAATAATCTAGGCAGAGAAAAGCTACTTCCTAGAGAAAATCAGACATAAAATTATCTTAAATGGAAAACCAAGACCACTTGTGAAGTAATCTTGAGAAAGCTAACAACCTGTCAGACACAAAAACCCTGAACATATATCTAATCAAATCTCTGCATCATGCTACCAATTCAAGGAAGATGTAAGAGAGGAACATGTCGAGCAATACCACTGGCATGAAATCGGTGAAACCTAGTCTATGAAAAACTCCTGGAACAATGGACTCACTATTTTACATAAATAAATCATAAGGAAAAAGTAGAGAAAGAAGGCACGTACAGATTATATAAAATTCAAGAAATATGACAACTAATTGCAATATATAAGCTTTATTGACATTGATTTGAACAACTAACCTAAAATTTTAAGAGACAACCCAAGAAATTTGAACAAATACTAGATACTTTATAATATGAAGGAGGACGTACTTAATATTTTAGCATAATTATGTTGTTGTAATTAATGTCCTCTTATGATATATTTAAAAGTATATGTGAATGAAATGCAGTGCTATCTTGAGTCAAAATTATCTGAAAGTGGAAAGAAATTGATGAGCATAGACATAAGATTTGCCAGAACTTGATCATTGTTGCAACTATGGATGAGTATTAAAAATATACTAATGAAGTAGTATTCACTATACTATACATTTTCTATATTTGATACTTGCCATAATAAACATTTAAAAAAATCACTTCTACTTCATGGAAAAAGATTCTCTTTATTTCTTCTATCATTAAATTGCTGAATTTAAAACTAGGTCTATTGGTAAAAATAGGCTTTTATGAATCTGGGGTCTTATTTAATAAGACTGACTGTTAACAATGTTAATGCAAATCATGATGCAAATATCAAAAGCCAAATAATTTTTGAAGCACACAAACAGAATGGATCAAGCTAACCAGAACAACCTGGTTTATATGACAAAAATTTGAGGAGGCAGAGAAATTAGGCCAGTATAAAAGGGCATTATGAATTGGAAAGGAAGAAAGAAGTAAAATTAGCTCTGTTTACTGATGACTCGACCTTATATGTAGAAAGCCCTAAAGATACCAAAACAAAAAATCCCATTGCAGCTAATAAGAAAATTCAGTAAGTTACAGTACAGACAAAATCATCTTAGGAAAATCAGTTGTGTTTCTGTACACCAAAAATGAATGATCAGAAAAGAAACGACAGAAACAATTTCATTTATAATAGCATGAAAAAGAATGCTTAGGAATAAACCTAAATAAGGTGGCAAAAGACTTGTACACTGAAAACTACAAAACGTAGTTGAAATTAAGGAAGACACAAATAAATGGAAATTTATCCCGTGTCCATGAATTAGAAGATGTAATATTGTTTAAATGTCCATACTACCCAAAGCAATCTACAGACTTAATGCAATCCCTATCAAAAATCCTGATGGCATTTTTTTGGCAGAAATTGAAAAATTCATTCTAAAACTCATAGGGATTCTTCAGGGACTCCCAAGTAGCCAAAACAGTTTTGAAAATGAAAACAATGAAACGGCTTACACTTCTTGATCTTAAAATGTATTACAAAGTTACAGTAATCGAAACAGTGTAGTCCTGGCATAAAGACTGACAAATCAGGGGAATAAATTAGGAAGTTTAGAAATAAAACTTTCTGTACATGGTTTTCAACAGGATGCTAAGGTCACTCAATAGGGAAAGACAGTGGGTCTTGAGATATTTGCATAACCGCGTTCATAGCAGCACTTTTCACAATAGCCAAAGAGGAAGTAACTCATATTTTCATCAATAAATGAGTGGACAAAGCAAATGTGATTATATACATACAATGGAATATTATTTAACCTTGAAAAGGAAGGGAATCCTATCACCTCCTACAACATGGATGAACCTTGGGCACATTATGCTAGGTGAAATATGTCAATCAAAAAAGACATACTATATGAATATATACAGTATATGTATGTATATATATGTGTGAATATTATATGCAAGCTCCATTCTTGGATATATAAATAAAAAAGCTATATCTTCATGCCAGTATTACCACAATAAACCAATTCTTATGTAAATAAGAAAATAATAAGTTTGTGGAGGGATTTATAGTCAGGAGAGTCCTATTCCATGGGAATTTGATTGGAGTTTGAAATACATATGGAGAGGAAATTTACGGGGAAGATATGTGGAAGGGATTAGGTTATGGGTAAAAGGGAATACATTGGTAATATCCCCCTTGTTTCTGATTGTGTTTATGAGTTGTCTCTCTTTTCTTCTTTGTTAGTCTAGCTAGCAGTCTATATTGTTGTTGTTATTTTCAAAAAACCAGCTCCTGGATTCATTGATCTTCAAATGTGGCACATATACACCATGGAGTACTGTGCAACCATAAAAATGACATAATCATGTCCTTTTCAGGGATGTGGATGGAGCTGGAGGCCAATATCTGTAGCAAACTAACACAGGAACAGAAAATCAAATACCACATGTTTTCACTTATAAGTGTGAGCTAAATGATGAGAACATATGAACACATAGAGGGGAACAACACACATTGGGGCCTATTGCAGAGTGGAGGGTGGAAGGAGTGAGAAAATCAGGAAAAATAACTACTGGATACTGGGCCTAGTGCCTGCCTGATGAGGTAATCTGTACAAGAAACCCCCATGATACAAGTTTACCTGTGTGATAAACCGGCACATTTGCTCCTGAAAATAAAAGTTAAAACAAGAGGAAATACAATCCAATATTGGATAACATATTTCTGACTCACTAGAAGGATTTGGATTTAAGGAATGCATTTTAAATGTAACAGATACATAAATACGTATATAAGACGTACAATATTGAACATTGTAATTGATATGAATTTCTCTTGTGCTTGGTCAGCTAGTAGCACGATGCAGACATGATAATCATAAGTGCTCAGGCAACAAGTGCTGAAGGTTATTGAAATACTTGACTCATTTGAATGGCACTTGCCAAGTGGTTTAAGTTCATATTAGTCTCCCACTCTGCAAATATTTTGTGTTCTGGGGAACAGTTTTGACTCATGTCTAACAGCAGTTGTGAAAGTGATGGTGACAGAATTGCCAAATATGAGTATTGTGCTGAGTTTAAAGTATAAGTCTCATGGCAGCTTGAGGTCTCTTGATTCTGTAGAGTTATTTTTTGACTTGTTTTCATAGGAAATTTATGAGTAATGTAATCGCTGAATTCTTATTTGTAGATACTGTATTTTTAGTTCTATAATTTGCATTTTTAAAAATAGGCTCAATTTCTCTGTGAAATTCCCTATCTTTTTATATATTTCTACAGTGTTTCTTTATGTCCTCGGGCATGTTAATCATGGTTATTTTAAAGTATTTGTCAGACAACTTGTTGTAAAGATCATCTGTGGGTCCATTTTGATCTTGGATTTTGGTCATCTGTTCAATCTTTTCATGTATTTAGTAAGTTTTGCTTGAATTGTGTATAACAATTAGGCACTATATTATAATATTTTAGGTTTACTTTCAATGTGCTAAAAGTAGGGTGGTAGCTAACCACCTTAAAGCAATCATGAATGAGGCTGAGTTGAAGCAGGATTGTGACTTTTTTTTTTTTTTTTGAGACGAAGTTTTGCTCTTGTTGCCCAGGTTGGAGTGCAATGACACCATCTCGGCTCACTGCAACTCTGCCTTCTGGGTTCAAGCTATTCTGCCTCAGCCTCCTGAGTAGGTGGGATTACAGGCATGCGCCACCACGCCTGACTAATTTTTTTGTATTTTTAATAGAGACAGGGTTTCTCCATGTTGGTCAGGCTGGTCTCAAACTCCTGACCTCAGGTGATCCACCTGCCTCGGCCCCCTAAAGTGTTGGGATTACAAGCGTGAGCCACCGTGCCCGACCTAAGGATTGTAACCTTCTCAATGTCCACTTTACCTCTGGTTTATTCCAGTCTTCCAGAGTTTGTTAGGCGGACCATCCATGGTTCCTCTGAAAGGGATGTGTTGCTTTTCGCAGGCTTTCTGCTTAAATTTTTAACCCTTGCTCTACATTACACAGCCCCAGAATTCAACAGATATCTTGAGAGAAGATTTGACATCTGAATTTTCTTTCCCCACGGTGGCATATCTCCGTGGGTGCAAATCCTGGGTCCCAGTCTGCTGTTTGAACCCCTAGTTGGCAAATACTAGTGCAAGTAAAAGGCAAGTCAAATCTGCTATATAAATCAACTCATCTTTTTAAGACCTCCCCCTCTCTGAAATCATCACCTCTCCAGTTCCTGTCTCAGCAGCTCAGTGTCACTCTCTCAAGGATGATTGGTGCTTGCTAATTTGATTTCTAGTATGTTTCCAGTGTGAGAGTAGTCTGCTGCTCATAACTCCATCCCATAGTGAAGGCGAGGATCTTGCTCTGAATCCTTCTGTAGATGTAATTTTGGTTGGTGTATCTTGGAGTGTATTTCATTTCTCTCAGATCTACAGATGCTATTCTGGCATATTCTAACTTCCAGTGAAACAAGTAGGAAGTTAGTATCTGTCTGATTATTTTACAACTGTAAGTAATTATATCCTTCAGTCGGGAAGCTTGCAAGATTTTCTTTTTATCTTAGATATCAGGTCTTTTCCAGAATGTGCCTAGGTATATGAATTTCTTTCCCCATCAATTTTCTTACAACTTGATGAATCCTTTTAATATTTTTAGAAAAAGTTTTCTCTGTATTTAATTAATTATATTTAGTTGTTACTCTACTCCTTTTAAGGCCTTTTCTTTTTTTTTGACATCCCATTATTGCTAGATGTTGTGTACTTACTTTCCAAATGAGATTTGGAGTAAGAGTAGTTTTTATTATAATTTCCATTCTCTCATATAGACTATATTTCTTTCATTTGAGCATCCAGGTGTCTTATATACCTCTCTACAATGATCCGTTCTATAATTGTCCATAAATATTAAGTTGGCGTATATATCATTAAAAATTATAGTCTTTTACATTAATCTTAAATCTCTTTAATAATTGTATGCAAGAATATCATTAGGGAAATAACTGTATAAATATAGTTGAGAAAGCACACAAAAACCCAAATTAAGATTAGAGAATTGCCTTACTGGGTATCTGAGCATACTGTGTAACCACTATAACCAAGTTTATATATCATAAACAGACAAGTGATACAGAATATAAATACCCATGTGTTTTGGCAACTTAATAAAATTCTATTTTAGGCTAGTGAGAATAAGATGTTTTTTTGTTGTTGTTAGTAAGACGAATCTTTAAATGACTGGTTCTGGAACAATTGACTGTCCATCTGGAAGAAAATAAATTTGGATCCTAATCTTGCATAATATTTAGAAACAAATTCCAGATGGAATACAACTTTATGTAAAAAATATAAACAATAAAAATCCTGCAAGAAAATTTTGAAGAACACATGTAGAGTCTAGTGATGAGAGGACAATACTGAATAAAACTTGAAAAAATAAGCTATAAAAAGATATTCTATATGAAAATACAAACACTAAAAACTTTTGTATGGCAAATTATACTTAAAGTTGATAAAAGTAATTTTGGAAAATATTTCACTGCAGAAGAAAGATGTCAAAATAAAAATTATCCCTGCAATTGCCAAAAAAGTCAAGGGATTCAATAAAAAGTGGTGAAGAGACATGGAGAGGAAATTAATATGAGAGCCTATCCAGATATCACAGAATACGATATATGACAAAAATGTTCAGACGCACTGTAATTTAGGGAAGTGAAAATTAGTTACTGTAGCATTTCATATCAATCAGATTTACAATAACATACACAAGATACACATATTGGTAATGGGGATGCAGGCAAGAGGGGTGTCATGGATCTTATTTCTGGTGAAGATGTTGAGCATTTGAGCTTTAAGAGTCTCATTATACTAAATACTCTCTATATTTTAAAATACGTAAGGATCTCTTTACAAACATGTTTGTTGCAATATGTTATACAGCGACAACAAATGAAAACATAAACCACTACAGAATACAAAGTTCATATCCTTCAGTAGTGAAATTCTTAAATTATGATACAATAATACTATGAAATATTATGCAGTCATTAAAAATAATGAATAGGAGCCAACCAGGTTAATTTGGAGATCTTTCCTTAAGTTGCTGTTGACTGAGAAAATCAAGATACAGAAAAAAGTGTTTCCATTTTTACAAAACAAAGATGATCTCTGTCAATGCTTGTATATTGTTATTTAAGGATAAAAGAAATTTGAAGAATTTTACCTGAGTGAAAGAAGGCAAGTAGTAAAATAAAAGATGTGGTATTGAAGTCAAAAAGAAACAGCAAAATTAGAATAATTACACATTATACAATCATTTATGAATTTATATAAAATCATATAAGTGCAAGTGTGTTTAGGAAAACAATCTTAAAATAAGAACCTAGGCTTTGAAAAAATTATTCATGTGGGGGAAATACTTTGGTAATAAATCTGAAAATAAAAACAGATTCTGTAGTATGGATTACCTGAGATACTCATTAGGTGAGTAAAAAGTCAGAGGCTCAACTCCTGGTGGATAGTAAGATTGTTTTCTCAGATTTACAAACCAAGCTCAAGAGACAAGAAATTGACAGGGGCAAGATTTTATCTTATTCTCGTCTTTTAGTCATGACTAATAAATATAGTTGATTAAAAAATCTAACAGTAGAAGACGTGCCAAGGAAGATTCCCTGTCTTTTGTTCTGAATGCTCTATTCTTGTCAACTTTTACCCTTTAACCACCTTTACACTATGGCCCTTAGTGGCTGGATCAGCAGTATAGTCATGTCACTTTCCAAAGAGATAGCTTCAAATTAGATACCAATTATCTCATTATACATTTTTAGAAAAATACATGGACATTTTCTTTTTTATAGTTTGTAATTTGGGGTCTCTCAGGCCAACATTGCATGTGGGAGAACAGACATTAGATGTTAGGAAGAGCTATTCTCATATTCATCACAGCCACACTCTTTGTCAACCTGTGAAGCAATCTATTAGGAACTGTATTGATTTTTTGAAGCATTTATTGAACTCTCCTTGTCCTTTGACTCCGTGGGAAAGTACTTGATTATAGTCTAACTTTATATAGATACATGTTACTGATGCTGGTGAGTAACTTTCCCCTCAGTATGACTTTGGAAGTCAGAGTTAGTAGAAGCAATTTTTGGATGAATCATGTAACAATACCTATTGGGATAAAACTGTGGTACACTTCAGTTCTGCTTTTTAAAATCTTATAAATTACCATTTTATAACGTTTGAGTAAAATATGCGAAGTTTTTTCCTACAATTGAAAGAGAAAATAAAAAGAATTATCTTGTGAATAAATGACAAGGTTTTATTTCATGAATTTGGTATTGTCTTAATAGACAAAGTGTTTTTCATTTATTAGCTGCCAGGAAGTGCAATCTTCCTGTTCCTCCTCTCCAGTGAATCACTGCGTCTCGCTAAATTTGTTTTCTGTCTCTTAAATCTATCCACACCTGTCCAATCCTACTGCCATTACCCTAATCCAGACCATTATTGGTGCTCTCCTGACTTCTGAGCTAGGGCAACAAAAATTCAAATCAGATTATATTGTCCTACTACTTAACATCCTTTAGTGATTTATATTGATCTTTGGATGAAATCCAAACTTCTTCTTATGTTTTACAAAGCCTTCTATAATCTTGTTCCTGCCTCTGTCTCCCTAACGTTAACTCTTGCTCTTATGGATATACTAAATTTCCTTTAATTATGTTAAAGTTTTATAGTCACATGCTATTCCCTGTGCTTGGAACAATCATCACCTTCCCTCTCTCATCTTTTACCCTTGCCAGCCTGTGAGGCTGTGTGTGATCTCCTCATCTAGCTTAGCATTTTCTGCAATAATGTCCCATAATACTGTGTATTTTCACAATAAGTATTACAATAAAATACAAATAACATTGCATTATAAAAATGTGAATAATACCTGTATCAGCTCTGACACTATCAGTTTAAAATAGAACAGGGACAGCTGTATCTTTTCAGTACTATATTTCACAGTGCAGAGAATAAAGAAAAATATCAATTTTTTGAGGAATGAATTAATGAACAAGTGAGTGAAGAATATGTATATTTTCTATCTATGCAGATTTCCTAAAATCTATTCCACAGTTAAACAGATCATCAGAGAACCAGGTATTTGGATGACAACACTTTGACTCCATATCAACTTGTTTTTCTGAAATCTGCTTGGAGGTTATGCCATCACCTTGCATATTGTTCCACTTCTTAGGAGGTTGTGTTCATCCTATTATTAGTCACAAGGGACAGTTGGTTTCTTTTTACTTATATAGATGCTGTGAATCATATAAGTAAGTAATCTAACCTCCCTCTTTCTGTTGGCTTCTGAAAAGCTCAAATTGAATTGTCTATCTGACCTCTCTCAAAGATGCTAAGTTTTAAAGGAATGCATTTTATATATTAACTTAAATCCAGATTTTATTTTAATTTCCAGTAGTCTCTACTTCATTGTTAATGTATCTCACTGTGCTAAATTGTGGGTGTTTTTTTTGTTTTGTTTTGTTTGTTTTGAGATGCAGTCTCACTCTGTCACCCAGGCTGGAGTGTGTTGGTACAATCTCGGCTCACTGCAACCTCCGCCTCCTGGGTTCAAGTGATTCTTCTGCCTTAGCCTTCCAAGTAGCTGGGATTATAGGCACCTGCTACCATGACCAGCTAATTTTTGTATTTTTATTAGAGACAGGGTTTTACCATGTTGGCCAGGCTGGTCTCGAACTCCTGACCTCAAATGATCTGCCCACCTTGGCCTCCCAAAGTGCTGGGATTACAGATGTGAGCCACCATGCCCGGCCAAAATTGTGGGTATTTTTGGAAGCCACTTGGCATCCTCCAAGCTGTGGGAAATTTCGGTTGGAGTAAATGAGGAGGTAAGGGAGTCAAGGGGCACCAAGAGGAATGAGCAGGTTCTAAAATGTGTAGACTTCTTAACTGCAGTAAGGAGCATTTTCACCAAAGTGATAATGAGTACATTAAGATAGAGTAACTCCTTTCTTAAAAACCTTGTAATCGCAACAGTCTATTTTAAAAATATTAGTAAGAAGTTTTAAAAAATATTAGAAATACAAAAAAATTTTTATTTCACTAATCTCCAGGAAATCCATTACATATCTGGTTGGAAAGTTACTCCATTGAGTTCGTAGAATTTGTTTTCTCGTTTTTAGTTCTACCATCTTTGTGGATGCCCAAATTAATGCCAAACTCAAGAAGAATTCCTTAAGAAATACAGGCAGACAAATGCTAAGTTGATCTTTGAAAATTCACAGTTACTTTTAGCTCTATGTTTAAATATGTTAACATTTTAAACGTGTATGTCAATACAGTGAAATACTAATGATCTCCTCCTATATCCTTTTAAGATTCTATTTCTTTATCTAGCCCATCATTAAAATTATTTTAGCATTGTCTAAATATGCTACTAACTTTGTGACATTCTTTAAGTCATTCATTTCCTGGCCTCAGTTTTTTCACTGAAAAAAATAGAATGAATAATTCCTAGGAGTGCTTTAGTAAAGAACATGTATGATTGGTAAGCCCATATACCTGTACATTAATGGATTTAGGGATGAGTGCATGTTTCATACAAGGCCAGTCAAAGTAGTTTTCTGCTCAGGTCTCAAAAACACAATCATCATTTCTTTGTGCACATAAATTGTAAGGGTAATTTACTGATGCTATTTATGACTACCTTACTTGGCCACATGGAAGAAACCACTGGACATGGGAAGGCAATCAACAGGGAAAGAGAATCACATCTTAGAAATACAGAGAGAGCTCAGATAACATTATTGGAGCTCCTGGATCCAGACACACCTGAAGTCAGACATCTTTGTGGGCTTTTCTATCACATGGACTCAATATATTCTTTATTTGCACAAGCTAATGCTTTTTGTTTCTTGCAACTCAGAGAGTCAAGACTATTAAAGTCTTTGTCTCTATGATTCTATGATGTCTTCACGCAAAGACTGCTGATAGAGTAACTTAATAATTGAATAAGCACTGAAAACTGTCCAATAATCGTGATAACTTCTTTGAAAATTAAGACGTGTAAGAGGAGGATTCTTAGTTCGTGGAGTTTAAAATCTGAAAATGGGAGTAATGTTGTAATAAAGTATCATGGAACAAGAAAGATGATTTAAATAATATTTTTGGAATAAATACTCTCAATATGATACATGTGGTTCAAGTACAAAAAAATTAAAGTAGCATGAAAAACATTCATGTTTTATTAAAACAGGTCTCTTCAAGTGCAAGAATGATAATTTCTCCTAATTTGGAGTAAAATCTGCACACCTAATACAGGGTAACAGGAATTTGATTTTATCATTTTACTGATTCAAGCCAAGCCTAGCCATGAATATGACTTTGTATAATTTTCTCACTGGGATCATTTCCGAGTGTTATTTGCTAACACAAAATCTTTGTGAAAGTAAGCTTTCACCAGCCGAATGGGGCTTACATCAAGTTCTAAACCTAGAGCAAACAAGTTACTGTTCTCAGAACATTTTCCTTGGATTTGTAATCAAAGGGGTCTACTTTGAAACAGCCAAGTACCACTGCTCTGAAACAGAAAACTATTAAAAATAAAAAGGCAGTTTTTCTTTCTCCAAGTTAAATATGTTCTACTTTTTTGACAGAACTCTTTTCCAATTTACCCTAAAACAGATTAACCACATTTTAAAAATTATTTGCGGTTGGTATTTGGAGAATTCGAATTTCTTACTATTTCATAACCTAACGTCTTTTAAGTTAAAAAATAATTTAATTTTTTTCCCATTTGATAGGATGCCAAGTGTGGCCAAAATGAAATCATCTTGAAAGAGTGGCCTCTAATAATTCTCCATAAATAAAACTCCTTTATAATATAAAGCTTTTTTTTTTTTTTAAATCCCATGCTTTAAGTATCAGTGTTCTGAACATTTAAATATAGACTTGGCTTTCTGAATGTGGTTTATTTTCATTATTATTCTGGAAATAAAAGACATATGAAAGCAAGGAAAAACTCTGGTGTCTCTCTTTTGAGGTAATATTCAGAAACATCTTTAACTTCTGGACCACTGATAGTTCAGAATGAAGACTGAGGTATGAGCTTTTGGCTGGGTAATCATGTGAACCAAGCCCCTGAACTCTCCTATAGGAAAAAAACCATATTGTGAAGTGAATTTTGTAGGATCCAAGGATATGCATCAAATATTTCCAGCACATCCTATTTCAATTTATTTTTGGCTATGATAGATCAATCTTAACCTAGGCACAAAACACGAAAAAAAAAGAATGTGGAAAATGATTAATTAGATTTAAGACGTGAAATAGGAATTATGACATAGCCAGGGACGTTTATGCAAGCACACATCATTAATCAAATTTGGAGGGTCAGTTGCATATTCAGTTAGAAACAGTGGCTCCTCTGGTAGTTATGAGGTCATGAAAGTCTCAGTTTGAATTTTCTTGACTTGTTTTTGACATTAACCTTAATGCTCCAAGTGCCAGCATGACTTGTTTTCTTTATACCTTGGATTGACCCAAAAATGGTAACTTGCAATAGAGGGAGGCCATAAAAATAACTTAAACGTTTTGAAAATTAATTTGACAGGAAGATTTTGCACTACTTTTATACTGCTCAGCAATCTTTTCTCTATCTACTTTCGGTAGTTGTTTTTTTCTCCCCAATATTTTCTTTATTTAAAAGAATCATGAAGATATGAAATAAAGGAAACAATAGAGATTTGACTCTAATGATTGATAGACAGCTGTGAGTTATCCATTTAGAATTTAAAGCCCTAATATATTTTATAGACACTTTTTTTGCATTTGAATGCCCTTTATATTTGCATTACTTTCTCAAAGATATTTAGTTCTAGAGACAGCAATGGATAAAAATACTGTGGGACTAAAATCTCTCCACTGAGAATTGTATCCTGTTTTGACTAATAGAAGATAAGACCTAAGGGCGCTGTCATATGCTTTTGGTTCTGCAGAAACCACACTCTGGTTAAACAAATTTTTCATAATAATAAATTTCAGATTTAACTCCATGTCCACATTCAGCAATTCAGAAAACAGTAAATGAATCTTTAATGATTTCTGTAGTGAGTTTGTCTGAATACCTTCTGATAAAAAATAAACATGTCTTAATTGGAAATAATACTTTATGATATTTGTGTGACTTGTCACCTTTACAGCAGTAACTTGTTGTATCTGAACAAACTCATCTTCCAGAAATACCTTTGTTGTCTCACATCAGATATCTTAAGTAAAATGATTTCTGCTTCAGAAAATGTATTGTGGCAATGTGATGATTCTCTTTCCATCTTCTGAACATAGATCTTGAGGACATATGGGCATTCCCAGTCTCTTGAGAGCGTGGCTGCAGTGCTTTGCGTAGACATACATTACATCTGTTTCCATTCCTAACTTAGATTCTTTGCTGTTTGAGAAGGTGGCTCTGCATAGTACATCTGCCACAATAAATGTCTCCTGAGGGTACATTTTATTTCATTTTTTAAAATGGTTTATTTTTATGGATTTAGGGATCCATAAAAGTGCAGTTGTGTTACATGGATGTATTGCCTGGTGGTGAAGTCTAAACTTTTAGTGTATCCATCACCTGAATAGTGTATATTGTATTCAATAGGTAGTATTTCATCCCCCTGACTCCCTTCTATCCTCCTACCTTTTGGAGTCTCCAGTGCTTATTAGGCCATTCTGTCTGTCCATGTAATGCTGTGCTTATGAAATTTTAGTGGACGTCTTTGAATGTGAGGTGGAACACTATGCTAACTTTTTGAAGGTACCAGCAGAACCCTGGGATCCTTCTCATCATGGACTTGAGCTTAATCTTCCTATGGTGTATGCTCATGTTCCACTAAAGGATGTCACAAGACAAATGGAAGTCCGGGAGATCCGAGGTGGCATTCAGTGATCTGCAACTGCATTGGATTATATGGTGATGTTTCTAAATGTTTGACTGAATCTACATCACATCAAACATACAGTGAATAAGTGCGAAATATAGCCAGCCAGACAGATGTTTTGCATATAATTGGGTAAACATGTCAACATAGGGTGAAATATCTGGAAGTTTCCAGTATTATTTAACTGACTTCAAGAAAGAAGACATTGATATGAATAGCTAACTTAAAATAACCAAGTAAAAACAAAAATGTTTTTAACACGAAGTGGTCACGATCTCTGAGTCCCTTCACATTTACACAAAACAGGGTGGAATGTTTAAGGCACACCGCCATGCAGGTGTGTGGGGTGTGGTGGGGGAGCAGCTTCTTTATTTTATGTAACCTACCTAGTCTTCTTTCTAAGTTGCCAGCATCTGGTTTGGAGATAGGGTGAGGTGGGATGGACAGATAGCATTTAATTGAAACAATCTGGTTTGGTGGTGCTCAGCTTCTTTTGGTCTGGATGACTGGACAGGAATACTCAGTCTTCCAGATGTGAGCTTCCCCTGTTTCTTTCTCTATGCTTTGCCTACTTGGTTGGAGGTGTGTATAATGTATGGATCCTGAGGTAACAGGGGAAGGACTGAAATCCTTAGGTGTGGTAACTTGCAGCTCCCTCAGTGTCTTATGTGTCCTTTCATCTGGAGATGTTGGTGGAACTTGGACTCTTCTCTTTTTCTCTCTTTGTTGAGGCTCCTGGCACTCCCGGTTGACTCCAGCCCTTGTTGTTTCTGACTGTCTTCCATCTGGTGTGTTCTGTGCCTCTGTGTAAGTGCTACAGAGTCTCTATTGACTTCCCAGTCAGGGCTGTCAGCTGCTTTAGCTTCCAATGATGTCATCAAGGAACCAGAGGCACTTTAGAAAAGTAAAAAGATGATGCTAGCTGTGCCTGCTGCCTCAGCAGTAACTCAGGTTGACATGGGTGTACATGCAAAGCAACCTGGTCCCAGGGTCCCAGTTTGCAAATGGAGCCAGAGAAATTCCTCTCCCTCACTGCTATCTCAGTTAGCTCAGAACTGGAAAACGTGAAGATATGCCTGACCTACCTGATCTCTATCTCTCCTCCTTTCCAACATCTCTCAGGTTGGAAAGTTGTGAGATTTTCTTCTGGGTCATAGCCTCCTTCCAACTTCATGAATAATGTCCAGAAATATTTTTGCTACACCTGGGGAAAGTTCTGAGTCTATGTCATCAGGATTAGCCACTTATATGTTAAATGATAGCTACAAGGATATACTTTTAAAAAATCATCTTTCAAAAGTTATGTCTTGAAAGGTTGCTGTCTGGATGCAAAATCCTACTCTGAAGGTCAGAAGTGGAACACTATCTGTCTTTCTCTTTCCATTCCTCCTGTGTCATTCCTAATCTGTTTCCTGCCTCTTTTCTCTCTTCCCCAACATGATTTTTAGATGGATAAGACCCTAGACTTATTAAATCTACAAAGACAATTACCTCCACTCTTAAAAAATAATACTTTCCAAACTTTTAAGAAAAATATTAAAGAATTCTGTGACCTGAAAAGCAAGGATTTACCTCCAAGTTAACTAGAAAATAGTAATGAGTAGATGACAGGGAAAAGATACTTGAAATGTCTGTGATTAATAAGGATTACAATATCCCCCAAAACTCCTGCAGAATGTCTATGAAAGTCAGTAAGCCTTGTATAAGGGCACAGGATAATGAACAATTAGCCCCTAGAAGAAGAAATGCAGAGTAATAAGGACAAAAAACAAGCAAATGAAAGTTGCCTAAACTCACTAGTAATAAGTGAAATGCAATATATTAATGAGATACATTAATGCTGGTAAAAAATTAAAGTGTAGGCAGGGATGTTGGAATCTAGGAATTGTACACCCTTATAGTAAAATTAAGTATACATGTACCTAATGACCCCAAAATTCTGTCCCTTGGGATATATTTTAAGGAGATTCTCAAACATTTCCAACAGGATATACTAATCTTCTATTGTCGTGGAACAAATTACCATTAGTTTGATGGCTTGAAACAACACAGGTTTATTATCTCACAGTTTGTGTGGGTCAGAAGTCTGGGTTTGTCTTAGGTCCTCTTCTTAGTTTCTCACAAGGCAGCAATTTATATGTTGTCTGGGGCTGTGGTCTCATCTGAGACACAGGGTTATTTGCCAAACTCATGTCGTCGTTGGCAGAATTTATTTGCTCACAGCTGCCGAACTCACGGCAACTTGGGTTTTTCAAGGCCAGCAGAATTGTTCTTCAAGAAAGACCATACTCCTCTTTGGAGGGCATTCTCCCTATTAAGTCAGGTCCTCCCAGAATAATCTCCCTTTTGAGTAACTCAAAATGAACTTACTGGGGACCTGAACTACCTGTGCAAAATATCGTCCCTTCTGCCTGGTAATGTAATCTAACCACAGGAGTGAAATCTCACCATGTTCACAAGTCTTGCCCATATTCAAGTGGAAGAGATTTACACAAGGGCATAGAAGGTCATCTTAGAATTCTGTCTTCTACAAAGATATGCATGAAAATATTCACTGGAGCATTGTCTGCCATGGCAAGATGCTGGAAGCACTCTCATGAAAGAATGGAGAGATGAGAAATGAAAAATGTATTCCAAAGAAAACTATGCTGTTTTAGAATCAATAGATTTTGTGTATTCGCAGCATCATGAATAAGTATGAAAAACATAGCACTGAGTAAAAAGGGTATGAAACAGAATGCGATCTATAGCATAATTCCATTTACATGTAATCAGAATACATGTAATTAAGATCATACAGCTTTTACAAGGACATATAAAGAACAATGAAAGAATACCCATAAACAGAATAAAAGGTGGGTATAGTGAGGAGAATCAGAGGGAACAGAGTTAAGAGAATATAATGAATTAAATAAGTCATATATAACATTCTCAGTAGACAGCACTTTTTTACTCTGTTCAGTATTCATTTGATATACATACTTTGTTACGGCTGCAGTTGATACCCTGACAAGCATATAATTCACTTTGTGCAGCATATACAGTGATATATATTCCGCATAAATGGAGCTACTTTGGCACTTTAATACACTTGGAAAATGCCACCTGGGCTTATGAAAGTGACCATAACAGGCATTGAATTAAAAATATTTGCATTTTTTATGCTTTCAAAATTATATACCACCCTTGTCTTTATTACATGTACATTATATATATCTTTGCATTAACTTCAATCTCTAGTACATGTGAAATTTTAGGAATACCTTTGGTGTCCTTAAAAATTCAATGTAAATTTATATGCACCATAAATTATGAAATGTCCTACTGTCTAAGTCCGTCATTCTTAATGCCTTTTGACTTCAACTGACATCTCAGAAAGGAAGAAAGCTCAGGCACCTGGATCGTGCTGTGATTACATCTGGAGAAGGGGTCTTCCCGGGAATAGGGCAATGTATATTTGATCAAAAATCATAGAGATGAAAAGAACTTCAAATTCCCATTCCAGGAGACTTTTTAGTTCCCCAAGTAGAATTATATGCCTAAATTATACAGTCTGTCTGACATGTGTTAATCGATTTAAGGAAGAAAATTTTTAAACGTTTTATTTCACTTTGGACAAGAATGGAGTCAAAAGTTTCTAAACAGTAAAACATTCAGAAAATTTCCTTGCTTTTTAAATGTCATGCCTTAGAAAATATGTTGTATATATGAACTATTACTGAAAGTTTTATTTATTTTTTCTTCCAGATAAGTGTAATTGTGGAAAGAGGCTTGTAGATTGTTTACTATAAGGAGCAATCTTTTTTAGAAGTATATGCATATTATGCTGGAAGATGAGAATTTTTTTTTCCAAAAGGCGTTTGCTATTTAGATTTAAAGTAAGACATTGATTTAAAATTACAGGATTCACTTTACTGATACGTTAATATATGTAGTAAAAAATAGTAGTGTATATGGCCTCTTCCTTTCTTTTATCTCCTTTTATTTCCTACTCTCCCCCCACTTAAACACAAATGCTTGAGCAATGCGTATGTTCCAGGATATAAGAATTAGCTGTCTTCCACTAAGCTTCCATTCTAGGTAGCCAGTCTACAGGGCTTCCCATGAAACTATAGCAAGCAAGAGAAGGGAAATGTCTTTGAACACCTGGGAGCAGCAGAGATGACTGAAGCTAGAAAGAGCCAGGAATGACTTCACAGAAAGCAGAAATCATGAGGACTGAGTTTAGAAAGGTGGTCCTGGGGTAAGGGGTCACCTTAGGAAAATGCCTGCCATCTGCTGAACAGTGAGAATGTCAGCTTCTAGAGAGAAGAAGAGGGTGTTTCGTATACAGGGGTGACTAGTACTGACTAGGTAGGTGGAATGAGGGCAGTGTAGACTGGTGTAAGGTGATAAGAGGAAATGGAAAAGATCCCAAACAGACTTTTGAGGAAGCAAATGAAGTTTTAGAATGTAGGATTTAAGAACTTTAACTTCAACATCAGGGAGAAGAATCTTAAGAAGGTCATCTCCAGCCAGCTCTGATGAGAGGAAATAAGAGTACAATATAGAGGGTATAGGTAGGATGGGATGGCTAAATAGAAATTCAAAGAAAAGCAAATCATCAGTAAAGGGGAAAAAAGTGAAAGAGGAGTGAGATAAGCTTGATGCTGGTCTGGGGAAATTGAGTTGGTATTGAGATAAGTGGTAGTGTTGTATACAGAAATATAATGGAATTGAGGGAAAGAAGTAAACTTGATGTCTGTATTAGGTAGTGTTTTAACAGGATTAGCATGTAGAATACTTAGAATATTTTCTCACATATACATAGGTATCTTTAATGTATTGTGCTATTACTATAATTCAGTATTGAGTTTTGTGTAATGTTTATTAATCTCACTGTATTTTTTTATTTGCAGTGCTAGTAAACACATCTTGTTAAACTTCAATATGAGTTTTTTTGATGTCAACGACACTTTTGGCAGGGCTTACATATTTTAAAGGGGATTTTGCTTTAGTACATTTTCTCATCGTTAGTCGGTCATTAATACTAAACAGATATAATGAACATGGTAGTACATTCTGTGATATTTAAATCCTTTTGGGAGCATTTCTTTTCCTAGTCACTCCAGCTTTCATATAAATTTCTAGGCATATTCTTTTTAACGTTCATTAAATTATATTATAGCAAATCAGCTGAATCCAAATAATTACACTGATAAGTTGTATTTATATGGTCCTTTGTATTTTCCCAAGTCATTTCATATACATTATGTCATCTGAAAGAAACTGAAATATTACACAGGAACTGACATTTAGAAAGAATGCTTTATTTGCACAGCTGTCTGATAGGGAGGTCTGTTGTAGCCAACTGTATTTCCTATGCACCTGGTTCACCTGTTTTTATAGGAATATTTTAATTCCTTAATTTTCAATTTAAGTGACAGCAATATTTTTGAAATGACAGTTCGATTTGAAAGTGAAAAAATATAGTTATCTTTTTTAATCTTTTAGTGGAAAAAAATGCCAAGAGACCTGGTAGTATCTTCTGTGACCCTCGTGATTTTTTTCTTCACACTTTCTCAAAAAGTGCTTACTACAAAGGATCCAACTTCCCTTCGAGTAATGCTTTTTAATGAAAACAATTATTTTCTGAATTTTGACTATTTGCTGAACAGTTTCCACTCTGACAAAACCCAAGATAAGATACGTAAGAGTTTTACATTGCTTTCAAAATTTTGATTTCCATAAGATACATCTACTTTTTTGCGAAGTTTAAGGAAATCAAGCTTTTCAAATCATTAATTTATTTCTACTCTGCTGGTAAAAATACAGGTACTTTATCCAAGTAGGTGATGCTATTGCCTTGGGAAACAACAGAGACAAATGCTTTAACTCTCATTTTACGTCCACCCTCTTAAAGATTAAATATTGGTGGGAAATTTGAAATCACTCTGGGGTTGCAGCTAATTTCAGTTTCTGTCGAGCTCCCGGTTCCTTGTCTTGGACTTTATATTAGCCACATGTATCCTGGTCATTTACCAATAATGAGGTGACGATATTTTATCTTCAGACTTTCGGGGTTTGAGTCAGGATTTTAACAACTTAGATACTGTTCTTTATTTCAATTTCTTCACCTAAAATGGGAACAATAATAGTTCTTACCTTAGAGAGAGCGCTTTATGAGGAGTAAATGAGAGAATGTCTAGAAATGTTTTGACTAATCACTGCCATATACTCAGGGCTAGATAAATTATTTCCATGGTAGTCATTTTACGTAGTCCATAAGTTGTATTTTGAAAAAAATACTTGCATAGTTATAATTTGACAGATAAATACTGTTAATAATCTAACTTTTCCTGTGTGTTATGTACACTTAGCTTATTTAACCTTTGTAATAATTATTTGAGGTAATTAATATTTTACAGAAAAATATAACAAGAGGCTAAATAATGTGTCCAAAGTCGTACAGTGCTTGTTTGCTCCAGCCGCAGAGCCAATGAAATTTCTGTAATACATATTAAAATACTGCCTTTCTGGTAATCGTATTCCTTCCTAAACATACCCACTCATAAATCTCAGTTTATTCTCTCCCATTTTTTTTTCTTGTATTTATGTGTATTCTTTGAAGGGCAATACAAAATCTCTGGCTTACAATAACATCTTTTGTGAGCTTATTTCTCAACTTTTGTTTTGATCATGGAATTAATTTTGCCATAGGAACATGTATCTAAGGTGGTGGCTATGTTTCTGAAAGAGCACAAAAGTTCACTGATACATAGAAACTATTTATTTAAAGAAATAACATTTGGCTATTTCCTTCCAATGGTGTCAGTCTTCTGATAAATATGCATTTATGGGCCAGCTGAGGAATACAAGTGTGTTTTTAAAAATATTGGTTTATGAGGAAATGCATCCTGTGGCAAATGCTGAGAAAGCAACACAGAAGATAAAGGAAAACCCAGACTTCCAGTGTCAGCTGCACCAGCTGCTTGTTGCAAAGAGGATTCTCTGCCTCTGGTAGACACTGCCCAGTGTTGCATAAGCACAGCCAGGTGCTACTGAGGAGCAGTAGAAAGAAGAGGACTGGAGACCATTTCCAACTCCTCGGGACTGTTGAGATGAATATATTGACTTGTGAAGGATACGCATGATTATGAATTGGCTGTTCTTAAGAGGAAATGACGCATAATTCTAATTTCACAAATGGTGAAAAGGAAGTAGTAGGAATACAGATAAAATATTTGAAGTCCTAGAAATCTTTTACAAATGCTAGATGGAATGCAGAGCATTAATAGTTTTCTTTTGTTCATTCATTCACTTAACAAATGTAATTCCTGCCTGTGAGATCTATATAGTTTGGCAGGAAAGATAGTTCAAAGGCAGTGACTCCAAATACAAATGCTTTGGTAGTGGAAGCAGTGGACACAATGTTAGGATTTATGTCAGGAATATACAACTTAGTCTGGGTTAAGGGTGGTGGGGCAGAGAAAGCTCAAGTCTTAATAGAGAAAATGACTTTTAAGCGTATGTCTCTAGATCATTGGCTCCGGAGTCAAGAGTCAAATGTTGACTTGCCCAATTTCTGCTTTTCTGATCTTAGGCTGTTTCCTCACTGTTTTTCAGATTCCTCATTGGAAAATAGTGATGATAATTAATAGGAAAGTAATTAGAATTAAACAAGTTAATAATATGTATAGTGTTTAGAATAAGGCTTTGTGTATAGAAATTACTCAACGTATTTTAGGATATTGATTTTCTGGCGCAGCTGAGAATTGAAAAAGAAGAAAATAAGTGTTCTAGGTAAAAGGAATAACCTACAGAAAAGCCTCCATAAAATTGAAAGAAATGAAGTATTTAGGGAACAAAAAGAAATTCAGCCTAGCGATAATACTAAGTTTGAGGTGGGACAAGGGGCAAGAGGGAAGCAGGGGAGGGTTAGTGAAGGTCACATAACGAAGGCATTGTGAGTTTTGTCAAAAATACAGATTTAACCTAAGGTTAATGGCAGACAACTAAAGGAGTTTAAGTAAGAGTGATACGATCAGATTTACATTTTGATATTGAGAGTGAGGGATGAAGAATGGGGTTTCACAGGAGAAGGGCTGTGGACAAGATGCAATTCAAAGATGATAGTTGTGGACAGTGGATGTGGAAAACAACAACAACAAAACCTGACAGGTTTGAGACATATTTCTGAAGATAGATTTCATTGTATGTAATCACTGCTTACACGTGAAATTGAAGGAGAAGCTGGGATCTTTGATGACCGATTTATGGATTAAAAAGTTGATGGCAAAATTAACTGACAAAGAGGTAGAGAAAGAGCAGGCTGGGGTGTGGGTCGATAGGACATAAATCTATTTTCACACATGCTGTGTTTTGTGGTTCTGAGACCAAAAGAGATAGGCACTAGCAGTTGAATATACTGGTTTGTCTCTCAAAAGTGCAATTGGGTTGGGTGGGGATATCGATTTGAGCATTCATTAGTAGACAGTAATTGGGTATTAGTGAGATGTTCAGAGAGGAAGCAGAGAACAGGGTGTGGGATAGAACAACAAAAAATGGGGTAGGGACATGTAATAGAGATTATGAAAAATAGTGAATAGCTAGAAGGAAAACCATGAGGTTGGTGTCAGAAAAAATATTTTTTTTTCCTAACAAGAAAGGAGGCAGTCATGTTGAAAGTTGCTCAGAGTTGACATCAGATTAGAACTAAAAAGTGTCCACTGAATTTAAGCATAGTTTTGAAAATGATAATCTAAAAAATTCCTCCTCTACCCCCAAATAAAATAGTAAACAACACTGTACCACATGTTCTGAATTTTATTAAATCTTCGTTTTCTTTGCCAACACATACCTACCCCAGGGGGATAAATCTGGAATGATAATAAATGCTCTCCGACTCCTAGTGAAAAGTAGAAAAACATATGACTTCAGTGAAAAAAATAATGGATGCTTAAAAGAAAACTGTATTCACAACAAGTAATTTAGATACACAGACTATTAGAGCTGAAAGATGTTTTACAGTTCATCTAGTCAAACAGCTTCATTTTATTAATGAGGGAATTAAAGTTTGGTGAAGTTAGCCCAAACGTACTTTCTTTTTGTTTTGTAGGGTCAGCTTCTTCATTCTGTTTGATGGCAGGCTGGATTTTAAAAATTCTTTCAGTGCTTATGAAGTCCACATGTAGAACATTGTATGAAAGTAATATAAGTCAAATCATTCTAAGTATGTGCTAGGTATCTTCTACATAGAAATGAGAAGGAAACATCCTATGTATTTTAAAATTTTTGCTATGCTATAACAGGTTTCCCAAATAAGATTTTTAATGGATTTCTCAGTCAATAGGATATGAAACTACAAGTATAGAAGGAGTTAACTAAATCACTTTTCATAGGGTGAGAATGCAAAATGAATTGCACCTCACATAGGTAAGAAATATACCCTTAAAACACTGAAACTTTCTATACAAGGTTTTATTTTTCCTTTTTATATTTTTATTTTTCATGGGGTGAAGGAAGCAGCAAGTTACCAACAAGGAAGACAGTCCAAATAAGTCTGTGAAAATCTAATTTAATCTCTTTCACTCTGTGAACTGTCTACAGTGCTTTAGAAAGAACTGTATTTGCCAGTGGGTTAGAACAGTGTATTATTTTTGAATCAATCTTTCCTTTTTTCCAAGTTCCTAATACTTCTCATTCTGTTCTAGTCAGACACTTGAATGGTGGAGGTTCTCTATTATTCATCAAATACCTCAAGCTGTTCCTGTCAAGTTTCTCAATTCTTTTCCTACAGATCTTCTGCAAAACTGTAGCCAAGACACTTCTCTGCCAGGTATGAGCCCATCTGAATAAAGAACACGGGAGCCAGACATTTTGCAAAAAAGGAAATGGACTGGAAACCTGTACTCTTTCAATACCTGCAGTTTGTTTACGTTATACCAGCTGTTAGACACTACTTGCAAAAATCAGATTATTCGTCTTCATCCTTTACAGCTTTCCTCGGTAATAAGGGATAATTCCTTCCCTACAGAAGGACATATCTGTAAGAAAAGCATAGTTTCTTATCCTCTTTTTACTTAGGTTAAAGGCTTTTAGTTTTTATAGTCTGCTAAATAATTATAAAGCATATGACATAAGTAATTAAAAGGTTTTGAATAAATTTCAAAATATGGGCCAGTTGTGGTGGCTCGCGCCTATAATACCAGCACACTGGGAGGCCAAAGGAGGTGAATCACCTGAGGTCAGGAGTTTGAGACTAGCCTGGCCAATATGGTGAACCCCATCTTTACTAAAGATACAAAAATTAGCCAGGTGCAGTGATGGGCGCCTTTAATTCCAGCTACTCAGGAGGCTGAGGCAGGAGAATTACTTGAACCCAGAAGGCAGAGACTGCAGAGAGCTGAAAACGCACCACTGCACTCTAGCCTAGGCGACGGAGTAAGACTCTGTCTCATAAAATAAAATAAAATAAAATAAAATAAAATAAAATAAAATAACATAAAATAATAAAAATGCACTGTAGGCAAGATAGCCATCCATTACTCAGGTGGACGGTTTTGTAGAAATGCTAATTTCTAACCAAAATGTCCTGCTGCCACATAAGGTTTAGGTTTTTTCATTCAGAATATTTAAGAGACAAATTAAAAAGCCCCAAATATTCTTTTTTTTTAAAAACCTTGTTCTTCTGACTTACGATTAACTAACGTGGTTTGAAAGACTCAGTGGGCATAAAATACACTAAAACTGTTTGTTTTTTGGAGTCAATTTTAGCCCTCTTTTTCAGACCTTCAGTGAAACAGTATGCTTTTATGACTTCAAGAGAGCCCCAAGAAAAAATAAATATGTTGGCCTAGAAAATAAAATTTCCAAAGAGGCATCAATGAATGCTAGAAGAGTTTCTGAAACTGGATACCTATGATAATAATTCTGATTAATTTTTCAAAGATAGTCAAAATTCTGTACAGTAAACCAAATAGTTTGATTGATGCTGATATTTTAATCAATTGAGTAGGTATCTTACAGACACAACCTTAAAACTTAGAAGGTTATGTAAACATAAAACTATACTTTACTAAGTCTTAATGTCATAGTAACATATAGTTTTGATGAAGGACTTATGAAAGTATGTACCCAAACCAAAATATTTGAAAGGATATTGATGTTTTAGCGTTCTAGATAATTGGAATTGTAGATTTATGCTACTTTTTCCTGCTGCAGAATAACATATTCATGTTTTCTGCTTCATTGTAACAACATTTGAAAGTTTATGTATGTGTGGGAAGTTTTAGGGGGAGGAGAATGGGTCTGAATAATTAAAAATAAGTATGATAATTGAGAACCAGTAATTTTTTATTTTTATTTTCTATATTGGATCTCTTTAGGGTTAGCATTGTTCTTCCAACCTTAAGCTTCTAACCTTAATATTAGGATCCTTTAAGCAGGTACTAGATGAACCAACCCATTTTTGGTATACGTGTCTAGACCAGGAGCGGGCAACTGATTTAGAGAACGTCACTATAGAGGGTAGATTGACTGAATCCAGATTTCTCACCCAGGAATTTGAAATTGGGACATACAGAGACAGGGCCAGTTATCTGTAGAAACTGGACATGGAGTTTACATATTTCAGAGATTCAAGGCACATGTTGGCAGAGTCAGGGCAGATGATGTGTAATGAGAGAAGAGGAAACCAGGATGAGAATAAAAGCCTTCCATTTCTTGATTCTGTCCCTCAGAAGACCTGGAAGCACCATGTGCTCTGAGTTTTGCAAGATACCCTAGAACTCCCTATATATATTGTTTTCTTTTCAAGGTACTTTCAGAGAGTTTCTAGTTTTTGAAACCAAACCATCACTGACTAAGTTATACAACAATGCAATTAAGTGAAAGCAAGGTGAAAATGAAGAAGCCAGTGCTTTTCAGGAACAGTTGCAAAAGAGTCTCAGATCATGAGAGATCACACAGGCCATGCTCAATGTAGCTGAATCTTTCTGAAATGAGTAACTTTCCCACCAGGCAACTAACACATCTCAAAAATCCTTAGTGCTAGTTTTCCTCTTTTCTTTTATTCCTCCTGCTCAAACGGCCGACAATATTTGTTACTGTGATTTATAGACAATGCAACTGAAATCCAAGGAGGGAAATCATATAGCTCAAGTCTATGGATTTAGTTACCATCACACCCAGAGTTAGATGGCTGAGTTCCATGACCTATCCAGTAGCCCTTCTAATTGTCGCTTTACTTTTACGGCTATGCCATAATGAAGTAAAACAGAATGAAAATTATATGTAACAGACACATTGAGAAAATGTATTCCTCTTGAATGTGAGCAATTTGGATACATTTCAGAATCTAGTCTTTGGCCATCTCTATCAACTTTCATTAATGACGTGAACTCATCTGGTCCTGTGTGTTAAATATCCTTCATGGACACATGACTCCCAAATTATATTTACAGCTCTGATCTTTCCTCAGAACCCTAGGGTTTTATTTCCCACTGTTTATTCAACATCTCCAACTGGATGTTTAACAGTTGTCTCAAATTGATAGGTGCAAAGCCAAATTCTTGACTTCCATCTCAAAAACTGGTTTTCCCCTATGTTCTCATTTCAGAAAATGGCACCTCAACTCAATAGCGACTCGGTTCCAAGCCTTGAAATGATTTTTTACCTTCTCTCATATTTCACATTCAATCTGCCTGTGCATTGTACTGGCTTTGCCTTGCAAATGTGCCCCAGACCACACCACTATCCCCACACCCCCACCCCTTGTACAGCCAGTAGAGTCCTGGCCACCATTGGTTTCTACTGTCTTTGTATAGTCTGTTCTCAACACTTCTGCCAGAACATTTTTCAGTACATACAACGATAACTCCTGTAACTTTCTTGCTTACAGTATTCCACTGATATATATAAAAGTCGGCCGGGCGCAGTGGCTCACGCCTGTAATCCCAGTACTTTTGGAGGCTGAGGCAGGCAGATCACGGGGTCAGGAGATCGAGACCATCCTGGCCAACATGGTGAAACCCCGTCTCTACTAAAACTACAAAACAAAATTAGCCAGGCGTGGTTGCGGGGGTGCCTGTAGTCCTGGCTACTCAGGAGACTGAGGCAGGAGAATGGCGTGAACCCGGGAGGCGGAGCTTGCAATGAGCCAGGATTGCTCCACTGCACTCCAGCCTGAGTGACAGAGCCAGTGTCCGTCTCAACAACAACAACAAAAAGAAATCACAAAGTCTGCAAAGCCTGTGTAATCAGGCTATGACTATTACTCTACCCTGATCTCCTCACAATTTTCTGCTCTGATTACTTGCTTCATCCACATTGACCCCTCGTTCTTCCTCTAATACAAAAAACTTTCTTGCCTCAGGATTTTATATTTGGGGATTCTTCTGCCATGTCTTCGTTTGTGATCTCTGCTCCAATGAAGTGGGAACTTCACTGGTTATGTCTGCTAAGATATCCTCTCTTCATGGAGTCTTTCTTTGATCTGTCTCCCTAAAATATAGCAGCCTCATTCGCAGCACCTTTACCTCCTTGTGCTATTGCTTTCACAGCAGTTACCGCTACCTGGCATTGTATTATATATTTTCTTTCTTTATTGTCAATTTAGCCTATGAGAGTTAAGCTCCAAAAGAGAGAAACATTATTTATTTTGTTCACTGATGCATCCCTAGAACCTAGAATCACATCTGGTATATCATAGGTGTTAAATAAATATATGCTGAATGTATTTAAGCTTCCTAACATATAAAATTGTTTATTATTCTTAACAAATTAACATTTTTTTTTTTCAAAATGTGATTTGCGATTTGAGAAGATGGGAAATAGGTTTAAAAACATGTATAATGGGCATACTTAAAGTTTATTTAAAGTGCACAATTAGAGAACTTCATTGATCAAAACACATTTAAATGTACATGTTTAAGTGTAAAATTTGATAATGTATACTTTTTATATGTATGCCACATGATACATCACTATCATCAAGGATAGTTTCAGCATCTTGGTCTGTACTTCAAAGTCAAAATGTCTTAATTTTGATGAAGTTTATTTTAAATTTTTTTGTCTGTTTTGGTATTTGTTTATTTTTTCCCATATCTAAGAAGTCTTTGCCTAACCCAAGGTCACAAAGATTTTGTCCTATGTTTTCCTCTGGGAGTTTTGTAGTTTTGGGTTTTAAATTTAGGTCTGTGGTAGATTTTAATTTTTGCCCATAATTCAAGGTATGGATTAAAGTTTATATCTATACCCAATTGTTGCAGCACCTTTTGTCGAAATTACTATTTTTTTTCCACTAAATTCCCATTGTAGCTTCATTACAAATCAATTGACCATATAAATACAGGTTCTGTGCACTAAATTCTGTTCCTTTCATCCATATGTCTATCTTGATATTGGTATCACACAATCTTAATGGATATCTCTTTCACAAAGTCTGTTAGTGTAACTTCTCCAAGTGAAGTCTTTTTGCAGATTGTTTTGGCTGTTCTAGATCATTTGCATTTCTTTATTAATTTTAGAATGTGCTGGTTAATTTCTGCTAAAGTCTGAGGAGATCATGACTTGAATTCCATTGAATATACAGATTAATTTAGGACAAATTAATTTTTTAACAATATTGAGTCTTTTAGAACATGAGCATGGTACATATCGCCACTTATTTAGGGCTTCTTCGTTTACTCTGAGCAATGCTTTGCAATTTTCAGTGTAGAAGAATTGTACATTTTTGATAAAGAATACTATTGTTTATATAACATTGAAAAAAGTTTTGACTAAAAGTATTGTGCCATCTTTGCAACTTTCATATCCCCAAACACATACCTGTCATTTTGTTAACTGAATTTATTATTTGCTTTCATGTTGAACTATTCCTAAAAATAAATCTAACACATGTATTTGCATAAAATTAGTTTGGAACTATGAAGGGAAAAGGGCAGGAGTAGAAGCTGTGGGAATGCTAAATAAGAGATGATCACCTGGACAAATTTTATAAAGTAATGAGGTTTAAGAATACTAGAACTTTCAAATAAGAACAATGTTTTTATTTAAAATGTGTTATTATGAATTGTGTCTAACCATAATCAGAACTAAAAAAAATTACAAAATTATTTTGACTCATCCTCAGTGGCCTTACTTAAAATGACCAGCAGTTTTCATAGGAAATTCCAATCTTATTTCAACAAAAATGGAACGGGAGGCTCTTTTCTGACATTGTTAGGATGCCTTGGGGTTCTGACCAGCCAGAATTACAGAAGTCCAAGTTAGAGCAATACAAGCAGTCCTGCATGGTAAGGATTATTTAAAATACCACAGTATTTTCCTGTGATGTACTTTGAAAGGCTAATATTTAAAATAGGAGTCTTTTAACTTTATCATTTTTCTTGTATGATAGAAGATACACTTAATTTTATAAGAATTGGTGCATTAAATTTTAGAAGATAACTTAGGACTGACTGGGAAAATCTAAAATTATTTGGAGAGGTTCTGAGATTATGAATCTTGGAAAAATGAGAAACTATTCAAAATTTGAGTGTATAAAACAAGTCTTGCGTACAAATTAAAAATCTTAATTTTCTTCTGATGGCATTCATTACAAGTGTATAGAAACACGGAGTTTTGTATGTGGATCTTGTACCCTAACACTGCTGAATTCATTTTTTAGCTCTAGTAAGATTTCTTGTGGATGCTTTAGAACTTTCTATGCATAGGATCATGTTATCTGAAAGTAGAGTTTTATGTCTGCCTCTTCTGTTTGAATACCTTTTATTCCTTTTTCTTACCTAGTTGCCCTGGATAGAATTTCCAGCACAATATTGAATAAAAGTGATGAAAGTGGGCAATTCATAAATGCCCTCTTACATATTCAAGATATTCCTTTCTATTTCTACTTTTTTGAGTGTTTTTACTTACCATAAAAGGATGTTTAATTTGTAAAATGCCTTTTCTCTGTTATTTGACATGATCATGTGAATTTTTTCTTTGTTCTATTTTTGTGCCTTCCTACATTCATTGAATTGTATTTGTATATACTACCAATGAACAATCCAAAAAGAAAATAAAGAAAACAATTCTGGCCGGGCGCGGTGGCTCAAGCCTGTAATCCCAGCACTTTGGGAGGCCGAGACGGGCGGATCACGAGGTCAGGAGATCGAGACCATCCTGGCTAACACGGTGAAACCCCATCTCTACTAAAAAAAATACGAAAAACTAGCCGGGCGAGGTGGCGGGCGCCTGTAGTCCCAGCTACTCCAGAGGCTGAGGCAGGAGAATGGCGTAAACCCGGGAGGCGGAGCTTGCAGTGAGCTGAGATCCGGCCACTGCACTCCAGCCTGGGTGACAGAATGAGACTCCGCCTCAAAAAAAAAAAAAAAAAAAAACAATTCTATTGAAAATAGCATCACAAAGAATAAAATATTTAGAAAAAGTTTAACCAAGGAGGTGAAACACTGTACACGAAAAACTATAAAACATTGCTAAAGTTAAAGAAGATGTATACAAGTTAAAAGAAAACCTGTGCTCCTGACAGGAAGACTTAATACATCCTGAAGATGTCAGTACTACTCCAAGTGATCTATAGGTTCAATGCACTCCTTATCAAAATTCTAAAAACGCTTTTTGATTTTTAAAGAAATAGAAAAATCTGATTCTCAAATTCAGATGGGGCCACAAATGACCAAAATAATTTTGAAAAAGAGGAACAAAATTGGAGAGCTCACACTTCCTCACTGCAAACCATACTACAAAGCTAAAATAATCAAAACAGTGTGATACTGGCATATGTCAGACATACAGACTAATGGAATACAATCGAGTTCAGACATAAACCCTCACATTTGTGGTCAATTGATTTTTGACAAGAATGCTTAGTCCATTCAATGGAAAAAGAAGTATCTCAACAGACATTGCTGGGGAAACGAGATTTCCATACTCAAAAGTATGATGTTGAACATTTATCTCATACAGTAAACAAAAAATTAAAATGGATCAATGACCTTAAATATAAGAGCAAAAACTATAAATCTCTTAGAAAAAATTATAGGGGTATATCTTCTTGAATTCGAGTTTGGTAATTCTTAAATATGACATTAAAGGCACAGAAAAGAAAAAGCAATAAAATTTGTCAAAATTAAAAATGTTTCTCCATCAAAGACATTAAGAAACTAAAAAGACAACCTATGGAATGGAAGAAAATACTGTAAATCTAATATCCGATAATGTTTTAATATATAGAATGTATAAAGAATAGCTACGACTCAACATCAACAGAATAGCCCAATTAAAAAATTGCCAAGGTACTTGAATGTTTATTTCAAAGAAATACAAATGGTTAATAAGCACCTTACAAAGATGTTCAATATCATTATTCATTAGGGAAACCAAATAAAAAAGCAAAAGCACAATGAAATACCATTACGATGGTGGAATAGGTGTACATTGCTCCTGGGAATGTAAAATTGTGCCAACCATTCTAGAAGGCTGATGATGGAATTACTATATGACCCAACAATTTCAACAATCACACTCCTAGGTATAAACCCAAAAGAAATGAAACAAAATACTTGTATGCCAGTGTTCATTGCATCATTATTCACAACAGCCAAAAATACGGAAATAATCCAGTGTCTATCAACAGATGAGTGGATAAACAAAATGTGTGTATTCATATGATGGAGTATTATTTAGCTGTAAGAAGGAAATGAAGTTCTGTTACAGGGATGAACCTTAAAAACATTATGCTGGCCGGGTGCAGTTGCTCATGCTTGTAATCTCAGCACTTTGGGAGGACAAGATGGGTGGATCACCTGAGGTCGGGAGTTCAAGACCAGCCTGGCCAACATGGTGAAACCCCGTCTCTACTAAAAACACAAAAAATTAGCTGGGCATGGTGGCAGACGCCTGTAAATCCCAGCTACTCAAGAGGCTGAGGCAGGAGAATCACTTGAACCCAGGAGGCAGAGGTTGCAGTGAGCTGAGATTGCACCACTGCACTCCAGCCTGGGCAACAAGGTGAGACTCTGTCTCAAAAACAAACAAACAAAAATTCTAGGTGACAAGACACAAAAGGATAAATGCGTATGATTCTGCTTATATGAAGTATCTAAAATAGGCAAATTCGTAGGAATCAAAAGTAGACTCAAGGTTACTGGGGATGGAGGGAGGGGTGAATGGGGAGTTATTGCTTAATGTTTACAGAGTTCTTGTTTGGAACTAGAGAGGTCATGGTGATACAACAGTGTAAATATAATTAATGCCATTAAATTGTATACTTAGATTGATACATATGGTTAATTTTATGTTAAATATATTTTACCACAGGAAAAAAATCATTCTCCGGGTAGTCTTCTTTTTAATAAATTAGGAAATTAAAATTAATGTTTACACTGCGAAATATTTTTTATGTTAAGCTGGTTTATTTACATAGATCATTCTTTACAAAACTGTGCTTTACCTAGAGATGTATATGGGACTAATTCTTTTCTAATAACTGAAGGTGATATTCATGGTTAATATCAGCTACTTACAGAAGTGATTAATAACCACACAACTTTGTGATTACCTAGTAGAATTATCTTTGATTTCAATACTATAGGGGTTTTTCAATAACCTCTATACTTGTAAAGCCAACGATAATTTAATTAATGAGAGTTTGAGGGCTTTATTAAGGTAGAAGGGGGCGTTCATTATGTGATACCAATATAACTGAAATCTCCTTTATAGTAAGAATTAATTCCTTCATTAAATAAGTGTTGCAGATGATTTTTCTGTATGTAAATATAATATTTAGGGGAAATTAATTCATTCTATCAGTGCTAGACTGCATTACAGAGTGACACACACACTGGGTTTACAAGTTTTTCCAGGACTTGTCATCTTTTACGCAAATAAAGTTTGTTTTATTTTAAGTATTAAACTGTGCTATATAATGCTGGACTTTCATATGCTCAAAATAAAAATGTATAAATGATTTTAAATCTTAAAATCATTTAACCTTAAAATATTTTAGGTTGACTTCAAAGAAAAAAATTACAAATTTTAAAAATCACAAGTAATATGTGAATGTGCACAGAACATGGCCTCTGCACATGCAGGTGTACCGTGATGCAACTTGCTTTTAGAGTTAGAGGTCCTGGGTCTGAGTCCAGACTCTGAGTCTTATTACCCTGGACAAGTCATTTAATCTATAATTTTTGACAAGTGTACCACAGCTGTAACAAAATCCACCCTCCCCACCTCACTGAATTGTGAAGTCACGTGCTATCTGTGAGCATGCTTTGTGAAGCACAAGCTTATTTTGAAGAGCAATTCCAGGATGTTTGAACCATGCCTATGATGGGGCCCATTGCCTTTTAAGTATCTATATTGAATGATGGAAAAGCACATCAAACTCAGTTACATTAAAAACAAAAATATTGTTCTCATCAGCATAATAGCAGTTACGTTGTGTGACCACAGCTACAAATTATTTTATCCTTTCATATGTAATAATTTAATAGAGAGTAACTGTCCATTCTTCTGAACATTTCATAATTCAGGGAACTGAGGCAAAATGAAGCAAAATGAAATTTTGGGGGAACAGATGCTAGCAAAGCTAGTCCCCAGACTCATGCAGTCTACCTCCTGGTTTGATATTTTGGGAATTATTAATGTGTAATCATAATAGAACAATGTGTAGGGGAGAATACTGAACTCCTAGTATCTTGTCTTTCTTTAGAAGAATGCACTGGCTATAGGTAAAACATGGTCTCATTTAAGCCTCTTCAAGTGATATTGGAGTTAAATAGGTAACAATTTCATGGGCAAGTATTTTGGGGAGAAATGCTGTTGATTATACCCCTAAAAAGAAAACTAGCCAAAAGGAAAAGTTTTAAAAATAAAGTGTTAAAATTTTATAATATATAAAAAGATGGAAAATTTAATATATAAAAATTAAATATCAAGTCACACGAGAGACATTTTATGTTCTAGAGCTGCATTTTTGCTCACTGGTTGATTCTATTGGATACATCTCAGGGTACATATTTTAAATAAATGTTATTTAGAAAAAATCCTCTTATTTATTTTGTATTAAGTCAGCCATAATTTGAGTGTTACAGATACTTGCTAAATATTTGAGACCCTTTACAATTAGCCCTTCATGTACTCAGATGTGAGGCTGCAAGTAATTCACTTGGAAACCCCCACCAGCACCAGCATCGTCCTGATCACAACTCTAACAACAATCAAATATAAGGAAAATGGAATTGATGTGTACCTATGCATAGACCTCCCTACTATTACTTGGGTACATTGTATGTTTCTAAATCAAGAAACTAAAGAATCTATAAAAATAAGAAGCTGTTGTGCTGTGTGTGTGTGTGTGTGTGTGCATGTGCATACACTTGTATAAGTTTCTTAAAGAGAAAGTGAATTCTCTTTCAAATCATTACAAAATCTATGGAAACAAATCACATCAGATATAAAAAATTGGGATGTTTGTAATAAAACTTGTGCTACAGATGTCTAGAAATGTTTTGTTTATTTTTCCTTTTTGGGATTATATATGGTGTAGTGGAACAGGGTATGTACTGTTGGAAATGTTAGACTTCTTCCTGTGACCCTGAGTTGACACCAACTGATAAGTGACACATTTATTCATATAACTAATCAATCCATACAATCCCTTTATAAAAAATGATCAATAATTGTAATATGTTGACATGGCATACATTTACATGGACCAGTGCTTTCACATTTTAAATCAATTGCCCATTTAATTTTCATACCTGGCATATTTATTCAGGAAAAAAAAGCCAAAAGAACCATCCAGTGTTGGATATTAACATACCTAAAGGCGTATCTGTCACACCGCCTTTAAAGCGTGTCAGTCGCACTGTGTCTTTTAAAAATTGTGTTACTATTCCACTTTAACAATAAAATAAATCATTCTTACTGTGCTCAACTTCCCTTATGGTTCTTATTGGGATAAAAACCTAAAGATCAAAAATGTTCACTAATGCCAAGCTGTTCTATAAACAACGTTCCCGGTCACTCCCCTGCCACTTCTTTTTGCCAGAAGAAACAAATGCCGGTTGCTTTCCTGCAGCCAATACTGAATTTTGACAAGGAGGCAAAATGATACGAAGCCAACAAATACCAGAAGAATAACGCAAGGAATCTTGCCTCAAACTGAGAGTACACAGTCAAGCAGTGGCAACTTGAAAGCTGACTCTAATCTTGATTTTGATAATCTACCTCAGGTTTCAAAGCGTAGCTAAAAAAGTATTCATCCTTCTCCATAAACTAATATTATGAACAAGCTACACAGATGGCCATCAACCATAATAAATATGTCTCTTTCTCCTTTTTTTGTTTTCTTTATTAAAATAATTTCTATAGTGTATCAGATTATTAAATTCTGGTTTTAGGTACATGAATTATTGGCAAACAAGCTCTCCACTATTGCACAAAGTTAAACAATGATGATATTGTAAATATAAAAGTATAATAGCAAAATCTTTATATGGTGCTTGGTAAATTTCAGATATTATGCTAAACACTTTCTGTATATTTCCCTTTTAATCTTACACCAACTTCATGAAGAATTATAATTATCTGTATTGAACAGAGGAGGAGATTAAGACTGGACAAAATGCAGTACATTTTATTGCACTGCACTTTCATGTACTTCACAGATATTGTGTGTTTTTACTAATTGAAGTTTCCTGGTCATCTTGCATCCAGCAAGTATATCAGTGCTAATTCCCCAACAGCATGTGTTCACTTTGTGTGTCTTCGTAAAATTTTAGCAATTCTTGCCATATTTCTGACTTTTTCATTATTATGATGCCTGTTGTAGGTGATCTGTGATCAGTGGTCTTTGATGTTATTGCTGTAATTGTTTTAGGGCACCATGAGCTGCCCTCACATAAGACAGTGAACTTAATTAAGAGTCATGTGTGCGCTGACTGCTCCACCGACTGGCCATTCTCCCATCTCCCTCTCCTCAGGCTTCCCTATCTTCTGAGACACAACAATAGTGAAAATAGGCTAATTAATAATGCTACAATATCCTCTAGGTGCGTCATTGAAAGTATGAGTTGCACGTTTCTCATTTTAAATCAAAAGCTATAAATGATTTAGCTTATTGAGGAAGGCAAGTTGAAAGCTATGATAGGCCAGAATCTAGGCTGCCTGCACCAGTAAGCCAAATTGTGAATTCAAAGGAAAAGTCCTTGAAGGAAACTGAAAGTGCTACTCCAGTGAACAAACAATGAAAACAAAGTAAAACAGTCTTACTGCTGATGTAGAAAAGATTGGGTGGTTTGGATAGAGGCTATGACATTATCTCTACCCAAAGCCAAATCCAGAGCAAGGCCTTAATGCTTTTAAATTCTATGAGAGATGAAAGCAGTGAGAAAGTTTTGGAAGAAAAGTTTGAAGCTAGCAGAGGTTGGTTCATGAGATTTTAGTAAAGAAGCTGTCTCCGTAACATAAAAGTGCAAGGTTGAAGCAGCAAGTGCTGATGGAGAAGCTGCAGCAAGTTATCTGGAAGATCAAGCTAAGATATTTTTGATGAACATTATTACAATAAACAATAGATTTTCAATGGAGACAAAACAGCCTTCTAGTGGAAGAAGGTGCCATCTAGGACTTTCATAGCTAAAGAACTATGAAAGCCAGAGAGCTAGAGAGCTAGCCTGGCTTCAAAGTTTCAAAGGATAGGCTCACTCTCTTGTTAGGGGATAATGCAGCTGGTGACCTAAAGGCAAAGCGCATTTACCATTGCAAAAAATCCTAAGGCCCTTAACAATTATGCTAAATCTACTCTGCCAGTGCTTTATAAGTGGAACAACAAAGCCTGTATGACATTATGTCTGTTTACAGTACGATTTGCTGAATATTTTAAGCCCACTGTTAAGACCTACTGCTCAGAAAAAAGAAAAAAAAAAAAAATCCTGGATGGGCACAGTGTCTCATGCCTGTATTCCCAGCACTTTGGGAGGCCAAGCTGGGACAATCACTTGAAACCAGGAGCTCAAGAGCAACATAGACAACAAAGTGAGACCTCATTGCTACAAAACATAATTTAGCCAGGCATGGTGGTGTGCACCTGCAGTCCCAGCTACGTGGGAGGCTGAAGTGGAAGGATTGCTTGAGTTCAAGTGGTTGAGGCTACAGTGAGGCATGATCATGCCAGTGGACTCCAGGCTGGGTGACAGAATGAGACCCTTTCTCAAAAAAAAAAAAAGTTTTTTAAAAGATCTCTTTCAAAATAATACTTTCCATTGACCTAGTCACCAAAGAGCTGTGAAGATGTACAAGGAGATTAATGTTTTCATGCCTGCTAATTCAATATCCATTCTGCAGCCTATGGATCCATGAGTCATTTTGATTTTCAAGTCTTCTTATTTAAGAAATATATCTTGTAAGGCTGTAGCTGCCATAGATAGTGATCCCTCTAATGGATCTGGAGAAGTAAATAGAAAATCTTCTGGAAAGGACTTAACATTCTAAATGCTATTAATAACATTTGTGATTCATGGATAAAGGTCAGTATGTCAACTTTGACAGGAATTTGGAAGAAGTTGATTCCAGCCTTCATGGATGATTTTCAAGGGTTCACAATTTGAGTGGAGAAAGTAACCACAGATGTGGTCAAAATAAGAAGTAGAATTAGAAGTAGAATCTGAAGATGTGGCTAAATTGCTGCAATCTCATGACAGAACTTGAGCGGATAAGGAGTTGCTTCATATGGATGAGCAGATAAAGTGGGTTTTGGAAATAGAATCTACTCCTGGGAAAGATGCTGTGAACCTTGTTGAAATGGAAACAAAAGATTTGGAATATTACATAAACTTATTTGATAGCAGCAAGGTTTGAGAGGATTGATTTCAATTTTGAAAGAAGTTCTACTGAGGGGAAAATGCTGTGAAACAGCACCATATGCTGTAGAGAAACATTTCATGAAAGGAAGAATCAACTGGTGTGGCAAACTTCATTGTTGTCTCATTTTAAGAAATTTCCACAGCCACTTCAACCTTCAGCAACTTCCACTCTGATCAGTTAGCTGCCATCAGATGGAGGCAAGACCCTCCACCAGCAACAAGTTGATGACTCCCTAAAGGCTCAGATGATGGTTAGCATTTTTTAGCAACAAAGACTTTTTACAATTAAAGTGTATGCATTGTTTTTTAGACATAATGCTTTTGTGCATTTAACAGACTACAGTATAGTGTAGATGTAATTTTTATATGCATGAGGAAACCGAAAAGATTTCATGACTCACTTTATTGTGATACTTGCTTTATTGTTGTGGTCTAGAACCAAACCTGCAATATCTCTGATGTCTGCCTGTAAGATGCCTTTTTACTCATAACCAATAAATGAAAGATTTCTTCTTCAAACTCAGACATATTGATGATGAATCCTGTTTATCACCATGGTGCTTGCTGCCTCTTAATAGAATGCATGCAAATTTTGTCATCCAAGGGCTCTAGAAGAGGTCTGCCTTAGCACTAAATATTAGAGGACAACAATATTTTGTTTTACCTTAAATATTCTATAAGATGCTTCATATAAGTAATCTACATACTACTAGCTGATTGCTGTGAAGAATCCCTATGGATTAGAGAAAATCTTTGTACCCACCGAGAGTTTACTTCTCAGGAGAATCTGAGTTTTACGCCAGTCATCTACACTATAACTTAATTTTCTCTTTAAAACTCAACTCTGGCATTCCATTCATAAAAGTCTTTGAGCTGCCTTGTACTGATCTAAGTTACATAATTCTGAGAAAAATAGGTTACTTTCTAGGGCAGAAGTGAAATGTGATGTCTCCATGAATCTAAGCAAATTCTTGTAAAGAGAAACAATACATGATTTAGCTTGTGTCATATAACACCCGTCATCTGCTTACTAGTTTGAGATGTGTCAATATTAGCCTTTTAAAATGCAGGTTAGAGAATCGGTGTTCTTTCCAGATTAAAGTAGGTGAACATGATCAAAAGAATGGAAAATAAAACCTCTGAGAAAAAGTTAAACGTCTAGGGATATATAAAATGAGCAAAGATGAAGCTGTTAATACAAGACCTTAGCTGGTAAACAATTATTTCGAGGAGACTAGAGCAAGAGATTTCTATAGTAATTCTCCAATAAGAGAATTACTTATTCTGTCATACAAAAGACAGAACTGAGTTGAAAAGGGAATTAGGCTCCCGAGAGAGTTTATGGAATTTCTAATATGGAAAATTTACCAAATTAAAATTTTACAGAATCACCTGTCCCAGTCTGATTTCTTGAAGCAAGAAAGTAGGCCCTATTTTTTGAGATTGGTGAATTTATGCTTTGAGATGTGTAGATAGGGTGTAATAGTCAGTGGCATGCTATTGATACAGAGTTCAAATCAGCATGATTTTTACAGAACATTTAACTACTGATTAAAATAAATTCAAAAGTATGTTCCTCTGTTGAGTGCTACTTTGGGGTTGGCTCTAAAAGTATATAATTTTTATTTGCTTAAAAATATTAACTTATTGAGGAAAGTGATTACGAAATATTTCTAGCCAAGTTAAACAAACGACAGCATTTCCTTTTCCATTTTCCTAAGGTACTTAAAATTTGGGGGAATGTGTCCAAAATGTAGACCATTCCACTCTACATTCCAAGAAATTATTTGCAGCATTAAAGCTTTTGAACTGCATTCATTTTGTCAGTTCCGCGAAACTTTGCAATGTTCGTGGCAATATTTAAAGAAGGTATGTATGTTAAAAGCTATTAATTTCGAAAGTCGTTTGCAGATATTTTAAATAGACACAGTCTTGCATTGCTTAGTGATGGGAGTAGGTTCTGAGAAATATGTCATTAGGCAATTTCATCATTGTGTGCACATGATGAGTATACTTACACAGACCTAGATACTATAGCCTACCACACACCTAGGCTATTGCTCCTAGGCTGCGAAACTGCATAGCATGTGACTACACTGAATACTGTAGGCAATTGTAAAACAATGGTAAGTATTTGTGCCTCTAAACATGTCTCAGCATAGTAAAGGTACAATAAAAAATGGTATACCTGTATAGAGCACTTATTATTAATGGAGCTTGCAGGATTGGAAATTGTTCTGGGTGAATAGGTGAATGAGTAATGAATGAATGTGAAAGCTAGGACATTACCGTATACTACTGTAGACTTCGTAAATACTGTAAACTTAGGCTAAACTAAATTTATAAAAACATCTTTTCTTCAATAGTAACCATAGGTTACTCTAACTTTTTAACTTTATGCATGTTTAAAGTTTTTAAACTTTTTGACCCTTTTGTAACAATGCTATGCTTAAAACACATTGTATAGTTGTACAAAATATTGTCTTTTTTAATATCCTTATTCAATAAATTTTTTCTATTCTTAATATTTTTTAGTTTTACATTTTTAAATGTAAAACTAATTTTTTATAAGTAACATTTAAAAAATGTTAAATACTCACATTAGCCTAGACCTACACAGAATCAGGATCATGAATATCACTGCCTTCCATGTCTACATCCTGTCCCACTGGAAGGTCTTCGGGGCAAGAACATACAGGAAGCTGTCACCTTTTATAAAAACATCACCCTCTTCTGGAATAACTCCTGAAGAATTAACTTTAAAAAAAGAAATCGAAGGAGTACATTCTAAACTAGCAATAAAAAGTAGAGTGTATTAAACACTCAAACCAGTAATATAGTCATTTATTATATCAAATATTATGTACTGTAGATAATTGTATGTGCTCTACTTTTATATGACTGGCAGTAGGGTAGGCTTGCTTATACCAGCATCGCCACAAACACATGGGTAATGTGCTGTGCTAAGATGTTACAACAGCTAAGATGCCACCAGGCGATAGGAATTTTTCAGCTCCATTAAAATCTTATGGAACCAGCTGTATATGCAATCTATGGTTGACCAAAATGTCTGTATAAATATAGATATGTGTATATATATCTATAGGTATATGTAGATAGATGTGTAAATATATACAAGCACACGTGTTCACATAGTCATGGGCTGCATAACAATGTTATACATACACTACACATACACACACATTTTGTTATATAGAATGTACATAAAATATGTTTTATACCTAATTTGTTATTCCCCAAAAGCTAGTTTTCTTTTTTTTCTTTTTTTAGTAACATCTAGAAACCAAGAATAATTAGGGAAAATTGTGTAAATTTTGAAATGGTCTTCCATTCTTGTTCATAGTAACTGTTGACACAATATAGAGGTGAGAAGGTCATCATTTAAGGGAATTTAAAATGGTTAAAAGGGTAGTAACGATATTATTTTAGAGTTGCAGAATTTGACTTTCCCTCAAGATAACAAACAACACCCTAAGGTGGAATTATTGAGAATTGAGAATATCAAAAGTTAATACCTTATTCTGCTCTTAACGAACTCAGTATCAATGAAGAAACCATTGCTTAGGACTCTTCCCTTCATCATAAATTGAAATAAGCCTTCTAGATAATCATAGGGACCTTTTAGCTTTGCATCATTCTTTGCTGTATCTATTTCTTTTCTGAACCACCTGTTATCTTCATTCATAAAGCAAGAGCAAGATCCTGGAATGTTGGTAATTCCAATTGCACAGCACTCGCTAGTGGAAAGTAATACTCAGAATGATTTAAGAATGCCTTTATCACAACATGCAACACTTGCTGTTTGGGCAGAGCTTTGACATTTTATGAATTGCTGGGACATCCTTTATCTCACAAATAAACATCTTAAATGCTGTGTAGTTAGGGTTTGACTTGAGCAAAAATGACCGAAGGAAAGGTTTGTGTTTGGTTCTTGTAAAATGACCTTCATATTCTCAAGAAGGGGAGAGGCCATGTAGCGTGTACCATAATGTTATGCCCATCTTGGGCTCTCAGAAGGCAGTTTATTAATGTAAATTCTTTAATGAATACCAATGATTGACAACTATTATTTTACAGTCATGTATTGTTATTTTTTATGGCCATTGCTTCTGCAAGAAGTCTGTGTGTGTCAGAAGTTTGGGAACTTCGAAAATGTAAACAGAATACTTGGATCAAAGTAAATTGTTTTGAGATATTTACCTTCTGTGGAAGGAAAAATAAAGGAGTGGTTATCTAGTCATGAGATGAATATCTAGGGCTATTACTATCTCTCTGAAACTGGAATTGATAGTAAGGTGAGAACTAGCTAACATATCTTCACAGGAATATTCTTAAATTCTAGCAACATGATATAGTAGAATGGAAAATTTGAATCAGAGCTGATACTCTGTCATCTGTATTTTTATTTATTTTCTCCCCTCTTCCTTGACAGCACAAATTATTTGGATACACATTTATCTATAGTGAAATGGCAAAGAGAAAGGAGAAAAGCAACTGATAGACATTCAAGAAGCAGTGTATGTGAAGGGAGAGAATGAGGTGGTTTCCTTGATAGGGATGACGACGTGGTAGTATTAACGCAAACAATCGAACACAGGCATTTGTAAAGGACTAAAGAATCACAATTATAAGATGGAAACCCACAGAAAAGACTCCTCTGAGACTTGTTACCCACTTACACCTATTATTCCCCATTTTTCAACTGATTTTGCTTACACTTTATTTTCAATGTCTTGTGCTTTTAAAATAATTTTTCAGACATTTCTGCTTTCCTCTTCTTGTTCCCATGTAAACTTTCAGATGCCACATGCATCGTTTCTTGCTACCTTTTTATAAAAATTGAGACCTATTTATCCAATCAGTGATTATGTGTTATTATGGTAATGAGTAAAGAACAGTATCCAAATTATGCAGGCATTAAATAATTTAGAGTGAATAAAGTCTGCTAATTTAACATACAAACATTTTATATTAATATGTGTTTGTTTGAAGTTACACAGTAGCTTTGTCTGAGATTGTTACGTGGATGAAAGGAATGTTTTCTGGATAACATGCATTTCAGAGTATGTGAAATTAACCATAAAGCCAGCTACCTTCCCACTTACGTATTTGTCACAAACATCTAAATATCCTCATTTACCACAGGAGAGGGGTAGTAATCTCTAAGAGTGACTTTTGTTTCACTGAATGAAAAAAAAAATCAGTCTGATCATAAGACTTGCTGATTATTCAAACAGATTGCTAAGAAAACTGGAAATGTTTTCTGAAGATTTTTCTAGTTTACCAGTTTCTGATCAATTTCATGCACTCTTTCTTGGAGACAAAGGAAAAGATGAGGAATCTAGGATATTACATATTGTAATACTGGCGTTTACTTAGAACAATTGTTGCAAATCATAAAACTACATTTAGAGTTTTCTTACAGCTGTCAATATATGTTCATAATTAAATTCACGTGACTTAAAATTTTGAGTGTTTGATATTTTTGTTTGCTTCTGTGTGACCATAACTTAGAAACTTTTTAATGCTATGAAAGAAAAAATTGCAACAGCCTGATTTGAAAGGGAGGCTTCAGTTTGTAAAGATTACAAATAATAGCAAGAGAATCATACTTCATATCTAGTATGAAACACACATTAAATTAGAAAGCGATATGAAAATCCCACAAACAGCTGAGATAATATTCCTATCTGAATACCTTGAAATTTTATATCCTGAAAACTAAATTTGCTTGAATTACAGTGTAGGTTATCATCATACATGGCAAACTGAATAATTTTCCTTTCTCAAATATTCTAAAAATCCTCAATATGAAGAATATCTAATTTTCCAGCAAGGAAAAAATATAAATGATTCAATAGCTGGTTCAAACTTGGAAACAGAAAACATTATATTTGTCTGCATCAATTTAGTATGTGAACAGAGCGGTAAGAGTAACTGCCCTATACACCATTGTGAATTGCTGAGTATATTTCATCTTGTGCTGCATAATATTTTAAACAAACATGTATAAAGTATATGTCTTTTTGAAATTTGATTGAGCTACAAAAAAATACCCAAAAAACAAAAAACCAGTATGCTTTGGCCTCATCGTGCTCAGTTTCCCAAGGGGTAAATGCTTCCTCCTTAGCATTGCTGTGCCATGTCATTTTTAGCATGCTCAGTCTAATATACATAAAGCAATAAGACTTGTTAGTATTGAAAAATATGAAACTGCTTGGGGAGAGGGAATTAGTAATGAAAGTTACTAAGCATGATGGGGGGAAAAGTGAAGAGTGGAGAAGGAAGAATTTCATACTTACTATGCATTCCATATTCTAGACTCTGCTTTATCATCTGTCTATGAACTGTATATATCTATTATCTCTACTGTCTATCATCTGTTATCTATATCTATCATCCCTCACATATCTTTTATCTATCTATTGATCTATCTATATCTATCTATCTATCATCTCTTATATTTAATGCCTGGTACTTAGTAAATGCCGTCTCTATATATTTGAAATATTGAATGAACATTCAAAGCATTTTCATGGCATTGAAAATTGAGGCAAGTTTTATTTTCATCTTCCTTTCAGGAAGGAAAGAGCTGATCTCAGAAAGTATAAATAGCGTATTCAAAGATTTGTATTTAGTGTGTGGCAGAACATAATTTTTTATTTTTTTATTTTTTATTTTTATTTGTTTTAAAATTATACTTTAAGTTCTAGGGTACATGTGCATAACGTGCAGGTTTGTTACATATGTATACTTGTGCCATGTTGGTGTGCTGCACCCATCAACTCGTCAGCACCCATCAGCTTGTCATTTACATCAGGTATAACTCCCAGTGCAACCCCCCCCTCCCCCCTCCCCGTGATAGGCCCCGGTGTGTGATGTTCCCCTTCCTGAGTCCAAGTGATCTCATTGTTCAGTTCCCACCTATGAGTGAGAACATGCAGTGTTTGGTTTTCTGTTCTTGTGATACTTTGCTGAGAATGATGGTTTCCAGCTGCATCCATGTCCCTACAAAGGACACAAACTCATCCTTTTTTATGGCTGCATAGTATTCCATGGTGTATATGTGCCACATTTTCTTAATCCAGTCTGTCACTGATGGACATTTGGGTTGATTCCAAGTCTTTGCTATTGTGAATAGTGCCGCAATAAACATACGTGTGCATGTGTCTTTATAGCAACATGATTCATACAGCCAACAGACACATGAAAAAATGCTCATCATCACTGGCCATCAGAGAAATGCAAATCAAAACCACAATAAGATACCATCTCACACCAGTTAGAATGGCAATCATTAAAAAGTCAGGAAACAACAGGTGCTGGAGAGGATGTGGAGAAATAGGAACACTTTTACACAGTTGGTGGGATTGTAAACTAGTTCAACCATTATGGAAAACAGTATGGCGATTCCTCAAGGATCTAGAACTAGAAGTACCATATGACCCAGCCATCCCATTACTGGGTATATACCCAAAGGATCATAATTTAAGGTGAGGTTTTTCTGATCTCCAAACCTATTTTCTTTCTGTACCTTCAAAGGAAAGTAAGCTGTTTGTATAAGAGATACAGAGAAAATACAGACTAAAAGAAGTGCTGTCATAGAATTATTGAACTGGAAGGAATCCTAATGATTATGTAACTGAATCTTCTTATTTTAAAGATGAGGAAATAAACCAAGAAACAGGTTAATGGGGATTGAGTCAAAGATACCATAGCAGAGAATAAATGCATATATTAAGGATCATCAATTCTATGGAAAGTGGTAATTTTTGTTGAGTCATATGACTATTTTTTAAAAACAGGTTTTACATTTAATGGATAAATTAACATTTATCATTATTATTAGCTTTGACATTTTGATCCGTTAATCAGAAACCAAGATAGAAAAGCTTTATAAAATTTCTCTGTAGTAGTAGTCTCATTTTAAAAGTAATGAATCAACGTCTTTCTACCTCAAAGTGCTTCAGTGAGAGTTGTTGCACCCTACGGGTTATCTCTACTGTGGTATTACAAAACACTTGTGAATTTTGTGGTCTTAGAATCTATACACATTTTATTTCTTAGGGTTCATGTGCTTCTCTAAGAAGCCAATTGATTAATTAAACAAAATTATGTAAAGCAACAGATTCAAAAATAGAAATGTTTTTAAAATATAACAGCCTTTATATATCATTGATTTTTCATTAAAAGTTAGAAATGTTAGGGTTATTTATTGTGAAATGTTAAAGAAAACCAACATATTTAAAATATATTGTAGTGGAGATTGGGTTTAAAAATTAAAAAAAAAAATAATTTGCTGACTGCTGTAGCATTGGATAGCTATTGTTAGGACAATCATAAAAAGGGTAAGAACAGAAAATTTAAATAAACAAAAAATAAAGTAAGTAGATTGTTATTGTCCTTGTTTTGAATAAGGTGGATGGTAAGGGTATTTGGGCATTCTATTCTAGCACTAGAGAATCTTCCTACCCTAAGATTGGTAATGTTTTTATCTTTCTGGAATTCCTTATTGAGAAAGGTCAAGGATTTTCAGCTCCCCCGCTTTTTAAATTATACTTTAAGTTCTAGGGTACATGTGCACAATGTGCAGGTTACCATAGGTGTACATGTGCCGTGTGAGTTTGCTGCACCCATTGACTCGTCATTTACATTACATATTTCTCCTAATGCTATCCCTCCCCCACGCCCCCTCCCCCTGACAGGCCTGGGTGTGTGATGTTCCCCTCCCTGTGTCCAAGTGTTCTCATTGTTCAGTTCCCACTTATGAGTGAGAACATGCAGTGTTTGGTTTTCTGTCCTTGTGATAGTTTGCTGAGAATCCTGGTTTCCAGCTTCATCCATGTCCCTGCAAAGGCCATGAACTCATCCTTATTTATGGCTGCTTAATATTCCATGGTATACATGTGCCACATTTTCTTAATCCAGTCTATCACTGATGGACATTTGGGTTGGTTGCAAGTCTTTGCTCTTTTGAATAGTGCCATATTAAACGTATGTGTGCATGTGTCTTCATAGTAGCATAATTTATAATCCTTTGGTTGTATACCCAGCAATGGGATGGCTGGGTCAAATGGTATTTCTAGTTCTAGATGCTTGAGGAATCGCCACACAGTCTTCTACAATGGTTGAACTAGTTTACACTCCCACCAACAGTGTAAAAGCATTCCTATTTCTCCACATCCTCTCCAGCATCCGTTATTTTCTGACTTTAATGATCGCCATTCTAACTGATGTGAGATGGTATCTCACTGTGGTTTTGATTTGCATTTCTCTGATGGCCAGTGATGATGAGCATTTTTTCATGTGTCTGTTGGCTGCATAAATGTCTTCTTTTGAGAAGTGTCTGTTCATATCCTTTGCCCAGTTTTTAATGGGGCTGTTGTTTTTTTCTTGTAAATTTGTTTAAGTTCTTTGTAGATTCTGGATATTAGCCCTTTGGTAGATTGCAAAAATTTTCTCCCATTCTGTAGGTTGCTTGTTCACTCTGATGGTAGTTTCTTTTGCTGTGCAGAAGCTCTTTAGTTTAACTAGATCCCATTTGTCAATTTTGGCTTTTGTAGCCATTGCTTTTGCTGTTTGAGTCATGAAGGTTTTGCCCATGCCTATATCCTGAATGATTGCCTAGGTTTTCTTTTAAGGTTTTTACGGTTTTAGGTCTTATGTTTAAGTCTTTAATCCATTTTGTATTAATTTTTGTATAAGGTGTACAGAAGGGATCTAGTTTCAGCTAGCCAGTTTTCCCAGCACCATTTATTACATAGGGAATCCTTTCCCCATTTCTTGTTTTTGCAGGTTTGTCAAAGATCAAATGGTTGTAGATGTGTGGTGTTATTTATGAGGCCTCTGTCCTGTTCCATTGGTCTATATATCTGTTTTTGTAGCAGTACCATGCTGTTTTGGTTACTGTAGTCTTGTAGTATAGTTTGAAGTCAGGTGGGGTTTTTTTGTTCTTTTTGCCTAGGATTCTCTTGGCTATGCAGGCTCTTTTTTGGTTCCATATGAACTTTAAAGTAGCTTTTTCCATTTCTGTGAAGAAAGTCATTGGTAGTTTGGTGGGCATGGCATTGAATCTGTAAATTACCCTGGGCAGTATGGCCATTTTCACGATATTGCTTCTTCGTATTCATGACATGGAATGTTCTTCCATTTGTTTGTGTCCTTTTTTATTTCATTGAGCAGTGGTTTGTAGTTTCCTTGAAGAGGTCCTTCACATCCCTTGTAAGTTGGATTCGTAGGCATTTTATTCTCTCTGAAGCTATTGTGAATGGGAGTTCACTCATGATTTTGTTCTCTGTTTGTCTATTTTTGGTGTATAGGAATGCTTGTGATTTTTGCACATTGATTTTGTATCCTGAGACTTTGCTGAAGTTGCTTATCAGCTTAAGGAGATTTGGGGCTGACACAATGGGGTTTTCTAAATATACAATCTTGTCATCTGCAAACGGACAATTTGACTTTCTCTTTTCCTAATGGAATACCCTGTCTTTCTTTCTCTTGTCTAATTGCCCTGGCCAGAACTTCCAACACTGTGTTGAATAGGAGTAGTGAGAGAGGGCATCCTTGTCTTGTGCTGGATTTCAAAGGGAGTGCTTTCAGTTTTTGCCCATTCAGTATGATACTGGCTGTGGGTTTGTCGTAAATAGCTCTTATTATTTTGAGATATGTTCAATCAATACCTAGTTTATTGACAGTTTTTATCATGAAGGCTGTTGAATTTTGCAAAGGCCTTTTCTTCATGTGTTGAGATAATCATATGGTTTTTGTCATTGGTTTTGTTTATGTGATGGATAACGTTTATGGATTTGTGTATGTTGAACCAAGCTTGCATCCCAGGGATGAAGCCGACTTGATCATGGTGGATAAGCTTTTTGATGTGCTGTTGGATATGGTTTGCCAGTATTTTATTGAGGATTTTCGCATTTATGTTCCTCAGGGATATTGATCTAAAATTCTCTTTTTTTTTGTTGTGTCTCTGCCAGGCTTTAGTATCAGGATGATGCTGGCTTCATAAAATGAGTTAGGGAGGATTCTCTCTATTTCTATTGATTGGAATAGTTTCAGAAGGAATGGTACCAGCTCCTGTTTGTACCTCTGGTAGAATTTGGCTGTGAATCTGTCTGGTGCTGGACTTTTTTTGGTTCATAGGCTATTACTTAGTGCCTCAATTTCAGAGCCTGTTATCAGTCTCTTCAGAGATTCAATTTCTTCCTGGTTTAGTCTTGGGAGAGTGTATGTGTCCACAAATTTATCTATTTCTTCTAGATTTTCTAGTTTATTTGCATAGAAGCATTTATAGTATTCTCTGATGGTAGTTTGTATTTCTGTGGGATTGGTGGTGATATCCCCTTTATCATTTTTATTGCGTCTGTTTGATTCTTCTCTCTTTTCTTCTTTATTAATCTTGCTAGCAGTCTATCAATTTTGTTCATCTTTTCAAAAAACCAGCTCCTGGATTCATTGATTTTTTGGAGGGTTTTTTGTGTCTCTATCTCCTTCAGTTCTGCTCTGATCTTAGTTATTTCTTGCCTTCTGGTAGCTTTTGAAAGTGTTTGCTCTTGCTTTTCTAGTTCTTTTAATTGTGATGTTAGGGTGTCGATTTTAGATCTTTCTGCTTTCTCTTGTGTGCATTTAGTGCTATAAATTTCCCTGTACACAGTGTGTTAAATGCGTCCCAGAGATTCTGGTACATTGTGTCTTTGTTCTCATTGGTTTCAAAGAACATCTTTATTTCTACCTTCATTTTGTTATTTACAGAGTAGTCATTCAGGAGCAGGTGGTTCAGTTTCCATGTAGTTCTGTGGTTTTGAGTGAGTTTCTTAATCCTGAGTTCTAATTTGATTGCACTGTGGTCTGAGAGACTGTTAGTTATGATTTCTGTTCTTTTACAGTTCCTGAGGAGTACTTTACTTCCAATTATGTGGTCAATTTAAAATAAGTGCAATGTGGTGCTGAGAAAAATATATATTCTGTTGATTTGTGGTGTAGAGTTGTGTAGATGTCTATTGGGTCAGCTTGGTGCAGAGCTGAGTTCAAGTCCTGGATATCCTTGTTAACTTTCTGTCTCATTGATCTAATATTGACAGTGGGGTGTTAAAGTCTCCCATTATTATTGCATGGGAATCTAAGTCTCTTTGTAGGTCTCTAAGGACTTCCTTTATGAATCTGGGTACTCCAGTATTAAGTGCATATATATTTAGGATAACTAGCTCTTCTTGTTGAACGGGTCCCTTTACCATTGTGTAATGTCCTTCCTTGCCTCTTTTGATCTTTGTTGGTTTAAAGTCTGTTTTATCAGAGACTAGGATTGCAACCCCTGATTTTTTTGCCCTCCATTTGCTTGGTAGATCTTCCTCCATCCCTTTATTTTGAGCCTATGTGTGTCTCTGCATGTGAGATGGGTCTCCTGAATACAGCAAACTGATGGGTCTTGACTCTTTTTATCCAATTTGCCAGTCTGTGTCTTTTAATTGGGGCATTTAGCCCACTTACATTTAAGGTTAATATTGTTATGTGTGAATTTGATCCTGTCATTATGATGTTAGCTGGTTATTTTGACTGTTAGTTGATGCAGTTTCTTCCTGGCATCAGTGGTCTTTACAACTGGGCATGTTTTTGCAGTGGCTGGTACATGTTGCATTCCATGTTTAGTGCTTCCTTCAGGAGCTCTTGTAAGGCAGGCCTGGTGGTGACAAAATCTCTCAGCATTTGCTTGTCTGTAAAGGATTTTATTTCTCCTTCACATATGAAGCTTGGTTTGGCTGGATATGAGATTCTGGGTTGAACATTCTTTTAAGAATGTTGAATATTGGCCCCCACTGTCTTCTGGCTTGTAGGGTTTCTTCTGAGAGATCTACTGTTAGTCTGATGGACTTCCCTTTGTGGGTAACCCTACCTTTCTCTCTGACTGCCCTTAACGTTTTTTCCTTCATTTCAACCTTGGCGAATCGTACAATTATGTGTCTTGGGGTTGCTCTTCTCTAGAAGCATGCCATTCTTCTCTTTATCACTCTTCATCCTTATCACTAGTCCTCCCGGGCGAGAGCTTTCTATTCTATGCAAACATTTGCGCAAAGTATATATGAGGATATTGATTTGCAGCTTTATTTATAAAAGTAAATGAAATAATAAATGAGATAAAATGATAGTCATCTAATTAATGCCACTAAATTGTACACTTAAAATTGTTAAATGACAAATTTTATGTTATATATGTTTCTACTAACAAGTTTTTAAAAAAATGTAGTATACCAAAAACCATTGAATTATACACTTCAAATGGGTGAATTGTATGCTATGTGAATTAGAAAATAAGAAAATACAATGTGCTTATATACATATATATGTACACACTAAAATGTAACTGTAACCACAGATCATGTTTGAAAATTAGACTAACTGAAATTTTTTTCTAGGAGGAGTATGTTATTACTGTTTTGTGTAGAATAGGTACCACTTGGTAACAAAAAGCAGAATTACTTTTATTTGGTTTTATTGTTGTTTGAAAATTCTCTACAAATGATGAATCCCTTTATTGCTTGCAACTAGGCTAGATGACTGCTATTGTCCCTCCTTTGTGGGGACACTTCGTACACCACTCCACCCACACACACACTCACAAAGTTACACACACACGTATAATGAATGTGTACATTTATATACATGTATGCATGTGAGTGTGTCCTGAATACCTCTTGGCAACTCTTTAGCTCTTTTTTTATTTCCTTGACCCAGCTAAATTTTCAGTTAGTGAAAAAAATTGACATTGAAACAAAAATTATCTTAAAAGTGTGCAGCAATACAGTAAAAACATCAGCAGGAATCTGTGACTTGGCAACTTATCGAGGCAAGTGAAATTATAAATACTCAATTTCACTTTGGAGAGAAAATTATCCAGTGTTTCACTTTGAATACAGAGCAGAATAGAGCTTTATTCTAACTGACTGTTGAATTTCACAGAATAAATATTTCAAATATTTTCTATATTTTTAGTTTCCAAGCCACTTTTGTATCTTAAATTTTAAGAATTGTCTTCCACTTCCTACTTCATTAAAATTTTTGAAAACATTCCATTGAACCTGGGTAAGTTTGCATCTCAACATTTCTTTATTTTTTAAAAATTTATTTTTATTTTTTAACAAATCCATGTTTATTGGAGTTGTTTGAACTAATTTTTAAATAGTGCCTTACCACATAGGGAGAAATAAATCAGCTTCTCAATGAAGGAGGCACAAGGTAATTTAGAGTCATTAAACAAGGCAATTAGGAAATATGTCTCATGTCTTTCAGTTAAAACCACACACAAACACTGTTGTATCATCATTCATCCTTCCTCTGTCTTTCCCTCCCTTCTTCCTTCCTTCCTTTATTCCTTCTTTGCATGAAAAGCATCCCATCTCCTTTTTCAAATTAAGATCTCATTTCTTGACTGGATAGAGAGGTATGTCCTTTGAATCCTCACTAAATATGTTACTTTCTTCACACAAGCACACTTAATTTTCTTTTTATTATAACAAAAACCATTTTAACTGTATTTCTTCTCTACATATTATCCCATCATTCTCTTTTTAATATACAATCTCTTGAAAGTCACTCAAGATCTACTAAACTCAGTACCATAGTTGCCTCTGCTTTGACCTTTCTCTGAAGAGTTGATGCACTTGATTGCACATTTTTCTTCAAAATTCTCTCTTGACTCCTAGAAGCCTGTATCTCTTCATTCTCTTTTGAATTTTCTAACTATTCTTCTGTGATAGTTAATATTGAGTGTCAACTTGATTGGATTGAGGGATGCAAAGTATTGTTCCTGGGTCTGTCTGTGAGGGTGTCACTGAAGGAGATTAACATTTGAGTCAGTGGATTTGAAGAGGCAGACCCATCCTCAGTCTGGGTGGGCACCATCAAATCAGCTGCCAGGGCTGCTAGAATAAAGCAGGCAAGAGAACTTGGGAGAACTTGACTTGCTGAATCTTCTAGTCTTCATCTTTCTCCCGTGCTGGATGCTTTCTGCCCTCAAACATCAGAGTCCAAGTTCCTCAGCTTTTGGACTCTCGCACTTTACACCAGTGGTTTCCCAAGGGCTGTCAGGCTTTTGGCCATAGACTGAAGAATGCACTGCTGGCTTCCCTACTTTTGAGGTTTTGGGACTCAGACTGGCTTCCCTGCTCTTCAGCTTGCAGATACCCTATTGTGGAACTTCACCCTGTGATCGTGTGTCAATATTCCTTAATAAATTCCCTTTCATATATACATCTATCCTATTAGTTCTGTGCCTCTAGAGAACCCTGAGACACCTTCAGTTTCATTTTCTGGCTTTTCTTTCTTTTTTGACTTTAAAATATAGCTATTTTATGAGATTTTATTATTTGTTCCACTAGCTGTGGGAGCTTGAGCAAATTACCTAATCTCTCCTAGCTTCTTTATCTGTAAAAATATATATTTAATAAAGACTATGAAGATTAAATAAATTAATATTTGTAAAGTGCATAAAATGGTGTTTGACAGTTTCACACATGATAAATGACCTGGGTTTGTTAAATAAATAGATAAGCTATTCCTACCATCTTTTCAATTTATGCTTCTCCCCTGAGTAATCTTGTCAGCAATTTTCTTAAAATGACTTTCAAAACTTTATTTTTACATTTGACCTCTGTTTTACCTGTTTTGTTCAAGATAAACATTTTCAATTATTTCCTTCTTATCACACTATGGTAAAGTTCAACAGAAAACACAACTTGTGCATAAAGAGTCCATGTAGCAGTTCATGAAGACAACTGACCATCCTAACAAGGGCCTCACGAGAACACTGGAATTGCCTGACAGCCTCCAGTCGCCACACCTCTGAGATCTGCTGAATCTTGATGTTGAAGCCATGCTTTCCTTAGGGTACTCCCAGCCAATGACTGAACATGGAGAAGGTACAGGAGTGGGCCATTCTGTCCCAAAGCAGGATCCATATTGAAATACTGAGCAAATACGCTGTGGGGAACCCTGTTGGCCTGGCGAGGGCTTTCTCAGAGGTGTGCCATACACTGAGACTTTTCCTACCCAATATTGAGATACTGAGCAAATATCCTACCCAATATTGAGATATTCTTACCCAATATTGAGATATTGAGCAAATACCCTGTGAGAAACCCATTGGCCTAGTGAGGACTTTCTCAAGATGTGCCATACACTGAGACTTTTCCTACCCAGTGCTGTCCATTTTCCTTTCACAAATATGAGACCAGCATCAAAACAGGATGACTTTATCTGCCCACTCCTGTTCCCTTTCCTTAAACTTTTGTAGAAAATGTTTGGCATTTCTAATTTTGTATTGATGTTTTGCCTTCTGTATTAGCCAAACTGACCCAGCATAAATTTGGTATCATTTCCGATCATTGAAAATTATTGAAAAAGTAATTAACAAAATAATTCCACAAACTAGGAAGGTCATGAGCTCTTGAAAGATCATTTCCCAAATGTAGAGCAACAAATTTAGATGTGCTGACACAAATTTAGATTTTAAGTACTTAATAATGTCTTTTTCATTTTCAAATATGTGACTTCTACCTATGATTTTATTTTTTACCTTGATGCTATTGATGATGATTTCTAATTGCCACTGTCAAAAGATGCGGTCTTTAGGATACTAATCTTTGAAATGTGTAATATTTGTTTTTGACCTACAATATGGTCCATTTTTTTTAAGATTCAGTATATGCTTTAAAAATATATACACTCTATATTTGTAGAATTCAGGTTTTTATAATTATATTTCATCATTTGTTGTTGTTTAATATCAGATTGTATCCTTGTTGATCTTTTTTTCTACACGATTTATTGTCTGAGAAAGATACATGGATATGTTCCTATTTCTTGTAAATCTTCATTTTAAAAAATTTGTGTGTTTAGTTCTTCTCAGTGTTCTCTTCCTTAATCTCATTATGAAATAAGCCGCCTTTTGCTTTATCATATTTTACCTTTAAATTTAATATCAAGGTACAGCTTTATGTTTCATACTGGTCGGCACTGGATATGCACTTTAAATCTGAAACCCCGTGGCATTCTCAATGTTTGGAAAATCCTCATTCTTGTAATATTATTCTTTCCATTCTGTGTTTTTAAATTCTTTTTCACTAAAATAAAAATCTCCTTCCTCTTCATCTTGGCTGTAGTCTTTTTTTTTCTTGAGGCAGTGTCTTACTCTGTCACCCAGGGCAGAGTACAGTGGTGCAATCACAGCTCACTGCAGCCTCAAACTCCCCGGCTCAAGCAATCTCCCTTCTCAGCCTCCCAAGTAGCTGGGACTACAAGCATGTGCCACCATGCCCATGATGAGCCAATTTTTTTTCTTTATTTATTTTTATTTTTATTTTTATTTTTTTGTAGCTATGAGGTTTCTCTATGTTGCCCAGACTGGTCTCAAACTCCTCAGCTCAAAGCGATCCTATTGCCTTGGCCTCCCAGAATGTTGGCATTACAGGCGTGATTCACTGCACCTAGCCCATCTTAGCTGTATTCTACTTGAATTATACATTTATTACCTTCTAAATTACTGTTTTCCCTTTGACTGAAACGAAGTAAGTTTAATCATAAACATTTAATTTTGTTTTTATTTTAATAACTACACTTTTAAAATTGTCTTGGTTTTCTGAGGGGTATTTTTCTGTTTATCTTCTTTTGACTCATATCTTTCTGATTTTGTTTCATAATATAGTATTCTTTTTATAATAGGTGTTACTAATTTATTACTTTCAGGATCATAACTTTCTGATTTTAAAGATATTCTCCAATTCCTCTATCATCTTCCATTTTAACAGTGAATTCATTTTTTTATCTTCCCAACCCTACATTTTTTTGGGTTGTTACTACTTACTTTTAGTTTTCCTTGCGTTATTGGGTATATTCTTTCTGTGGACCTATCTTGAGTTCACTATTCTATTCCAAATCCAATAATAAATTTTCTATTGCTCACTAAGGCCTCATAGAAGGCCCTTCTACTTGCATGAAGCTGTTAAAGACTAATATGAACCAAGTTCAGTCCAAGTGGTTTTATCTTTTCTTCGCATATATTTTGGAGTGGATGAAGTGAAGTTTTAGTCAGCAGCACAGCTGTTTTCCTGGATCCCTTTGCTGTTGCTCGAATGCAGTGTATCTGGCTCCCTCCATTCTCCATGTCCATGGGCCTTTCTTCCTCATTACCCCACAGGTAACTCTTCTTGCTTTTGGATGCCAGTGAATCTGGTCCAGGGCTTTAATGCCACAGCACTCATGACTCTGGGATTTTGTTTCATTTCTGATCTGTAGAGTATTACTTTGTCCTTGAACCTGGTTACATTTGATATTTATTGTTTATTTATTTTATAATTATTGTGGTGTGTTGAGGGTTGATGGGGAAGTTCAAAGCATGACCTCAATGTACTATTTTACCAGAATATTTTACCACAGTTTCTAGTACATTCTAGTATTGCCAGTGTTATATTTTTAACAATTAAATCCCATTTCACTTCTGCCTTTGTTTAATCACTTTGGCTCTTTTCTTCAGATATGCCAGTCTCAGTGGTGGCATTTAAGATCCCCCACCGTCCTTGATCGAGTCCTATTCTGCTTATCCAGTTATCTCCTATTACACCTAACAACTTAACCACAACAAACTACACTATTCAACCATGTCCACCCGTCAAAATCATACACATCTTTCAACTTGTAGTCTGAAGGTCTCCTCTAAGAAGTCTTTGTGGTCTTTGCAAGACCACCGCAATTCAGCTGTGCATATGTCTTCGTTCAGCACTTTCCACATCCCACATTTTATTGAAATGTGTATTTATTTCTACTACTGGATTACAATTTCCTTCATGTAAAGAGCCATGGCTTAGCAGTATAAAGATTCTGTGATCATTATAGGTAAACTGGCCAAATTAATCAACATTTGAGATGAGCTCTACACTTTCCAATTCATACATCAGTGGAAAACATTTACTATCCATATTTTGACAAGGGTTGATTTTTGAGTAATTGACAAACTACAAACAGTAATAACAACCAAAGCTAATACTTACATGTATCTTCTCATGTGCCAGTATTGGTATAAACACTTAACATATGAGAACTCATTTAATCCACACAACAATCCCATAAGGCAGGAACTATGAGTACCCTCGTCTTAGAGAGGAAAAAATGGAGGCACAGAATATTGTACTGCGCAGAGAAGTGCTGTCCAAATTCACACGGTAAATTTCAGACCTGGACTTACACAGAGGCAGTCTGTGTCTTGAGTCGAGTCTCTTAGCCACCATATCTGAGACGCTGTCCTGGATACTTAGCACCTTTTAACAGACTAAGCAAATCAGTGGTGCAAAAATCACTTCATGTGGCTTTCAACAGATAAGCCAAGCCACTATATGATGGATTCCTAGATTGATTACATATTCCATGGAGAATTGGAGTAAAGGGTTGCACTCTACCATGGTAGTCTCAATTGCATTGATGTTGCACGGCCTCTTTGCTCTTAGAAATATTTGTGGTTGCACATATAAATTAGGGAGATTAGTTTTCTTAGCTACCTTCTTCTGTGGAAAGCTAATGCCTCCAACACAAGACATGCCTTAAAACCTTGGGGAGAGAAACATGAAAAATGAGTTAATGGTTCCCTTCCCTTCATACTTCATTCCATGATTGTGTGCAAATGATGAGAAAGGGTTTCTTCTCCTTCTTATTATTTTTTGAGACAGAGTCTTGCTCTGTTGCCCAGGCTGGAGTGAAGTGGCCTGATCTTGGCTCACTGCAACCTCTACCTCCCCGGTTCACGTGATTCTCATGCCTCAGCCTCACAAGTAGCTGGGATCACAGCCATGTGCCACCATGCGCAACTCATTTTTGTATTTTAAGTAGAGACAGGGTTTCACTGTATTGACCAGGCTGGTGTCAACTCCTCACCTCAAGTGATCCACACTCCTCGGCCTCCCAAAGTGCTGGGATTATGGGCGTGAGCCACCATGCCTGGCCCCAAGCTTTTTTACTGATGGAGGTTCACTATACTTATTTTTAGGTTGGGGGAGAGAAGACAGTAAGATATCAAATATCTAAATGATATAATACAGTCTATAATAATTTGTGTTGGGGCTTGCTGTCTACAAGAATATCGGCTCCTCGTAACTGATCGAGCCTTTTATATCGAAAGATAACCTGATATACCTTAGGATCCCTGGGTAATGTTTCTTTTAGTTTGATTTGTGGAAAACATCATCATTTGTTAATCCACTAACTGAAACAGGATAAACGTAATCTCCAACTTTCTTCCATTATTGAGTGGCTAGAAAATTATAATGACCTGACATTTGCAAAATATTTTCAAAAGTAGACCACAAAAGAGTACGACATTTATTTTCATCTTTAATATTGATGGAAAGATTACCAGTGGAATGTCACAGATGAAGTGACCTTTTAGATAGACTGGTATTATCAACCCATACATTAAATCTGTATGTAAAAAAAAGAGACTGTGAGTAAGGTGCATCTTTTTGCAATATATGGAAGTTTAATAATTAGTCACACTCACTCTGGCAATTTTCATCAGAACTAAATTGATCACTCTACTGGCAGAAAAACTTTTTTATAAACTTTATTCAAATCACTACAAAATAGGGAATAATTCATAATCTGGAAGCAGAATGTACCCACTAATTATAATTATTGTAGAGTTGATTCATTCACTAGAATTATGGTAATGTAAACCAACCTACTTCTTGGACTGATTTTCCTGTAATTGAAGGACACTCGCTGTTACTGAGTTTACCAAATGTTTGAAACCAAATTGTCAATAATTCTTCCGTTGTTAAAATAGCTGATATTTTCCATGAAACACTCTCTTGTCCATTACTTTGCTTTTAGATAAGGGGAGTTTAATTACAGTTTTGTCTGAAATTCTTAAACTCCTCTACTATTAGAGATCTGATACCAAGAATGTTTTAAAAATCTGGCTTTAGGTAAGAAAGGGGATGATCATTTTCAGTTATTGGATTTAAACAGAAGTAAAATGGGTTCTTAGTGCATTTTCTTTCTAAAAATTAAAATTTTCTCTGTATGACACATTCTTCTTAAACTGGCTTCTGAGTTCATTGTTTCCCTTCTCTAAAGAGCCCAGGGTTATAGCCTGACATTCTTTGTTTTCTCTTAAGATGTGATATGGGATCACCTTTAGTCACAGTACGAAAATAGACAAGGGCAAAACCTACAAGACAAAGAAGCCCGAATTTGAAAGTAAATTTTATCACATTCTCATTGTTTTTGGCCTAGAGCTCCTTTGTGAAATTATACCAGGGAAACTGATGGATTCTGGCCCTTTGATTATGAAGGTAAGATCCATCAAACTAACAAGACCCTCATTTTTTGTACCTCTTCAACACGATGGTTTAGCTCCTGAAGCTTGAACAATCAAATATAGATCATTTGAATGTCTCTTTACTTAGAAGAGTTTCCAAAATAGGGGATTTCCAGACTCGTGAATCCCATATTACTGTGACCATCCCTAGGTCACTGGAGGGAGAGTCACCCTTATGACATTTCTTCACAGTATCATCAAACATTTAATCCAGTCAGCCAAGGTAAGTGAACCCCTGTATACTCTCAATGCACTCAGCAGTCTACTCTAGGTGATGAAAAATATGGTGTGATTGGTTGATAATGGTCTCTTCTAGCTTAATCTGGAAAAGTGAAAGAGGTGAGAGTGAATGAAAATCTTTCTAGATCAGAAGATACCCAAGTCATGTGTTGGTTTACCAGCTGGAAAATAAGAGGAAAGACAATCAGTGCAGAAGGAAGACAAGGGTGATATAAAACAGCATGAGCTCTTTGAGATTGTATACACAATAGAAATGGTAGCTAATATTTAAACTAGCAATATGTGACAATATTACTGAAAGACTAGTAAAATATTGAAGTTTATAGATAATTTAGTTTCCTAAAGCTATTCAGGAGTACTGGGTTACCTCTAAGCAAATACCTCAACTAGTTCTATTTTCTTCTCTTTGCAAAGAAAATGAAACCATAGCTATATGGGGTCTCTGACTTCATTTCTAAAACAGCATGCTATGAGTCATAAGAAAAAAAGAATTTATATTCAGAAGCCAGAATCCCAGGCATGTTTAATATGCAGTCCATAGTGTCTTATGGCTATTACATAAGTGTCTGAAGCTCAGAGATGCGTTATATCTTGGGTGCAGTAACCAGAAATAAACCAGTCTGTATTCACAGATAGCAAGAGTAATGTAATATTGATTACCTCCATGAAAAGTAAAATAAAATAATGAGCTTATAATTTAGTATTTTATTGTGATAAACGTGTGACTGCCGTAGGGTCTTTGAGCATGCTGCTCTGCTCTGCTCACAGTGATATTTTCCCTTACAGTCAGAAAAGCTTCCTCTTTCCCCATTCTTTAGGATTCAGTTTAAATCTCAATGACTCAGACAGGCCTTCTTCCAGTGCTGTGCCACTATCCAGTCCCCTGTTCTCATGATCATATCCCTCTACGTTCTCGTAGAACTTGTCATGGGCTGCAATGACCTTGTTTGCCTATGTGTATTATTCTGAAAAAGAAGCCCCATAAGGGCTTGGGTTATTTGCCCTTATTATATAATGTAATGTACATGACATTATTGTATAACAGGACACAAGAAGGAAATTTGGTAAGGATTTATGGAAGAATATAAAGAAGAAAGGGGATAAAAAACTGGTTCAAATTCATCCTAAGGAGATGAATGGTGGTATTACTTCCTTTCCCTCCTTCCCTCCCTCTCTCCTTATTTCCCTTCCTTCCTCCCCTCCCTTCCCTTCCACTTATTCATAGGCCATGGGCCAGAATGCCTTTCACAATGTATTACATCCATATTATTATTCTTGAAAATTGGTGTGGAAATTAACTTTTGTACACATTATTTATAATTATTTTGGCAATTACCTTGCTCTGCAGCTTCACAGCTGCTAAATCTTGATTTCTCACTGATCCTTGGCTGGCAGCAGCTACTAATGCTACAGCCTGAAGATCTCTGCCTATCAGTCAAAGTGAACAGTCTGTTTGCAAATGTTTTTGAATGCCCAGGCGTAATTGGCCATTTAAACAAACATTTGAGTAAAGTTTTTAATAATGAAAGCATTCCCTTATTTATTTTATGCATCCTTATTTGCATCATGATCATATTTAACACAGAGACTGAGAAATAGCAATAGGAAGAGAAATGCATTTCTTGACGTTAATTTTACAAATGGTTCCATCAACTACTCTGTTGGTATCTTTCCTGTTTATATATATGAACTAGAGACAGTTGACAGTAGCTCCCCCGTATTATCTAGAGATCTACTAAAACGTGTACATCAAAATAATTTGAAATTATACTATTTTCTAAGTGCCTGTTATATTTGTGCATATAACATTCAAATTTCTGGATAAGTAAAATTTTAAAGTGTTTGAAGAAAGGTATCAGATTTCCAGAAAACTATGAATCATTAAGTCACCACACTATCATTTACTGTTATTTAATTCTAAATGAAAAAAATGAAAGGAAATATCACACAGAGTAAACCTGTTCAGCAGTGTTTGTAAATTTTACAAGTGGAATGAATATTTGTATATTTTGTGGATACTACATTCAGTTTTTTATTAAAGGCAATGGTTATTACTGACGCAGCTAATATTTAAATTTCCCAATGGTTGTTTTGTTTATATAATTCCTTTATTGGTCTCCAGAATTCTGACTAGATGAGAAAACTTTAAATGGGTAGGTCTTTTTCTATATTATTAATTTATCGTCTTTATTCAACAACGGTAATATAAGGAATGTTTAATTTTGTCCATTATAGCTATTTAGTTAAGGAATAGCTTCCTTCAGTTAAGGAAACCTCTATCTTCATTGTCATAAACTTTTTGATGTGAAGTTGTATATATGTGTGTGTGTGCATGTACATGTAAGAGGACACATTTATTTTTAAATAGCCATAAATTTTGTAATGTCTACTGTCAGTTTCCCTTATTTATATAATTTTCCTGAAAGAATGAAGATATTGATTTATAAAATGTGAATATCAAGATAAAATAATTTAGGGATTTTTTAAAAAGGTTATGCTTCCAATTAAAAAATTCCTTTAAAAGTGACAATAATTAGAGATAAAACAATTCCATTTTTACCTTGACTTAAATATCTGATATTCTATGATTGAATATATTTTCATAGCATTTTATGCCTACTATCATATTGATGGGATTTTATTGCTGTTATTTAAAGACAATCATAATCACTATTTTAAAACAATGTTTTCTGCACAGAGAGGGCACCAATCTTCTAAGTGGATATAATCTAGGATCTGAAGTCTGGACTGAAAATTATGACTAGATTGTTAGAAAATGTCCCCTCTGACTTTAAAGCTAATGAGCATTATTAATCATTGATACTGTTTTTTATTAACTCTCTGTAAGCAAAGTCTCAGAAAGTAAACTAGAAATTATCACTTGGGGAGAGAACTTTAATGAGATTTAGATAACAGTATGCAATTATATTAAGTGAAATATAAATTACAAGGAACTATAATCAAGGACATTATAGCAAAAAAGTGTTTTACTGATAAGAGTTTTGAATGATAAAAATTCTGAATAGTCAGATTAAAATATAATATTTAGTAACAGTGTTTCCAAAATGTAAACTTCAAGGGAAACTGTATTGCAAACAGACTGGAATATTATGGTCCACTTAGTAGACACACCACTATGTTAATTAATCTACCTGTGCTAGAGATGAAAATTTCATAGCTTGGGTATATAAAAGACTGCTTAAATCTGTTCACAGTCTTAACTTTCAACTGAAAATGTCCTGATTTTAAAATTTTTGGCAAAATAGATTATCCTCTGTAAAGAAATTAAGCTTAACGTTTGCAAGCACTCTGAATCTCTTGGCATTAATATTTCTGAATATAATTAAGAATTTAGATTTCTGGTTTATGAGTTTGTCCTTACAAATTTAATCTGTATTGTCTATTGGGAGATCAATTACCTCTGAGTAAACTGATAAATTAACCTTTGAATTTGTATACCTTGTATAAGGTCTTAGACTTACAGTGATTCCATAGGAGTAGCTGTCATACATATACTTGGTGAGTTAAAAATTATAGGTTGGGGTCATACATGGTGACTGACATCTGCAATCCCAGCACTTTGGGTTGAAGAGGCGAGAGGATGGCTTTAAGTCTAGGAGTTCAGGAAAAGTCTGGGCAATATAGAAAGACCCCATCTGTATTAAAAATTAAATAGGTAGAATAGTAAAATGCATAGTTGTTGCTACTCCACGCAACCTGGGAAAACATGTAGAGACACATTATTTTTTCCCAGGTAGTACTGAAATTTGAAGTTGCTTTATTCCAACCAAATATCAGGATAGTCCAAACACACAGCTTTGAGACTGATAGTTTGGCAGTGCCCCCACTCAAATCTCATCTTGAATTCCAACTCCCACAATTCCCATGTGTTGTGGGAGGACCCAGTGGGAGGTAATTGAATCATGGGGTGGGTCTTTCATGCACTATTCCTGTGATAGTGAATAAGACTCATGAGATCTGATGGTTTTAAAAAGGGGACTTTCTCTGCACAAGCTCTATTCTCTTGTCTGCCACCATGTGAGATATGACTTTCACCTTCCACTGTGATTGTGAGGCCTCCCCAGCAATGTAGAACTGTAAGTCCAATAAGTCTCCGCCCAGTCTCAGGTATGTCTTTATCAGCAGTATGAAAACAGACTAATAAAGAGGCATAGTGTATATATGTGTGCATACATATATATATATATATATGCTTTCATGTTCTATTTCGCAGGTACATACAGAAACAAGTGACAGGGATTGAAGTCCTTTTTAAATTATTGATCGTGTTTTATAATCCGTGTCATTTTGTATGAATGCAGACAGATAGAACTATTTACACTTTATGTGAATACCTAAGCCTAATGATGTTACTGTATTTAAGCTGACTTATGTGGAATACAGAGGAAGATCAGTCGCAGAACTAAAAGAGTACAATAATGGTTGAAGATGTGTATGAGAACAGAATAGACACAATTCCATTCTGAGATCCCCCTATTTCACCATTCCTTAGTGAGGTGGCGATGGAATTAGTATCAAGACAATATATTTTTATAGTTAATGTCACATGCATTAAGTACATGTTATCTGTTTCATAAATAATATGTGGTTTAGTCCATAATTCAGGTCAGTCAATTTTGTTTTATACTTACTCTTAATGAAGACAAGAATTTAATTAAATTTTTAAGAACTGTGATTCCAAATCTGATGACCATCAACAGAAATTGAGAAAAGTCCAATTCAGCAGCTCTCCTTAGAATAATGGCACATTTATAAGACTGATTTCTGTCTAGAAATCCATACATTATGAGGTACAACCAAAAATAGTCAACAACTGGAAGCATTCTTTATAAAACATATATAATATATAATATCATTAAAAAGTTGTCACTCAGTTTACCATATTATTAGGTTATTTGAATTTCACAAAACATTTGTGAAAAATAGTGTCTATACACATTCATCTTAAAATATGACAACAAGGTATACTCTTTCAGTGACATGTTAGAATTTCAGGCATTGCTTCATTCCCATGAAAATAATTTAAGCATCCTAATAGTTTATCCTAACAAATTTGCCACATCCTGGAGCCTCAAGGACACATTGTCAGAAATATTTTTGAATGGACCATTTCCAAAGGAACATCATTTAATTGAGTCAAGCAAACTTTGAGATTTTATTCAGTGGCATTACTAAGCACTGTGATAAGTGCTAGGTGTACAGAACATCAGAGTGTAATCCCTGTCCTGGAGGCATGTGGAGTAAGTGACAGAGGCAGGCCATAAATAATTCTGTACAATTATGGGAAACAGTGTCACTGTGCTCTGGAGAGACAAAGGAGGCAGAAAGTGACCATGCCCAGGGCGTCAGGGAACAAATAGAAAAGGGATGGGACATTTGAAGACATGTAAAGGCATTTACCAAATTGAAAAGTTGAGGTAAGACTTTCTCAGTCTTTGTTTTGTTTTGTTTTGAGACGGAGTCTCACTCTGTCACCAGGCCTGAGTGCAGTGGTGCGACCTCAGCTCACTGCAACCTCCCCTCCCAGGTTCAAGCAATTATCCTGCCTCAGTCTCCCAAATAGCTGGGACTACAGGTGGGCGCCACCACCCCCAGCTAATTTTTGAATTTTTAGTAGAGACAGGGTTTCACCATGTTGACCAGGCTAGTCTCAATCTCTTGACCTCGTGATCTGCCTGCCTTGGCATCCCAAAGTGCTGGGATTACAGGCGTGAGCCCCAGCCCCCCACCCGGCTTTTTTTTTTTTTTTTTTTTTTTTTTTTTTTTTTTAGAGATGGTGTCTCCCTCTATTGCCCAGGCTGGAGTGTAATGGCACAATCTCGGCTCACTACAACCTCTGCCTCCTGGGTTCACGTGATTCTCCTGCCTTAGCTTCCTGAGCAGCTGGGACTACAGGCATGTGCCCCTATGCCCAGCTAGTTTCTTGTATTTTTAGTAGAGACGTGGTTTCACCATATTGGCAAGGCTGGTCTGATCTGGAAATCCTGACCTCGTGATCCACCCACCTTGGCCTCCCAAAGTACTGAGATTACAGGCTTGAGCCACCACGCCCAGCCTTGTTTTTTTTTTTTTTTTTTTTTATTTTGATACAGGGTTTCGCTCTGTTGCCCAGGCTGTAGTGCAGTCGTGCAATCTTGGCTCACTTCAACCTCTGCCTCCTGGGCTCAACATACCGTCCTGCTCAGCCTCCCAAATAGCTGAGACTACAGGCTTCCCAGTCTTTGTGCAGGACACAGAGCATTATTAAAAAAGGAAAGTCTATTAAAGGATTGTGAGTATCCTACTATAATTGAGGTACAGTGTGTGAAGGAGACTGTCTGCAGTTAAGCCAGAAAGACAGGATATGATCAGGTCTGGCTGAGTCTGTTATAGCATGACATACATTTTGGATTCTATCTGATAGGGTGATTGGGTGTTATTAAAATTTAAAAGAATATTGTGTAATAATAATAAAATTTTGGAAAACATAAAACAGTAAAAGTATCACAAGTATCTGCCTATTCTATCAGACATTGAGTAAATAGAACAATGACTGACTGCCTCTCCCCATGGCCCTGCCAAAGAGATTTACATCCTTATCCCCAGAACCTCTGAGTGTATTACATGAAGGACTTTGCAGATGTGATTAAGTTAAGGAATTTAAGATGTGAGGTTTATCCTGAATTATCCAGGTCAGCGCCATGGGATCACAGGAGCTTTTTTATAATGGACAGGGGGAAGCAGATGAATCAGAGGCAGGAGGAGAGGCAAAGGAAGGTGAGTGAGTGTGTGTGTGTAAGAGAGAGTGAGTGAGCTAGCTGGGGCGGGGGGTGGGGGTGGCGGCGGTGAGGGTGGGGCAGAGAGAGAGGAAAGGAGACAGGGAGGAAGAGAGAAAGAGTCTGAGATTTAAAGATGCTACACTACTGACTTTGAAATAAAGGAGCGAGCCATGAGCCAAGAAATGCAAGTGACCTCTACAAACTGGAAAAGTCAAGGAAGTGAATTCTCCCCTAGAACCTCCAGAAGGAAAGCAGTCCTTCTAATACCTTGATTTTAGGGATTCTGATCTCTAGACTTGTCAGATAATACATCTGTGTTGTTTTAAGCCACTAAGTTTGTAGTGAATTCTTACAGAGCCTGTAGGAAACTAATCCAGCATGTAAACTCCAAGAGGCCAAGGCTTGTATTTCTCTAAGAGAGTCATAAATCCATCTTATTCTTGCCACAGAGTAGATGCTTAAAAGTCATTTTGTGATGAAGATTTCATCAAGAACATGAAAAATGACAGACTGCAAACAACAGGCTGTATGATTTATTGGAAGCCGATTTTAGACTGTTGTCAATGAAATGTTTTTAAAGTAGGACTGTGATATGATTCGATTTGGACTTTAGAACTGAACTCTAATGGATATGAGCTAAATAGATGGGGATAGCAGAAAGAAAAAACAGCTAAGAGGTATTAAAGTGTGTAGAGATTGAGTCGTAAGGTTTTTACTGAGACAAAGATGAGGGAAAGGGGAGGAAGGAGGCAGGCACAGGGGTATTGTGATTGAAGTCACTTAACTAAGGCATGATCAGTTGATAATCAGGGATTACCTGGACAATGGATTCTAGCCCGAATTTGAGTTCTACTGTGACCTTTAAAAAAAAGCATAAATTTTTTTGGCAGCTTTATTGTTTAACCCTAATTTAGGAAAAAAACGGACAAGGACTTGTTGAAAAATATATACGATAATTGACTCATGACTGGCATATTTGAAGCAAAAACTAAGGTGCAAAGAGTTGTGCTACAGTGAGTTTTTTAGATGCCAAAAAGTACTTATTGGTCACTATGTTAACATTTATGCTTTTTTTAAATCCATTTACCTCTTTGTTATTTGAGGAAAATTACACTTTATGTTTTTCATTCTCTTCTGTGAAATGCCATTATTTCCTGAAATGGCTCAGTTGCACTTAATAGTGAAGCTTATTAAAGAGTTCTGTTTTGTTTGTATCACACTGTCTTATATAAAACACAACAGCTGCAGGACAAGACCATAAATGAATGCTATTTCTCAGTTCATAGCCTTCAAATACTGTGACTCATTAAAAACCTGATGGGTAAATTGCCTGGTATCTCATTTTCAATATAAAGAAATGGACGACACAGGGAATGTGTGGCTGGTGTCCTTTCAGCCTAGAGAAAATTACCACAACTTCACATAAAAGAAAAGTTAATTTTGTCTCTTTTTGTCAATGTTGGACAAAAGGCAACTTTAATCTTTTTTTTAGTATGTTAAACAAAATTCCACATTGATAAAAATTCTTCCTAGAGATTAAGGATTCACCTCTATAAGAAGTAATTGATTTTCTTCATGCCTAATTGATAAATATTAAAAATCTGTTACCTTAGGAAGAAAACAAATTCAAATGGCTAAATGAATCTTTCAAACGTTCATTTTGTCTTGTTTTTAATACCAAACCTACAAACATTGACCTTTCATTTTTTTCTGTGCTGAATTGAACTAGATTCAGGAATAAATATGGATGATTAAGAGAAGGCACTATCCTGAAAAGCACATCATTTAGTGATGGATTTAGGTATACAGTCAGTTCTATGGTGGAGCTAGGGAAACTAATGTAATTCTGATTGGAGAGGAGTTCATAGGCGAGTGGGCAGGGAAGGCTTCCCAGCCTGCGAGCTCCAGGAGGGTAGGAACTATGTATTCTTCAGTTATAGATTATTCACACCCAAGAAATGTCAGGAACCTGGAAAAAACTATCCAATGCTCCCTCAATACAGAAAGTGATATTTAAATAAGTCTTGACAAATGTGCAGACCACTGCAAGTTAGGCAAGAAGGAATGGTGCTATAGGTAAAGGTATGAGATGCTTGTAACAGGTGGGTCATTGTTATAGACCTACAGGACTGTACCTGCAAGGTTAAGTAGAGAAGACATGACTGGAAAAAGCTGACTGAGGTTAACCTGTGAGGGACTTTGAAGGTCTTTATGTGTGAAATATATTCTTCTGGAGCATTTAAAAGCTGATATGGTTTGGCTCTTTGTCCCCACCCAAATCTCACCTTGAAGTGTAATAATCCCCACATGTGGTGGGAGGTAATAGAATCATGGGGGCAGGTTTTTGTTGTGCTGTTCTTGTGATAGTGAATAAGTCTCATGAGATCTGATGGTTTTATAAATGGGAGTTCCCCTGCACATGCTCTCTTGTCTGCTGCCATGTAAGACTTGCCTTTGCTCCTCCTTTACCTTCCACCATGATGGTGAGGCCTCCTCAGTCATGTAGAACTGTGAGTTCATTAAACTTCTTTTCTTTCTAAATTACCCAGTCTTAGGTATGTCTTTGTTAGAAGCATGAGAACCAACTAATACAAACGCTTTAGGAATATTTTCAACAGATGAAATTCGAGATCAAGGAACACTCTTACAAAGAAAGAATGGAAGATAGTTTTGAGGGTGATTAGATAGTCAAGTGGCAAGAAAACTTGCTAGTAGATCACTACAATTTTCCTGAGACAATTATAAATGTATTATAACATATTATTAGGACTTCTAAGTGTGGAAGATACTTTATATTTTTCTGAAAAATAATATTTGTGAATTTCATTTACATCATCTGGTGAACTTTAGTCTAACAAAGATACAGATAATCATTGGATATGTCTGAAAATCCCGGTAGAAGAAATCCTTTATTCAGGTGCCCAGTTATTTTTCTGAATTCATTAGGAGAGTGAACTCCAATTTAGGAAATAGATTTCAGTCATGTTCAGCCAGCAGAAATTTGCAGAAAGATTGCAATCAATCTTAAAAAAAAGCAATACATACTAATTTCTCAAATTCTAGGAGCTTTTAGAGTAGCACCTCCACCTGCCATTATGAAACTATTAGTTCACAGTGAAATGGAAGTGAGTATAGAAAGAAGTTGGAGATTTGATTATCGGAAAAAGGAATATGGCTATACCAAGTTCTGAATGCACCGACTTTTAACAGGAATTACTATTACTAGTTTTCTAATTATATTTTGGTACTAGGTTAAGCGCATGCTTACTTAGGGAAAAAAAAATACTAAATAAGAAATAAAATATTGTATGTTAAATATATATCTTTGATTTTATCTGGACTCTATTTGGCAGAGTATATGTCAACTAGGAAAAGAAATTCTTAACTGTGATAAGAAATATTTTTGAATTAAATTTATCAACAGATATTTATCAAGCACTTACTGCTTACTGTGTGTCACTAACTCTTTAGGCACTGGAAATATTGCAGAGAACAAAAGAAAGCACACGTTCTCATGGAGCTTCCTTTCCGTGGAGAAAGTCAGAATCAATGAAGAAGCAAACTACTCTGTGACAGGTAGTGGTAAAGGCTAGGAATAAAAGTAAAACAGGGTGAATGATAAAGAAATGACATTAGAAGAATACTAAAATGGGATAGAAAATCAGAGAAGTCCTCTCTGATAAAGTGACAATTGAGGGGGAAACTGAACCAAAAATAACACCAGGATATCTGGGAGAAGAGCTTTCTACATGTACAGAGCAGCAAGTGCAAAGTCCCCATAGTTAGAGAGCGCTTGACTTGTCCGTGGAACTGCAGGGAGGCCAACTGGGTGGAACAAGCTGAGTAAGATGAACAGGGGTAGGAATTGAAACAGGAATCCTTATATCCCTGTGTTTAAAATGAGATGACATTGATCATGCCTTGGCTTCCATCATAAATGAATCACTCTAGCATTCCTGGGAAGAGACTCTGGGTCTAGAAAACAAGGGTTGGAAGCAGGAGGCTATTTCAGGGGCCCAGGTGAGACATAATAGTGGCTGAGACTAGGGTGGCAGCTGTGGATGTTTTGGAAAATGGTTATGAATATATCTTGAAATTTGTGTCTACAGGATTTTCTGTTGGATTAATTCAGTGTGTGACAGAAAAGGGGGAATTCATTATTTTAGAGATGAGTTTCTGAAAGAATGAACTTGTTTTCTGAGTGAGGAAATTGGAAGTTAAAAAAAAAGATTTAAGGCCTTAGTTGAGGTAGGACAAAATGAAATTTGATTTTCCTATTAGATATCAAAATGGAGATGTCAGGTAAGCGTAATATATGTAAGATTGAACTTCAGGAGAGAGGCTGAAGCTGGAGCTATAAATTTAAGGATTTTAAGAAATACAGGTGGTGGTTGTAGGTATGGGTTTGATGAGATCTCCAAGAACTACATTTAGGTGGAGAGGTAAATACGGTTGAATAAGCACTGCGAAATTATAGTCTAGAGGTATCTTTGTGATAACTCTTTAGAAAAACTGGATGAGAAAGGGAGATCTTTTGAAAAATAGAGTAGGCCAAATGTCTACATCCTATTTCTTGAGATGGGTAGCATGAGTAATGCCCCAAAGCCAAGTGGTGAGCCTAAACTTACCCCCAACAGGCTGCAAGGAAGCTCTTCCCACTCTACACCAGGATGGTGTTAGGGAAGATGAAGTAAAGGGACAGACTTTTATCCCTGACAAGCTGTAATGAGGTCTCACTCTATTGTGTCAGGAGATCATAGGGAGAGTCCAGCCCCCACCCACTCAGCAGTATATGAGGCATTTCTTCACCTCTCACTAGGCTTGTGGAGAGTCAGGACTTTTACCACCACCCAGTGGTAATGAGGACACCTCCCATATCCTGGTGTCAGTGGAGAGGTAGGGGGAAGTAGAACTACCACTTCTACCATAAATAATGAGGAGTATCTTCCCCGTCAATATCAGCAGAGGTCAAGTGGGGAATCCGGACTTTTATCCACACCTCGCAGTCATTAGGTGGTGCTCTCTCATAGCCTGCAGTAATGGAGTGTGTGGAAATCAGCTAAAATGGAAGATTGAAATATCTGGAGTCCCCTACACGTAATACTCCAAATGTCCGGGTTTCAACTGAAAACCACTCATTAAACTAAGTTGGACAGGAAGATGTCCAACTTAATAAAAGACAATAGATACCAACAACAAGATGACAAAGATGTTTTAGAGCAAAGATTTTACAGCAGCCATCCTAAAAATGATTCAAACAGCAACTGCAAATACATTTGGGGTAAATGTAAAACATAGGAAAAGAAGGTAAGCTGAGAAATATAATTGAGGTAGGACAGAATGAAATTTGATTTTCCTATTAGATAACCTATAACCTCCTGTCTGTTGTCCCAGCTACTGAAGAGACTGAGGTGGGAGAACCGTCTTGAACCTGGGAGGTGGAGGCTGCAGTGAGCCGTGATGGCACCACTGTACTCCAGCCTGGGTGACCTAGTGAGACCCTGTCCCCCCCCAAAAAAAGCACCAAAAACATGCTCACAACCACAACTGTAAAACATAGGAAATCTCAACATAGTGATACAGTCAGCAGAGAATTTACTTTAAATGGATATGAATGAAGTTGTGGTTGTGAACATGTTTTTGGTACTTTTTTTTTTTTTGAGACAGGGTCTCACTAGGTTACCCAGGCTGGAGTACAGTGGTGCCATCATGGCTCACTGCAGCCTCCAACTCCCAGGCTCAAGAAAGTTCTCCCACCTCAGTCTCTTGAGTAGCTGGGACGACAGGCAGGAGCCACCAACCCTAGTTAATTTTCTGATATTTTGTGGAGCTAGGGACTACCTACATTGCCTAGACTGGTCTTGAACTCATGGGCTCAAGTAATCCTCCTGTCTCAGCCTCCCAAAGTGCTGGGATTACAGGCATGGGCCAACACTCCTGGCTGTGCATTTTTTAAGTTGGAGAGGTTTTGGGGTAAGGGAAAGGAAAGAAATTAATGCTGACTATAGGGGAAATTAGAAAACAGGGAATATGCAATGAAAGGTATTCACTAACTCAGTCAACTGATGGGGAATTTTAGTGGAGGTTACATGGACAAGGTCTTAGTCTAGGACATGAAAGTGCAAAGGAGGTTAAGATCTGCTTCTGCCTTTTAGAAAATTAAAATCTAGTTAGGAGACAGGACACACGTAAAAAGAAAACAAGGTCTACCTGTTTATCTGAGTATGAATCAATGGGCAGTAAAGTATCATTTAGCTCAGCTGTTTAAGCTAAGGTCCTGTGATGTACTTTTAGACATATCTATCACCTTTTGGGTTTTCATTTAAATAATAATCTGTAAAATAATGTAAATATATTCTCTGACATCTGGATGGCAGTCTCCTACCTGCAAACACTGGATTATTTCACGTACGTTGTGTTTATCATTCATTGCATGGTAATCAGGTAACACTGCTTTAATTTTCTTTCTTTTTTAAAATAGAGACGGGGGTGAGGTGGAGCTCACCATATTGCCCAGGCTGTTCTCGAACTCCTGGGCTCAGACAATCCCCCTTTCTTTCCTTCCTTGGTCTCCCAAAGTGTTACAGGTGTGATCCACCACACCCAGCCAACACTGCTTTAATTTTAATGAACTAATGAGAAAGAAAAATGGTGGGCTTAAGAGGTAAATGATGCATTTGAAACCAGGTAAGACAAATGACATTGTAGAGTATAGAAAGCATGAATGTTTTGGAATATTTTGAATGAATAAAAGTGTTGGGAGAATTGCATCATCTTACAGAACATGGCATAATTTATAGTCCTGCCATAATATTCTAGTCCATGAAATGATGCAATCTTCCCTGCACTTTTCTTAAGCTTGCCAGTGTACAAAAAGTAGCAATTAATACAATATTCACATAGTGGGTGAGGATTTATTTTCATTCATCTTTTTCACTTGAGTGATACTAGTTTCATTACATTGTTAGTATTAATTACAAACCATTTGATTTTATAGTTATATACAATCTGTAGGAAGAAAGATTTTATGGAAAAGCTTATGTTAGTACTTATTTATATGATACTACAGTGAAACTAATTTAAGTCAGCACGGGTGATCTATGGGATGTTTTTCCCTTTAAAATGGATTCACACCTTCTCCAAGTTGGAGAAATACTGATTTAAGTTGTTCAGCAGATGACTTGCCTGATGCCATCAGAGGTTTAGGGAGAAGATAGTAGAAAAATTGCAGCTGGGAGAGGGTGGAACAGGCAGCCATATTAGATCATAAGTGCAATCAGGGCTCTGGTGATGAGAATATGAATTATGAGCAGCAGGGGGAAGAGAGTTAAAGAACTCCCACTGGCCGGCTTCGGGAATTGGCAGAATAATGGTGCAAATAACAGAAAGGAAGGACTGGACAGGGGAAACTGACTATGTGGGAAAGATTTTTCATTCTATTTTATTTTAAAGAAAATTAGAGAAATCAGGTAAAAGAAACAATAAAATGTCATGCTTGAACCCAGGGAAGGAAAATTAAATTAATATTATGTGTAGATAATTGCTTAAAAATGAGAGAAATGAATTAGATAAAAATGAATAATTTCAAAGGAGCACAGTGTAGAAGGCAAAAATAACATGCATGGAAATCCAAACAATATATTCAGCCACTTCAGGAGTGAGAATTAATGAACCCTGAAAAATTAGGCTCATAAGATGTGAAGTAAAGTAGATGAAAATTGTAAATTTGCTTAAAGTAATTCATCATTTTGGAAACTTAGATAGGTTTTAAAATCTACAAGATATCAATAATCCCCAAAAAGTGCAAAACTTTACAATGCATTTTGTAAGTTTGTATTTTAGATGAAAAGTTATATCTGTTCTTGAAATTCTACATGTGAAAAAACTGCAATTGTGTTAGAAAACAGAAAAGAAATACAGTAGCATTTCACTACTTATATTTGGTTAATGCATTTTATTAACATTCATTTATCTGGATTGAGGGTTTTCACATATTTTCTAGGGAAATACCTGACTTAGGTTTTTACACTGTAGACCCAAACGTGTTTCTACATCTGTTACTTAAGAACAAATCTAGTCAGAGGCACAATTATGGGCAGAAAGACATACACGCAAGATCCCATAAAAATTGAAAAATAGGCAAATCTAACTTGTAGTGATGGAAGTCAAAATAGTGTTTACATCTGGGGTGAGTGTTAACTGGGTGGAATGTGGAAAATGTTCTTTCTTGTGACACAGATGGGTAGTTCCACTCAGGTGTAGACATAAAAATGCATTATGAGGTACAGCCAAATATGCTTCATGTATTCCACTGTATACATATTTTCCCCATTAGAAAATGAAAGAGAAAGAATAAAGAGTAAACCTGTATGTATGTCAGTGAAACTAACAGAGACTGCAAGAGGTGAAGTTTCACCTTCTGTGAAGAGAAATACAGGGATTCAGATGTGAAGTTATCACATCTTGAAGATTTTGCTACAGTCAAAATCTTTGGTATGTTCAAATGCAAATACCAAAAGAAAGCGAAAGAAGGTAATTTTACCCCAATCCAAGATGGAAGATTTTTTTCTTTTTTTGGACAGAGTCTTGCTCTGTCACCCAGGCTGAAGTACAGTGGCACGATCCTAGCTCACTGCAACTTCCGCCTCCCGGGTTCAAGCGATTCTCCTGCCTCAGCCTCCCAAGTAGCTGGGATTACAGGCAAATGCCGGATCTCATGCATGACTGCAAGCTCCGCCTCCCGGGTTCACGCCATTCTCCGGCCTCAGCCTCCCGAGTAGCTGGGACTACAGGCGCCCGCCACCTCGCCCGGCTAGTTTTTTGTATTTCTTAGTAGAGACGGGGTTTCACCGTGTTAGCCAGGATGGTCTCGATCTCCTGACCTCGTGATCCGTCCGTCTCGGCCTCCCAAAGTGCTGGGATTACAGGCTTGAGCCACCGCGCCCGGCCTAATTTTTGTATTTTTAGCAGAGATGGGTTTTGCCATGTTGGCCACGCTGGTCTGGAACTCCTGACCTCAAGTGATCCACCCACTTGGCCTCCCAAAGTGCTGGGATTACAGGTGTGAGCCACCACACCCAGCCAGGAAGATTTTTCTGAATTTACACTGTTAACAGAAAACAAAAACAATGTGCCTCACTCCTCCTTTCTCCCATGGAGTCAATTTCCTGTCTCATTCCAAGGACCTGGATTCAATTCTTGACCAGATGTGCAAGTGCACAAGACCCACAATAGCTACGCTCCAGACCAGAGTGGAGCATTCTTTTCAGGCTTTTGAGGAAATACTGGACTCTTCTTTCACATAGCATGGAACATAGCAACTAGAGGCATTGTAATAGTTCTGAATCAAGAGGATTAGAGAAAATAGAACCCAAGCATGGTTTAAAACTGAATAACCATATTCTCACCAATGCCCTAATGAATGTATAAACTAGTCAATTGAATTAATTGCAGGAGGCAAGCTTCCCTTAAAAGCAAATGAATTTATTCAACTAATTTGTGCTTGCTCTCTCTGTTTTTACTTAAGATGGAGACTGATTAGAAAAGAGATCTGTTTCTAGTATTCCCACCCGGATGGATAAAAGGAACTCTGACTAATATGTCTTATACCAAGTCTGATAACAGCTAATTGCCTGGGATACAAAGTTCCTGCTCGTATCTTTCTTAAAATAACTCATGACTTTGATATGTTTTATTTCAGCTAATCTCTGAAACATTGTTGACTTTTTAAGTCTTTCCCCCCAACAGAAAATAAAGAACTCGTGAAGGATATTGCTGATAGACACTACATCATAATTAAAATCTATCCATAAAGTCATACCATTATTAGTATTTGGCTGTATTTTGGAAAAATTGGTTCTGAGATACAAGAACTAATTTTTCACTTGCTATCTTGTTCAGTTACTTTTTGTCTGGTTTTTATGAAAGATGTACATGCAGTGGTGGTGCGGGTGGGTGGGTGGATGGGTGTAGGTTAAGGACACAGCATCAGGATTTGTAATTTGAGTTATTACTATTGTATAAAGAGAAAAAAAGCAGAGGTAGCTAAGGAACTTTAGCATTCATGGTGCAGGTAGACTCATAAAAGGGTAGAAATAGAGTTTTAGAGATTCTCTACGTAGTGGGTGGCAAACTATGACCAACAGGCCAAATCCAGCCTGTCAGTAAGATTATACAGCCTAGGAGCTAAGAATGATTTTTACAGATGAACAAATACAATACATTTGATGATAGAAAACATTAACTTTGAGCCCCAACTCAGTGAAGTCTATCCGCCTTAAAAAGGTTTTCATTCTTCTCATGAGGAGACCTATATTGCAAAAACAAGTCTTTACTATTATATTTAAATTATATTAATAAAATTTATTTTCTTTCTATATAAACACCTATATAATATCCTTGATTTTGCTTCCTGGCACATAGAGCCTAAAATATTACTATCTAGCCCCTTAAAGAAAAGGTTTTCTGACCCCTGACCTAGTACAGTGCTTTTCACATTTTATCATGAGTAAAAAACACATGGAAGTCTTGTTAAATCACAGATATCTTGGTCACACATGCAATTTCAAATTCAGAATGCTTGGTGCAGGGCCTGATAATTTGCATTTCTAACAAGGTCCCAGGTGACGGTAATGCTGCCAGTCCTGGCAGCACATGCTGAGAAATCCTGGGCTACATTAATCTCTGCATTGGAGGGAGTTCAGGCCAATAAGTTATGTCACTCACTCAGTGTCACACCTGTAAAGTATCAGAATTATATATCAGATAGAGCTTTTGGCTTCAGATTTAGAGTTCTTTTTAGTAAAACAAAACTTTTATTGGCCTAATGAATTCCATACAAACGTGCAACGAATTAAGAAAGAAAATTCAAACTGAAATCTATTTATCTGTAGAATGATGCCTCAAGGGTACAAACCCTATCATTTTGTAGGCCTAATGACTTTTGAAAGATGTTTTCAAGGACACATTAAGCAGCCATGAATCTGTTCTTAAATTCATCAGGCTGTATGCAACATGCATCTGGCCCCAAATCAATAAGACCATGGGGAAAATACCTATGCAGTGAGTTCTACGTGGCAGGTTATTAATCTAATGAGGCTATTCTAAACTGCTGTCAACAAAATCACCAACCTGTCCATTGTGTCTCATTCTCATAAAGTCATTTCTCATCCACTAAATAAACCCTCTGAAGAAATCTGAGATTGATGGAAAAAAAGGCCTTTAAAAATCTAGCTTGGTAATTTTGCCAGGAGCTATTTTTTGCAATTAAATTTCACAAAGTGTGTGGTCTCAATCTTGACATATTAAATTCAAATTTCCCTTTTTTTTTTTGGCTTAGAAATGAAAAAGTGAAATTAGCTCATCCATTGTAATGATATAAACTTAAGACCTCCACCCTTTTGCCATAAAATTAGACAATTTGGGGAGAATGACATCAGCAAAATGGCCAATGAGAAGCCCCTAGCACCTGCCCCCTCCCCAAAGACAGTCAAATCCATGAATAAATAATTACATTTCGATGAAAATAACTAAAAGAGAGCACGGGAGCATGTAAAAGTAATTGTATAGTGCACTGAAACCCAGGAAGGCCACCTAGAGAACAGAAGGAAACACTCTACCTCTACCACTCTGTCTCCCAGTTGGGATCGATCGAGTGAGAACTAGCAGCAACTTCTCCTTGCAGGGAAAAGGAAAGTAAGAAGCCAACAGCCCCATAACCACGTTGGACAGTCCTCACCACTGGGGACTTCTGCAGTCTTCATAGGCACTGATTCCAGTTGAGGGAGCTGCCTCGAGTCCACATGGCTGTGTCCCTCCTAAGAGGGAACTGATGCTATGTCCTAGCCCCAATGAGCCACACAGCTACTGAGCTGCACAACTGTAAACGTGGAGCCACTGCTGGAATGCATCTTGCTCTGAGGGCAAGTAGTCACAGCATCTGTCAATCCCTGAGGTCTTGTCACCATTGAACTACCCCTACACCTGGTAGCCAGCCTTCACTGAACTAATCTGCTACTATGCCCTACCTCGTGAGGCCAAGCTGTCACAGAGCTGGTCCATCTACCCCTACCAGTAACTGTTGCATTTTGCCCATCAGGGCCTGAGCTGAAGCAATACATTGCCTGCTAGGAAACTGATGTCTTGACTGAGCTGAGTAGCCATACATCCATGGCTGAGCTGACATGGTACCCTGAGGCCCTGAAAAACAGGGCAGAGGCGGAGCTGGAACAGCCCAGGCCTACAGGCAAAACAACAGACTCTAGGGGGCTAGTCCACTGGGAGTCTGGGATACCACAATGTTCCATCATCTCAGGGGCCAGAGTCACCCCTATGGAGTGCACTATACGGTGGGAGCTGAGTTGAACTGTGCTCTATTGGTTCTATTGCAATTGTGTGCTGCTCCCCAGGACAAAGCCTCCAGAACACCACTTGCTCCTTAGGGTTGGGCCAGTGCTGTGTCCTTCTCCCACAGGATCATATTCATAGCTACAACCCAGTCTTTTGGGCCTCTACTCTGGGGGGTGCCTCATAATCACCGTCCTTGGCTTTTTGGACACTTTACATCCAATCCTGCCTTGGAGAGTGAAGCTGCACCACAAGACCCAGGTGCCAAAGTTGCTTTATGAGAACCTGACCCCAGGATCTTGGCTCTATAGCTGCTCTCATGCCTGTGCTCTGGAGCCCAGAGCTCCTGCAGCAGCTTGTGGGCTGTGGCAGACCTGATACCAAGAGGATCATTCTCAGCTAAAACTCCACATCCTAGGGAAAAGGAGAACTACCAAAGCCCTTGTCACTAAGGACCCCAACAACCTACTCTGCCATTGCCACAAAATTCTGCAGCATAGGCCACCCATAGTCATGCTAACATTGGCCAAAGCTGAAAAAGCTGCATGGAAACTGTACTACTTCATCTACTCAGAATCAGAGCCACCACGGCCTTCCCAACTGGTAGATTAAGATCCAGTAATTTTAATCTGGTAGATTAATTATCCAGTAATTTACCCAAAAGAAAAATAAACTTATGAGTTGCCTGAAAAAGAATTAAAAAATAATTTTTAAGAAACTCAGTGACATACAAGAGAATAAAGGTAGATAATAACAGAAAAACAATCCAGGATCAAATGAGAAATTTAATAAAGAGATGGATATAAATAAAAAGCAAATAGAAATCGTGGGGCTAAAAAATTCATTGAATGAAATAAAAATACAACACAGAGCTTCAACAGCAGACTAGCTTAAGCAGAAGAAAGAATCTCTTAACTTGAAGAACGTCTTTTGAAATTACCCGGTAAGAGAAAAAGAGTGAAGACAAACTATGAAACTTATGAAATACTAGTAAGTGAACAAATATTTGCATTGTAGGCATTTCATGGGAAGAGACAAAGATGGAAAAAGAATGCTTATTTAATAATAAAAATGCTGAAATCTTCCAAAGTCTTGGAAGAGATATGGACATCCAGATACATGGGGCTGAAAAGACTCCAGACATGTTCAACTTGAAGAGGTCCTCTCTGACATACATTATAATTAAATTGTTAAAATCAAGGCGAGATAATTTTAAAAGCAATGAGAGAAAAGCAACAAGTCACATATAAGAAAATCTTTGTTAGACAAACAGCAGCTTTCCCCGCAGAAATCTTGTGAGCTAGGAGACAATGTGCTGAAAGAGAAAAAGAAAAAACCTGACAGTCAAGAATATTATACCCAGCAAAACTTCAGAAATAAGAGAAATAAAGCCTCAGGCATGTAAAGTTGATGGAAATCATCACCACTAGACTTAGAAGAAATGCTTAAGGGAGTCCTTCAAGTAGAAAAAAAGAACACTAATAACATGAAAACACATGGAAGTATAAAAGTTACTAGTAAAGGTAATTATATAGTCAAATCCAGAATAATACTGTTATGATGCTCTATCATATATATCTCTAGTACGAAGGCTAAAAATCAAAACAGTCAAAAATAATGATAGTGACAATAAGTGATTAAGAAATACATTATGTAAATTGTGAGATCAAAAGTATAAATTGTGTGAGGGGAGGGCATATAATTTTTTATGTGATGGAAGTTATGTTATCAGTGTAAAGTAGCCTATAATAACTGTAAGAAGCTTTATGTAAGACTCATGGTAACACAAAGTAGAAAACTATAACATACATAAATGATGAAGAAAAAGGAATAAAAATATAGCACTACAGAAAATAACCAAATCTCAAAGATAAACAACAATAAAGAATGCAAGGAACAAAAGATCTACAAAATGACCAGGAAACAATTAACAAAATGCCATTAGTAAGTCCTTATCTATCAATAATTACTTTAATATAAATGGATTACATTCTATCGTCAAAATACATAGAGTGGTTGAATGAATACTAAAATAAGATCTGAGTTTATGCTGCTACAAGAGACCTACTTTAGCATTAAGGACAGACATAGGCTGAAAGTGAAGAGATGGAAGATACTCCATGCAAATCCTAGCCAAATGAGAACAGAGATGACTATACTTATATCAAATAAAATAGACTTTAACTTAAATATACAAGAAAATAATTAAATAATTTCTTTATATTAAAGTCACAAGAAACAAAAAGGTCATTATTTAATGATAGCGGGCTCTATTCCTCAAGCAGGCATAACAATTGTAATATATATACATCTGACATTGATGCACCTAAATATACAAAGCAAAAATTAATGGAGCCAGGCACAGCGGGGTATGCCTATAGACCCAGCTACTTGTGAGGCTAAGGCAGAGAATTGCTTGAGCCCAGAAGTTTGATGCTACAGTGTGCTATAATTATGCCTGTAAATAGCCACTGCAGCCTGAGCAACACAGTGAGAATCTGCCTCTATAAAAATGAATATGGAAGGAGAGATAGGCTTAACACGTATTTACAGAACTTTCCAGTAAGATACACATTCTTCTTTAGTGTACATAAAACAAGATAGACCACTTGGTAGGCCACAAAACAGCTCTTATATAATTTAAGAAGATCTAAATCATATCAAGTATTATTTCTGACCACAATGGTATGCAACTAGAAATCAGTAACAGGAATAATTTTGCAAAATTTACAAATATGTGGAAATTAAACAACATGCTTCTGAACAATGAATGGGTCAAAGAAGAATTAAAAGGAAAAGTTTAAAATATATCTTCAAACAAACAATAATAGAAATACAGCAAACCAAAACATATGGGATACAGCAAAAGCAGTTCTAAGAGGGAAGTTTATAGCAACAAATATATTAAAAATGAAGAGCAGTTTCAAATAGTTCAACATTACACCTCAAAAAGCCAAAAAATAACGATCAAACGAAACCCAAAGTCAGCAGAGGGAAGGCAATAATAAAAATCAAAACAAAAGTAAATCCAACAGATGAAAGAAAAATCATAGGAAAAAAATCAATAAAACTGATGGTTTTTGAAAAATAAAATTGAAAAGCTCTTAGCCAGACTAAAAAAAAAATAGTCTTAAATATGTAAAATCAGAAATGAAGGTGGAGACATTACAACAGACACCACAGAAAAAAAAAAAAAGGATCATAAGGGACTATTATGAACAACTGCATGTAAAGATACTTGATAACCTAGATGAAATGAACAAATTCCTAGAAAAATACAATCTGACAAGGTTGAATAAGGAAGACGTATCAATCTGAACAGTCCAATAACAAAGACATTAAAGGAATAATTAAAAACTACTTGATAAAGAAAATCACAAAATCAGATGGCACTAGGGCCTAATTCTACCAACCTTTCAAAGGAAAAGTGATACCAATGCTTCTTTAACTCCTCCAAAGAAACACATTTGAGGGGAATACTTTCTAACAAATTTTACAAGATCAGTATTACCTTCTTACCTAAACCAGACAAAGACACCATAAGAAAAGAAACTCTAGGCCAAATATCACTGATGAACATCGATGCAAAAATTCTCAATAAAATGTTACCAAATTGAATTTGGCAACACATCAAAAAGATTGTCAATTACAAACAAGTGGTATTTAATCCTGGTATGCAAGGCAGATTTAATGTGCAAATCAATCAGTGTTATATACCACACTAATATACTGAAAAACAAAACCACACAATCATATCAATGATGCAGAAAAAGCATTTACCAAAGTTTGACATCCTTTCTTGAAAAAACCTCTTAACTGTTTATGTGTAAAAGAAAGTTTCTCAATATAATAAAGGCTATTTATGAAGAACCCACAGATAACATCATAACAAAGAGATATTGAAAACTTTTCTTCTAAGATCTGGTACAATGAATGCAGATGCTCATTTTCACCACTTCTATTCACCATAGTGTGGAAATACTATCAAGAGTAATTCGACAAGAAAAAGAAATAAAAGGTATTTAAATCAGAAAGGAAAAATAAAATATCTGTATTTGCAGATGATATGAACGTATGTATAGAGGCCTAAAGACTCCACCAAAAAACTGTTCAACCCAATAAATTAATTCAGTGTAGTTGCAGGTCATAAAATCAACATATAAAAATCTATGGCATTTGTATACACAAATAATGACTAGCCAAAAGGAAATTTAAAAAAAATCTCATTTTATCATAATAGTATAAAATATAATCAGGAATAAATTTAACCAAGTTGAAAACCTGAAAACTGAAAACTATAACACATTGATGAAAGAAAGAGAACACAAATTAGTGGAAAGATAACCCATGCTCATGAATTTAAAAAGTAGTGTCTTAAATGTTGATGATACCCAAAGTAATATATAGATCCAATGCCATACTTATCAAAATCCTAGTGGAATCTTCACAGAAATAGAGAAAATAATCCAATAATTTGTATGAAACCATAAAGTCCCCGAATAGCCAAGAGATTCTGAAAAAAAAGGAGGTATTACACTTCCTGATTTAAAATTATATTACAGAGCTATCTGTAGAAAGCAAATAATATGGTACTGGCATAAAAACAGACGGATAGAGTAGAAAGTCCAGAAATAGTCCAAACATATATGGTCAACTAATATTTCATGAGAGCACCAAAAAAAAAAAGAAAGCCACAATGGAAAAAGGATATTCTCTGGAAAAAAACTGGATTTCCTCATCCAAAAATAAACAAGTAAAATTGGACCCTTATTTTGCACCATACACAAAAATCAACTCCAAATGGATAAAATACCTAAATATGAGACTGGAAATCATAAAACTCCTAGATGAATATACAGGCAAAATCCCCTTGACATTGGTCTTGGCAATGATTTCTTGGATATCACACAAAAAGCTCAGGCAACACATTCGCATTGTAATTTCTGAATTATTATTTTTTACAGGTAAGGGAGAAAATTGTAACTTAATAAAATGGGAAGAGAAATGGGATTATTTTAATGAGTGTAATAATCTTGAAAATAAATATAAAGACAAGTGACATTAGTTCATCTTCTGGATAAATGGCTGTAACAGCTAAAGAATGGCCACTCTATGTTCAGATAAATTGTAATTCGTAATTTTCAGCCCATGATAATAATCACACATTTTTTCCCACATACTATATACCAGAAAATGTTCGTAGCACTCCTTTTTACCTTTACAACAATTCCATCAAGTTAGTGCGATTACTATTTCCATTGTCTCTACAAGCAATGGGAAAAATCAGAAATTAGGCTAATTTTACTCTAAAGCATTGGTTCTGAAGGAGACCAGAGCATTTTGTCCCCCAAGGGTCATTTGTCAATGTCTGGAGATACTTTAGATTGTCACAACTGTGGGAGAAATAGTGTGGATGACATCTAGTTAATAGAAGTCAGGGATATGGCTCAACTTCCTGCAATGCAGAGGACACTGTGATGCCAACACTAACACACACACATGCACACACTCCACGTATTTGTTTCGAAATGTCAGTACGGTAGTGCCAAGGTTGAGAAACTCTGCTCTAGAGTTCTTGCTTTTAACTGCTACACTGCACAATTTAGAAGGACCAAGACTCATCTGTTACCAAAAGGTACTTGATGTATAAATGCAGCTGCTGCTAATGAACTCATTCATCTCTGCTTTGATCTGGATAATTCTTCCTCTATTTGTTACACCGGCACATTCCAAGACTTGCTTCTTCTCTTTAAGTTAATGTGCATCTTAATTCTAGATTCCAGAACTGGAAAAACTTAGAACAAAATAAGATTTTATGAGGTTGAAAGGTAAAAAAAAAAAAAAAAAAAAAAAAAAAAAAAAAGAAGAGGTTCTGGATGACCAAAGGTTTTCTCCAAAACTATTCTTACATAGGTACCTTTTCAAATGTTTCCACACATTGTCACAGGCAAAAACCAATTTTCTTTCTCTAGTTCAGTCTTTGGAAAGCCTTAGCTCACAGTTGGAAGAAAATGTCTACATCGCGGCCGGGCGCGGTGGCTCAAGCCTGTAATCCCAGCACTTTGGGAGGCCGAGACGGGCGGATCACGAGGTCAGGAGATCGAGACCATCCTGGCTAACACGGTGAAACCCCGTCTCTATTAAGAAATACAAAAAACTAGCCGGGCGAGGTGGCGGGCGCCTGTAGTCCCAGCTACTCGGGAGGCTGAGGCTGGAGAATGGCGTGAACCCGGGAGGCGGAGCTTGCAGTGAGCTGAGATCCGGCCACTGCACTCCAGCCTGGGTGACAGAGTGAGACTCCGTCTCAAAAAAAAAAAAAAAAAAAGAAAATGTCTACATCTTAAATTGGACTTCTAATAAAGGATGAATTGTGTTATGGCTTAGTAAAAGGGTTTGTATATATCAATTTTTCATGAACAGTACATTTTGTGCCTCATTATACATTAGAGGAGCTGTTTTATACTACAAGCATGCCTATTTTAAGCAACGGATGAAAAATAAAAATCCTAGAACAATGTACATGATAACAATTTTCCTCATTCTTTTTTGTTTCTATAGAAATGCTTTTAGTGTGGGAGTGTTATGGATACAGCATTGTTGAAGGCCAGAAAACATACATATCATACTTGACTATAAACAAAACAGATGATGGGTTAGCTAATAGCTCAGGTCCCTGAGAGGGAAGATACAATTACATGACTCTCCATGCAGACCTACAGCCTTTGCATTGTTTTGAAGTTTGTGCTTACCTCAGAATGAACTGAATTTAAGAATTAACCCTCTTTTGGATGACAGGTTAAATTCTGAGCCTGAATTATTAACATAGAAGTGTAGAAAACAGTGTAACTACTAGGAGTAGAGCATTCAATCAGTAGCTGAGAGCTCTAAGTACAGACAGGAGATACTTCATAAGGACAGTTTCCTTTTCTGCGCACTAGAAGTTGATAGCTGCACATAATCTATTTTCTTTTTTCTTATTCCTCTTCAGGCTTCTTGTCCTCTCATTTTCTCCTTTCTCTGCCCTGCGTTTCATTTTTTTTCTTTTCTCTTCCAGCATTGTCTTTTCTCTTCAATGACAGTATTTTAAGAAGATTTCACCCCCAAAAGGAAAACAGAATGATAGAGTTCACTTATATATAATGAACTTTACATAAAATATCGAGAGACAAGACAAAAAGTCTCCATATTTCTGTAGAGTATCATCACAGGTTGAAGACCTAATCAGTTTTCTTACAGTTTACAAAATGATTGTGAGAAAACTTTTTTTTCTAGAGTCTTGGGAATTAACATTACTAGGACTCTACCTTTTATGACTTCTCATACAGTGTGAGAAAAAGTACCCTTAAAATATTAAATATTATTCGAAAATTGAAAACATCATTGTGGAGACACTTATCCAAATGCTCCATTAGGATTATTCTTGTTCAGCCTACCTTTTCTGTCTGTGGGTAGAACTGGAAAAATACTCAGTCCAACTTCAATACTGGTGGCAATTATTAAGCTGCATAGCTCAGTGAACCAGCCTCTGACTGGGAGAAAAACAATCTGGCTCAGATACTTCTACTATAAAATTCGCATTGATTTTAGTGTGCAGAGAACTTTGCCCTCTAATTTTTTGCAACTCCCTATTTTGTTCATTTCATGACCATGACAAAGATAAGCTACATTCTCTGAATAAGTCTTTTCTTTTTTTTTTTTAATTGTACACATTAGTGGGTCTATGAACTGTAGTTGTCATTCAGTATAATTACAAATTGTACTCCCCACTCATGCACCTCCTGCATTTCATTGAATTAAAATTATACTAGATGAGCAAGTGAAAGATGTTATTGACAAACATGTGTCAGGCAACAGAGCATATTATTATTGATGTGTACCTGTATATACTTTAAAAACATTAAAAAGGTTTGTCAGAATCAATCACCTCCATTGTCTTAATAATCACATTTAAGTGATGTCTTCATTTAATTCCCTCAAAAAATCAAACAGAATACCATCAATATAACTAGCCATTTTACAGTTATTGTGAAATATAAATAGCATACATTTTTTTCTGGATGAAATATTTTCTCATAATCACAAACAATGAAAGTTTATTGTATATAGTGACATTTATGTAGTAATTAATACAACATAATTTACCAAACTTCCACCTATATTAAAGATACTTAGCAATGATGTAAAACATTATACTCTACATGATACACTGAAAAAATGGCTCAATTGATTGCTAAAATATGCTTTTTGAGCAATAAGCAAACTCTGCTTTGTTTGAATTTTACCTATTTGATCTAAATAAGCTATGTTATTAATTTGGGTTTCCTGGTGATACTTAAAAATCCACTAAGCACATTAAAATATCTGAGAATATAAGAGTAGTCCCAGAGTAGATCAGTGTATTCTTGTCTGACCAAGAATTCCAAAATATATCTTGAATGGTATCCACAAACAATGGTTCAAGTGCTCTAAAACTGTTTCTCAAAAGTAGATACAGAACTGGTGTTAAACACAGAAACTGATATTCTTTTGATTAAAGTGGTATTCACAATTTCATTAGAAATGAAAAGATACAATCAAGATTCTCATAACTTGTTTTCATTCATCCCTTTCTTTCATCCATACACTAAAGCATTCAGCAAATAATTGTCTACTCCAGAGAAATAATGTACAAGGTGCTTAAAATTGTATCATATTTATAAAAGTAATGTAGAAAAAGGGTATTTCTATCAACAATTAAAAACAGGAATATTCCTTTTAAATAAAAATGTACTTCAAAGTAAGCTCTTTATATTTTAAACAAAAAACAACTATTTGTATATGTTTCAATGTTCTCAGACTTCAGAAAAATTATTTAGAATACAGTCTGACTGAGGTGGCTCACGCCTGTAATCCCAGCACTTTGGGAGGCCGAGGCGGGTGGATCACAAGGTCAGGAGTTCAAGACCAGCCTGGCCAAGATGGTGAACCCCATCTCTGCTAAAAAATTACAAAAAATTAGCAGGGCGCCTATAATCCCAGATACTCAGGAGGCTGAGGCAGAGAATTGCTTGAACCTGGGAGGCGGAGGTTGCAGTGAGCCGAGATCATGCCACTGCAGTCAAGCCTGGGTGACAGAGCGAGACTCCATCTTAAAATAATAATAATAATAATAATAATAATAATAATAATAATAATAATGCAGTTGTCAGTTTCTCCAGGTTTTTAGTTCAAAATAATCTTTGTCTTACATTGTTACTACTTTAATTATTATGGTGTATATTAAAGTAGCTTAAGTGCTGAGTTCATACTCCATGATTTAAACTCAGGGACAAAGTGGCAACATACCATTTTCCATTCACCATTTTTGGGCCTGTTTCTCATGGTCTTGTAAGGTAGATCAAGAAAGCATATCATATTAAAACTTATTTTCAACAAGAACCCTTTATTGCATATTCATATAATTCACAGACTACCTCAGGCCATCATTGTTTGGGTTATTCATAGAAAATTGAAGTTACTAAATATACATATATATGTATGATTTTTAATTGTAGAAAATAATTTGCAGTCAAAGTGGCTTTACATCTTATATATGATATCACTGGAATATATTTTGGTTGAGCTACAAGCTTCTAAAAAGGATCTATAGCAGAAATGCTTATAACCTCTTAACTATGGCACTGTGAACAGCAATATAATAATATATTGTAGCAGTAAATGCCCAATCAATAGCAGCTCATTAAAGTCAGAAGCATCAATTTAATCAGGGAGAATCTACATGTTTTCAATGGTCAGTGGAAGGTCTTGTCCATCAATGTCTAGTTCAATTCTTAGGTTGCATCTGACAAGTTACAATGGGTTTCATTGAGAGACTTGTGTGCAAGCTAATGTGGAGGCAATTTGTCATTTTAATATATGATCAATACAATCCATAACCAGTGTTCAGACTCATTTACTAAAGGAGAAAGGAGGAGGTCAATGCACACCCCCAGTGACTTGCTTATTATTTTCCACAGTTTTCACTCATGCTCTCTCCTTAAAACATAAAATGACTTCTCTTTCTGCAAGATAAAACTAAATATAACCACTCATTGGGTGAACTAAACTGTTATGGATTTGTTCTTTGATTTTTTTTTCTTATTAATTTCTTTTATCTCTGGCTTAAAGGAATAATGCAAGAGAATACCACTGGTCTTAAGCAAAGGCAATGCTTTAAGTTCTTTAAAACGATTTCCTCACCTATAAAATGGGGATAATATAACTTACCTTGTACACATAGAAAACAAATTAATAGAAAATTAATGAAAAACAAAATTGCCTACACTATGTAGTACAGTAACTTGCTGCATAGGTATATATCCTAGGAGGAATAAGCTATACCATATACTTAAGTGTGCCGTAGGTTACATCACCTAGGTTTGTGTAAGTACACTCTGTAATGCTCACACAATGACAAAATTGCCTAATGATGCATTTCTCAGAAAGTACCCCTGTTACCTAGCAAAGCATGACTGTATATGTTAATGACTCAAGGAGCCAAGTCCTTCTATTTGTGAGAGTTTGAGATATCATATCAATAAAGTTAAGAGATAAATACCTTTGCCTACATGAACATTATCCTCGTCAGGATATCATGCTGTCCTTAAAAATCTATGTTAAGGCCACTTCATAATGTGTCATTAAACAATATTGTAAACTCTGATGAAGTTAAAAATGTATCTTGCAGTTTTTGATAGACACATTGGGTATTAATGTTATCTTATGCAAACAGAAGGCAGACAGAGAAACCTGTATTAATTCCTTTGCATTTAGAGGCACCTACAGAAGGACTACGAAGAAGATGCATCATGCTCATGATTATTTACTGCAGGAATCACTTAGAATAAAATGCAACTAAAAATGAAACAGATGTGGGTGGTTCTAAAGAAAATATTGTTAGTTCTCTAAATTTCCAAAAACCTTTTCTTTTACTCTTATTACTTGAAAAGTCTCACTTGAAATTGTAGTGAGCAAGATATATTTTGAAGTTGGTTGGCTTTGCAGAAAGACTGAAGCCAGAAATGATGTAATAATTAAAATTTTTAATGAAAATTGAGGTATCCCTTTGAAGCACCTTTTATAAAGCTACTCTACTGGCTTGGATTCATTCTTTCAGTCTTATAAAGTTAGATATACAGCTGAATACTCCATTTTGAGGGAATGATTAGACTACAGGACAGGGACCAATCTTATGGGTTTTGTTGGACTGGTTAAAATGAATGTTCAAGAATGTGGGATTCACAAAAACAACGGATTAGGTATATCTAATTGATTAAATGTGTTTTCTGGAGGTTTGCGTTCATGAGTAAACTTTCCTTTAGAAACCTTTAATACATGAGCTCAAATTTATCAATAATACAATTCCATAAAAAGGAAAAAGAATAAATCATATTCGCCAATAGTGTAAGAAATGACTTATACTGCAGGCTACATAGAAAGTGAATTTTATGTTTAACTTGACATTTACAGAATCCATGTAGATATGCAACTAATGTGATTCTGAAAATTCGTTTTGAAATTTTGAAAAAAATGATTAGTATTTTACTTGTTAAAATAATTAGCCTGGAGAATTTTAGAATTGTCTACTACTATTCTGGAATATCAAGAGCTAAGAACTTTATATTCATGATCAATGAAGTGAGTAATAGTGGTAAGCAAGGCTGGACAAGGACTTATAAGTAAATGCTATTTTACCCTAATGACCAGAAGACTCAGCTTGTTCAGAAAGGCAATACCATCTGGAGTAGCAAGTTGACTAGAGGGAAGGTTTTGGAACTATGCCAAGTATCTATAAACCATGGGAGTCCAAATTATGAGGAAAAGAAACATGCAATTATTTCAGACCTAAGCTTTACCAAGGGACCTTCTGCACCAGTGATTCCATAGGAATGGAATTCAAAAAAATTGTTTACATGTGATGTAACATTTTCAAAAGTGCCACGTGTGCTGTAGAAATGCACCCCGTGTGTTGGAGGTATCAGTGATGCTAGAATACAGATAATTTGTGGTTTTTGCTATGAGCATCTCAAAGCATGAATCATCATTTAGAAAATTTCCAAAAAGTAAAAGGACCCAAATTGTGTTTATATTGGACTAACAAAGTTCTGAATTGCATTATACAACTTTTCCCATGTATATAACCAAAATATGAAATTTTTGGGCTAAAATTTGAAAATGAATCCCAAATGTCAAAAAAATTAATTTTTAATAAAACACTCTAGATATTTCAATATATTATCACTCAAAATTTTTTATAATTTTACAGTTACTGATATGAATTATTATTACACATCATAGGATGCAATAAGGAATAGACAAGGCAAGTCTGTTCAGATAACTTGCAGTGCAAAATGAGGGAGTGGTAAACACAGTTACGAAGCCATCAACACGTGTGAGGACATACAGTGGAATGGGCATCTCTGTCTACCTACCTATCTCTCCTTCTGGCCATCATTTGCTATAGCTATATATCTATATAAACTTACATTATATTTTCATCTAACTTAAAGGTTTGCTATAGTCAGAATTAGGCTTATTTTCTTCCCTAGATAATTCCTTACTCCCATCAGCCACTGCTATAATTATACTGCCACACATTTTCAATTAGTGTTATTTCATCACTTTAATTGATTGCTTCAACATCTTTATGCCTTTCAGTTTCTAAACATCACCTTATGGATCCCAGTTTTGCTCATTATCCCATCGCCTTGGCAGTTTCTTTTTAGATACCTCTGCGTGCTCCTGAAACCTTTCTATTCTTAGGGTTCTATCTAATCTTTTTTTCCCCCCTCTATACGCTTCCTAAAGTCAGTCTCATCTCCTGCTAAGACCTCATAACTATTTAAATTGTATCAATTCCATAATCTTCAGCCTTGATCTCTTTCCTGAGTTCCAAATCCCTTTTATACCAGTCCAGTGAGCACCTTCTCTTGAATGGTTATAACCATCCTTCATGCCACATATCCAAAGGAATCTCATTACTTTTTCTCTCAGATATACTCCTGTCCTCACTTTGCCTATCTTGTAGATTTCAGCTCTATGTACATATGTGTTTTTTTTTTTTTTTCAAACTGGAAGGCTAAATGTTATTGCATCATTCTCCTCCATTCTCACATCTGAGCAATTACCAAATTCAGTGAACTTACTTTTGAAACCTCTCTACTTTCTGTCTCACTGCAGGTAATCTAGAGGAGATGACCCTAATCTCTTTCCTGGGTTTTTGGATTATTGCAATTCCCTTCCCAATTCTTCGGCTCCTCCCTGACACTCCACCACTGCCACCATTTTACTCACTGCACTGAGGCCAGGGATATTTATAAAGTGCAAATTAGATCCTGTTTCTCCTGTTTAAAGCCCTCTCCTTAAAGGACAGTGCTCTAACTCTTCATCATCAGGGTAGAAAAAGACTCATGACAGAAGTCCTGATCTCTGATTCAGCTTCCTCTTGTGCCAATGTAATCCATGCTGTATTTGTGCAATATGCTAGAAGTTCTCTTAAATTTTTTTTTCTGAGTTTTTGTTTACAGTTAGCTACAACTTTCAGAAAAGCCCTTCCCATGCTTTCCCATTCACATCCTCTCCTATCTGTGGAGGGTTCAGATGAGAGGGCATTTTCCTTGATTAAGAGAACTCATTTAATACCTCCCTTCTGAATTTTCACGTTTACCTCCAGGAGCCAAACCAACCACTGGCTCATTGTTGTACCCAATGGAATATATAGATGTTTCTAGCATCACAAACAATACATGTCTTTATTCTTTTCTTTTTACATTTCTGATAAATAGACAGAAAACATCTTAAGATATAGAAATCAGTTTAGCAAACTTTAAGTACTTGGCAGAAAATAATGCCCAGTGAATATTGGCTAACATGAATTCATATTTAGTGGCTCATCTTGTATAACAAATAAAAAGTTCACCCTGTAGTAATCCTAGAAAGACTACTACCATAATATTATTAAGCTCTTTCCCTATGTGGAGATTGTTACTTGATTGTATTTGCTACTTAAACTCTAGCTCAAAATTTGCTAATTCTTCATTCACAGGTTCTCTTGATTCATTTTCTTTAAGCTCCTACTTATATTCCTATTATAGATTTTCACTGACAGATCACAACTACATGAATTCAAAAGCTAGTTTGTTGGAATTTTTTCTTCCTACCTCCACTCTATCATAAAAAGAACAATTTGAATAATCATTCATTTTTTTTGCAGGTGAATCCAAAATCTGTACCTTTAGCATTGACTTTTTCCCTTAAATCCAAACATATTTTAACAGTAGTTTCTTAAAAAGCTCTACCTAGATGGCAAAAGCACCCTTGGCTCAGGTGTCTAAACCTCCAATCATCCTTTACCAAAAAAATAAAGTTCATGTTTACCTTTTCTGGCAATGGCTCCACCATTCTTTAAATCTGTCTAAAATCCTGTTGCCATGACTAAACACCCTATAGGAATGTTCCTTAAACATATAAACTGCTGTCTTCCAAGACCTAAACAATAGCCTCATTTTTGGCCCCTCATTTCCCTCTTCATTTGTTCAACTCCACTTCACATACTCATTAACTCCTAGTTAGTCAGAAATACCTATTGGATTTATCTCCCACCTTGCCTTCCTATCCTGAAATCTCCCTGCTGTAATAAAATCTGTGATGCTAGATTCAGCTCTCTGAAGTTCAAGTTGGATTGTAACTCATCGAGTTCAAACATTTTGTTTAGGCTTCCCTTCCTATCTATAAACTCGAACCAATCAGCATTAAAGATCCGTCATAATAAATCCTCAATGTACATGCACACGTATGTTTATTGTGGCACTATTCACAATAGCAAAGACTTGGAATCAACCCATATATCCATCAGTGACAGACTGGATTAAGAAAATGTGGCACATATACACCATGGAATACTATGCAGCCATAAAAAAGGATGAGTTCGTGTCCTTTGTAGGGACATGGATGCAGCCGGAAACCATCATTCTCAGCAAACTATCGCAAGAACAGAAAACCAAATACCATATGTTCTCACTCATAGGTGGGAATTGAACAATGAGATCACTTGGACACAGGAAGGGGAGCATCACACACCGGGTCCCATTGTGGGGAGGGATAGCATTAGGAGATATACCTAATGTAAATGACGAGTTAATGGGTGCAGCACACCAACATGGCACATGTACACATATGTAACAAAACTGCACGTTGTGCACATGTACCCTAGAACTTAAAGTATAATTTAAAAAAAAAATCAAGATTTTAGCTTAGTATTTTTACTCCTAAAGTTGCCTGCCTTTATTAATGCACTGGTTAGCCTGTTTTCTGTTGATTATAACAGAATACCTGAAAGTGGATAATTTATAAAGAAAAGAAGTGTATTTCTTACAGTTATGAAGGCTGAGAAGGCCAAGGTTGAGGAGGCACATCTGGTGAAAGCCTCCTTGTTCATGGGGACTCTCTGCAGAGTCCCAAGAAGACTCAGAGCCTCCCACGGCAAAGGGCCTGCCTGAATGCATTAATGTGATTGCTCAATTCTCTCTTCCTTGACTTACAAAGCAACCAGTTCCATTCTCATAATAATCCATTAATCAATCACATTTTGATTTTCTAAACATCAGCTCATGAATCCCCATTCTGCTTGCTGTTCTGCACCTTTGGCAAAACCCTCATGATACAATCACCCCTTAAAGGCCTTTCAATACTGACACACTGAAGATTACATTTCCAACACAGGAAATCTGGGGGACACATTCAAACCATAGCATGTACCAACATTTTATTGAATGCCTACCGGGTAGAAGGAATAATCTTAAATAGAAACGTAAATAAGTAGAGACTTTTATCTTTGAAGATCATATGCTACAGAAGGATATATATATACACCTACATACATACATATATATGCACATATTATATATCTGTATATATAAACACATACATACATAAATATAATTTATGCTACTTGGGCTACTTTTCCCCCCAATATATTCTACCTGCTTCTTTTCTTTCCTAATCATCCTACCCCTTGCTATAGAAAAAATACATATTAGCCATTATTTCCTCAATACTTTCCTACCTTGGTTCTTTGTTTATTATGGGCTTGAAATTCCCAAAAATCTCCATGTGTAGACATCCTACCAAACTTTTAGGAGTAGTTCAAAGCCATCCACAGAGAAGTCTTCCTGCTACTTTCAGCCATTTTAGCACATTACAAAGATCAGTAGACCTGTATCGTACTACTAATTTATTCAATGCTCAACATTTTCATACATACCAGATGAATAAGTGCTCACATTCATCTAATCAGCAAACATGCAGTAAGCTCCTACTGCATGTTAGGCTCTATTTCACAATTGGGCAGTAGCTAAGAACAGAGTAACAAAATATCTGCGAAGCCTAACTCACCTTATAGATGTAAAGTGCATGAGAGAGACAAACGCAAATGAACGGCTATTTCATGTTTATTTATTCAATTGATAAATATTGCTGAGAAAAATCAGAGGACAGAATAATGGGAAGTACCAAAGTGCATGGCGCTTATTTTATGTAAGTAGTAAAGGGGAGTCTCACTAATAAGGTGACATTTGATCCAGAAACCTAAAGAAAGTGGGAAAGTGGGCTCAGAATATCTGAAGAAGAGAATGTGAGGCAGAGAGTACACTAGTTGCAAATACCATGAGAAGGGAGGAGGCTTAGCACGTTTGAGGACCAGCAAAGGACCAATGCGACTGGAGGAGAAGAGGATAGGGAAGGAAAGCTACAGAAACAAGTGCTAAGGACTTCCAGAGGGGCCAAGGGGCCGTACTGAGCTAAATAATAAGGAAGTCACTGGTGACTTTGACGATAGTGAGGAGGAAGCTTAAATTTTGTGGGTTCTGAAAATGAATTAAGGAAGGAGAAATGAAAACAACAACTACTACAAATAGCTCTTTCTATTGTTTTTTTGTTTGTTTTGTTTTTGTTTTTTGTCTGAGGGAAGCAGAAGAGTAGGCCAGAAACTAAAGAGGAATGTTGGATCAAGGGACTATTCTTTTTTTCAATTTGGTTGTTTTTCTGTCTCATTGTCTCTTTCTTTTTTCTTTTTCTTTTTTTTTTTAAGATGGAGTAATAATAGCAATCCAAGGGATGTTCCAGAAGATAAAGAAAAATTGAATGTGCTAAAGAGAGACGACATAATGATAGTTTGAAAAGGTGAGAGAAAATGGGATTTAGATCACAATTTCGATACAATCATGTTCAGTTTATTCAAAGAAACAAAGAAGTCGGAGCATGTGGGACCAGAGGCAGAGATGGGTAGATGTGATGCGAGCTTGCAGAAAGGCTTGTTTTAATTGCTCATCTTCATTGAATGATCTGAGAGCAGGTTTACAATTCTGTGCCTTTTTAAAAATTAATGAAGAACAAAATTTACCAGCAACTAGCATGGGCAGCCTCTACCTTTACATTGTTCCTCATGTTCTTCATGACTTTAGGTCAATGTTTGTTTATCCTTATCTAATTGAATTTATTTCTGATTTTCACTTTAAATTTCTAGCTCTGTTCAGGCACACCAATTTGTCAAATACAAATTTAAAATGGAGAATGAATACTCTGAAATATCTTGGATTTATTTTATGTGTATCGCCTTGCTAAAAACATATAGAGGCGTATGTTGATACATAAATAAGAAAGACATTGTATGCGTACTTAGAAGTCTACAAGAACTGCCAATTCCCATTTTATGAGGTGGCAGTGAATCCGATTTATTAAGAATAAGTGCCATGAAAATTGATTATAGCCAGCAAAAACCTTAATTCATATAATATTCATAGCTATTATGACAAGGCAAGGACCGAAGAAAACTGTTTCTATGACTTTTAACAGACATCACAAGTAAGACAGTACTGTGGTCAAATGAATTTAAAAAATTCTAGGCTAAACATTGCTTTTGGACACTGGAGAGTCTTTACCTTGTGCATGTAAATTCTCAAGGAGGGGGGGATATGCAATGTATGGCTTCCCAAATCTACTGAACCATGTAAACCTTTTTCCATGGAAAATCCCACAGAATTTTTGGTCTACAAAACATACTTAGAAAAATGTTGAATAAAGTGATGCGTGGTCTGAGACACAGAATAACCTGAGGAAAATTAAAAGAAAGAACTGTCTTAAGTTATGGCTATATCAAGAGTTCGTCTTATCAACCAAAAGGTTTCACCTTTAAGTTGTTATTTTGAATAGTTGGCTTTACATTAAACATTATTCATTCACACTCAGACAGCATATTTTTCAACATTAACTATCACATTATCATTGCCTAACAGAACCATCCCAGCATATGTGTATTTTCTCAAATTTTTGATTTTTGAAATAGTGTCTGAAGTCAAAGAAAATATTACATTTTAAAAGCGTGCAAAAAACTACTTAATTTGATTATCTGAAATAGCTACAGGAAGGGGCAAAAAAATCTGTCATTTAAAAATTTTATTTTAAGTAGTCTTCACCATTGCATAAAAAAGAAACATAATAATTAGAATAGCACTTATTAAGGATGCTACAGTTACTTTTTATAATTTCTAATAATTTATGTGTAGGAGTTTTATCTCTTGGAAACGGTAAAAACTTCTGTCAAAGAGATGACATATATATATATATGGTAAAAACATATCTCAGTATGGTTGTAATGAATCTCATTCCTTGAACCAATACATTTTAGAGGTGACACTTAGATTTCCAAAATGGTGGAAGAGACTACTTTTAAGAAAATATGTTGCCTGGGCATGGTGGCTCATGCCTGTAATCCCAGCACTTTCGGAGGCTGAAGTGGGCGGATCACCTGATGTCAGGAGTTCGAGACCAGCCGGACCAAAATGGAGACCCCGTCTCTACTAAAAAATACAAAATTAGGCAGGCATGGTGGCGCATGCCTGTAATGCCAGCCACACAGGAGGCAGAGGCAGAGAATTACTTGAACCCAGGAGGCGGAGGTTGCAGTGAGCCAAGATCACGCCATTGTACTCCACCCTGGGCAACAAGAGCGAAACTCCATCTCAAAAAAAAAAAAAAAAAAGAAAAGAAACTATGTCATTTTCCATTTCAAATCTAATTCTAGACTTAGATTTGCCGCACACTTCACTTCAAAAGACTGTATTTATTCTTGAGTATTACTGATACCCTAGATGCAAAAACATAAGTAAAAATACATTTTCTGCATCACTTATAAAGGGAAAAAAACATGAAGAAAAACACTTTGTAAGTTATATCCATCTGACATCACATTTCTGAATAAAACCTAAAACTTTAATTCAACTTTGCTAAATTGCCAGTTTCCTTGATTGCATAGTGAATCTGATATTCTATTTAAGGCACAATTTACATGATGGGATCAAATGAATTTCCAGGCATCTTCTGGTCCAGATTTTTTCTTTGGTCAGAATTAGTGTGCAATTCCTGATGGGCCTGAGGCTGAAGCTGATTGGAACACTCCATGGAGACATGAGCTACTTCAGTGGCCAGTTTTCCCTCTGCATTCTCTTCTCAACTATTTTGACTGCAGATCATATGAATCATGGAAATAATTCAGTTTAATTCAGCATACATTTGTTAAGCATTCACTAGGCCCAGGTGATAGATGTAAAGAGATGGAAATATATACTCTCTGTCTGTACGTTGTCAGTAATCTAGTTGGAGAAAGAGATACTCTTCAAAGTAGCTATGCAATGATGAACTGTTATATAACATGAGGAATAACATACTATTGCTTTGGAAGTAAAGGAGAAAGTAACTGATTTCATTTCCAATTAATTAGAACCTTACAGAAGTGGCATTTGAATTAGTTATTTAAAATCTTAGGCCCAGCTCAAATCCAGTAGCTTAACAAAGAGACAAGTGACTATTTAGAGAAAAACATAGACCGCATTTTGTGAATTTCATTATTGAATCAATCCATTCAGTTCATTAATCATTAAAAAGTATTTAATGAGCATATATTAATAATAATCTCCTTTTTTTGAAAAAACAGGCTACAGCTATAGTTCTGAACAAGGAGTAGGCGGACACACCATTCTCATGTAAATGAAATTCTGGGAGTTAGGGAGACAAGCAAGAACAGATCAGAAACATTCATAGAGATAAATAAAAAGATTATGGTAAACAGATAAATTCAGTGGAGGATATAAGCAGGATAACATAGGGGAGCTCTCCCATAAAAGCAGCCCATCAAAAGCTGCTTTTATGGGAGTGCTCAGGGACAGCTTGTCTGAGAAAGTGACACTGGTGTGGACATACAAAGTATGAGAAGGAGCCGGGTAGTAGGCAGAAGGAGGCATGAAACTATGGGAAAATGATTCGAACAAGGAGGCTATCAAGTGCAACAGCCCTCAAGTGCACTATTATTGCAAGGACTTAATGAAGAAGGTGGGTGGTGGGCTAAATTGACCTTATAGATATAGACAGGAGCTAGAATAAGAGAGAACTCTAGAACACAGAAAAGAGTTTTTGTTTCGTTCTACATTTAGGCAATAACTTCCTGACAAAGGTAACTGTGGCTACTCAAAGGAGAATACATTTGGGTTGGAAACAAAGAAGATTAATACATTTACTTTGGAGACTATTAGCTTATTAAAAACATTGATGGTGGCTTCTTTAGAGTGGTAGCAGAGAAGTAAACAAAGACATAACAACTGAAAATACAATTTGTTCATAAATCAGAAAGACTGGATAGATGAGATGGGCTATGACAGTCGAGAGTAAAGAGAAAAATCAAATAATATGCTTTTAGTTTTGCTTGTTAGTTTATCTAAACAACTGGGTAAAAGGTTATGTAATTCCCTGTGGCTGGGAAGATTGAGTTTTGCATTCTCCAGTGTTTCAGCATATATATCTATTATCAATTTACCACATTGCTGTATACAGAGGAGGCCTCATACACACAATATTCCTCTTTACATCCTAGTTAATGACATTGATAGGACACATACTAATCCCAAGCATTAAGATAGGTGCTTAACTTACACTTTCTCATTTAATCTTTATAATAAACCCATGATGATGGCATTGTTTTAATCCCCATTAGATAGCTGAGAAAGCTGATACTATAATTTGCTTGTGTTAACTTAAAGAATGAGTGTTAGAAATTGGATTTTAACCCAGACCTGGATCTAGTTCCAGACATGGGCTTCGGTTTATTTAGGAAAATATGATGTGGGTAACATTTCATTTTCCATTTTCTCACTGAAGAATCCTACCCTTGGCATAGCTCTTTGTAGTTTAAAAAACATTTCAGAATATGCAGTTCTCATCAACTCTCAAGTAGATCTTCAATTTTAAAGAAGAGGGAATGGAATTCATAGAATTTAATGTAATTTACCAAGGTCACACTATCAAGAAGAAGAATCAATATTTAAATAAAGTTCACTTAATGCTATAGGCCATGCTCCATTCTCAGCTTAGATTATTGGGTTAAAATGCTGGCCAATGCATGACTTCAATAAAAAAGTGCCATCCTGGAAGAAAATATAGTCAATTATGCATTATTTGGCTAAGGAAATGGAGATGATGTTGTGATGAAAGCAAAGGAACCTATTAAATAACAATTTTATTTTAGAAAACTGACTATATTTTAAAATATTTGTGTACTATTTAAACAATGAGAAAAATCAAAGCTCCTTGAGACTTTTAAAGATGCAAATGCTATATATTTGCATTTTGTCTGATGTTTAAGCAAATATTTTTCTATTTGTCTACAATATGTAGTTAACAGAGAATTTGATTAAAAAGCTGATTTTTTGTTCCAGAGCACAGAAACTTAGATAAAATACTGTCATGTTTTACTTGCCCTTTGTATATTCAAATATAATATGTTATGTTATTGATAATAAAATAACCTATCTTTTTAAAAACATTACCATGGTCATTGGATTCTGGAAATGTTTGAATGGCTTAATAATTTTATGAAAAATAGAGAAGAATGACAAAGTGAATGCTTTTAGGAAAGACTGCAAAGTATTTGTGTTGGAATTGAAGTGTTGTGGATCTTTTTCTGTGGAAGAGGTTAGGAAGAAAGGCACCTAAATGAAATCTGCTGCTTCAGCAATTTGTTTTCCACTGAAAAGCAACAAAGAAAACATGGCATACACTACATTTTCTAATTTGAAAATAATGCCATATTTAATAAACATCACAACAGTGTTTATATGGACTAAGAGTGAGAATGGGAAATAACTTCATTGCATATAACTGAAGTGATACAGAGTTCTTTGAAATATACTTCGGCAAATAAAACAAGGGTACTTCTTTATCTTGTTTAATTCATAATTGTATTTTTCATTACACACATCTTCATTTTCTCAATAAATTAACATTTTAAACTGAGTATACAGTGTATGAGCTATACAAAGCTTAGTGTTATTACACAAAATTTCTCCTAGTGATTATGTCCTTGTGCTTTTTGTATCATATCCAGGCTGACATTAACAATATCTGTATTATCTGAGAACTCACCAAGAGATGACAGGAAGAGGAAGTGCAAACATGCACCAGAGGATATCCCCAGGGCTAATGTGGGAATGAGATGAGAGTCAATGAGTCATAGAGTCTGAAAATGTTAAGAGTCGGAAGGTACCCCAGAGATCTTGCCCAAATCCATCCTTTCTATAAGAAAAAACTGAGAATCAGAGAAGATAAGCAATTGCCTAAGCCACAATATGTTTTTGGCCAAGTGGTATATGCTGACCACAAGCCAGTATCACAAAGAAAAATCTGAGTAGAGATTTAGTTAGAGATATAAAGAGAGAAAAGCAATTACTTCAGCAGATTTCCCCTGCTGCCTCAGCGACTCTCTAAAACTTCAAGAGCATCTCAGACATTTAACACTTCTGGATTTTAGTAACTAACACTTAGTGAAGCAATTTTCCAGTGTACTAAATAATTTTTTAAATTCTCATAGCAAAGTTAAAAAAATGCATAGAGACATATTTTAAATAGAACTGATGGCCTGCCATAGCTTAACTGAATGTCATGTGATTTTATTCATTTTATTACTAATACAAGTATTATCCATAATGATATAAAAAGAGATAAGGAAAAGAAACATGTTTTTCTGTTTAAAGATAAAATTAGATATAATCATCTTCTTTGGAAACATGTACCTATTGTGCTGAAAAAATTCAACCCTCAGAGAAATATGAACTATGTACTAAATAATCTTACATTTAAAATTCTACAGGTTGTCCATTTTCTATCATTGTCTTTTTGTTATTAAATATTTCTTGCATTTAATTTTCACACAACTTGTTTTAATCAACTCAATTGAACAAGATGAAGGTTACAGCTCAGAAAACGTCTAACCCATGCAATTTAACAAGGACAACATTCTGTAAGTCGTGGATTTTAAGTAATGATAGTAACTTCAACTTCCTACCTATTGGTACCAGTGAATGAAAGACAAAATATTTGAAAACAAAGATGATGCACTTAACACAGAAAAACTCAATCTCCTTAAATACAAGTAGGAAAAAAAGATCAAAGTCTAATCTAATAAGGCATTTGCTTTGCATATTCAGGTTCTAAAGACAAGCACAACGTTGAGTTTCAATTGGTCCTCTACATCTTCATTGTGAGATTTATCAGCTCAAAAATAATTTATTGTAATGTATTTTATTCTTAATGTTATAAATAACATGCGCTGCAGTTTTTCAACTAATTCTACCTTCTTCATAAATTGCATGATGGTATCTGTCATTATTAGGGAAACACTATTAGTGAGAGCAAGATTATCAAAGAATCCTTCAATTGTTCTCTTGTATTGGTAAGAACATTTTGATCAAGAAACAGCAGAAAGAAATTGAATGCCAGAGAACCACAGGAAGCTTGAGTGAAATCACTTCCCAGACCTTGGGGCAAGTGACAAAAACTGGGGAGCAAAATTGGAGTGGGAAGATTAAAATCTCAGAATGGGAAAGAACCAGGTATGAAATGATCACATCAGGAATTATTTAAGTGAGGCAGACAGCTTCAAAGGAGCAAGCCAGTGAGTTATGAAAAGACCAAAACAGTAGGGACATCGAAGTGGTTCAGGTGGGAAAATCAAATCATTCTTTAGTAGACCGTGCAGCAGGCTTGGTAAGAAGATATTAGGAAATGATGAACTTCTTTTATTCTTTACGATGTCAATTATCTTCAATAAATTGTCTGGATCTGATATTACTTTATACCTCAAAATTACTCAGTCTTCTTGTCTGTTTTCTTTTGTTTGCTAACCTTGAGTTATAAATGGACATGCAAAATAGAACTTCCAAATTTACAAAAGGATACACAGAACTAAGAAGAAAATCACTAAATCAAAGAAGAAATAATCAAATTAAATCAATGCATACAATTAAACATATTGGATACAATTTAGTGGATAACCCTAATTTTGAAACATGAAGCACAGTAGTAATAAAAAGTACCCAAATATTGTAAACAACATTAAAATATTTGGTGTTCAAAGGAGGAAAAATATAAATGAGAAGCTCAAAACAATAAGAAGTTGGAGCCTCTGAGGGATTTTATAATGGACACATGGTAACATTTTTGGATTCATTGTATTGTGGCATATGAATCTAGGTTGTAAAGTTTCTAATTTTTGAAAACTTAATTTATGGCTTTAGTTGTAACCAAAGAGCATATATCGTTTTGAAAGTAGTAAGAGAGGAATACCTGTTCTTTTTTTAAGTATGCAAATCACTAGTATTTTTCTTCTAATCTGTAGTTGTCATAGCCAGTTGTATATGCTTTTAATTAAAATAAATTTAAAGCACTCTCAAGAGTTCATAGGTGTCTCCTTGCACAGACATAAAGAACAGATTCATATGGTACTTTTATGCCATCTCTACTCCCCACCACACAATCCCATGGAATCGCCCCACACCTCTTTTATCTGATAATTACCAGGTTGTTCATTACAGTATAGCTTGCCAAATTCAGAGAAACTTGCTTGACAGGAATGCTATGATTCCAACTCTCACTGAACACCCATTTATATTAATAATCTGTTGTCTAATATTATTTTACAACTCTTTTTCTTTACCTGGCTTGAGATGAGATCTATTATTTCTAATTTCTGCGAGGTTAAAACATACCTCTTGGGATTTTCCTTAGATAGAGCCTATTCTCTTTCTTTTAGAAGTAATTTGTTTTGTTTGAAAGCTTGTAAGATTTTCTCTTAATTAAGTAATTTTCCTATGCTATATCAAAGTGATTTTCTTTTTCCATTAATCTTTCTAGGAGCTCCATGATATCTTGAATTTGAACAAAACTCAAGCCCTTAAGGAATGCTTCTGTTATTTCACTGATTCTTAATTCTCCCCCATCTGTTTATTTCCTTTTTTCTTAAACTAACTATAATTTGCAAAGTATTTGCTTATTACTTAAATGTTCGTGAATATATTTCCCCTACATTTTTTCCTCTCATTATTTCACATTTATATACTTTTACTTGTTTCATAATTAATTTTCCACAGTCACCATTGTATTTTTGTTTTATTAAGTAACTCTACTTTAGAAATCCTGACATTTAGTTTCAGAAAGTTTATTTTGAGCTCTAATTATATCACATTGAAGTATTTTTCTGTGATTTTTAATGTTTTCTTCTTCTTACAGTCCATCTATTTTTACTTAATGTAAGCAACCTGCTCTAATTATTTTATTTGTCCTCCTTTTCTCAACCTATTGAGTTCTTTCTCCCTCCCTCTCTTTTCCTTGGACTAGTGGTGGGAGTGGATTACCAGCTTCCTTGTTGATCATCACTAGAAAGCTGAAGACTATGTTGGCCTTTGTTTCGGTGGGCATACGTAGAATATGTAGCAATCAAAGACTTATCTCTGGAGTCATCTGAAGGAGTCTTCCATGATCTCATCTCCATGCAAGTACAGATGGGAGAGAAGTAGTCACTACATAATATGAATTGGTAATAATTTTCACCACCAGCTAAGACCCATTCAGACTACTGGTACTGCCCATCTGGGGTTCCAGTGTAGGAACTCAAGTTGAACTTTTCAGTTCTATTCCATATCTTGAGATAACCTACTTGCATTTGCCAGTTTTGCAGCCTCAAGAGGTCTTTAAATGTGCAGTCTTTTCTCTGGTCTACATGGCCCTTGGACATTCAGCTTTTCTCTCCAGGGAAACAGTAAGGCAAATAAATGGAAAAAAGATTGTTCTTCAACAAACAATACTGGAACAATTGGACATTCACTTGCAAAAACAAACAAACAAATAAACAAGAAAACCAGTCTGGACACAGACCTTGCATTTTTCACCAGAATTAATTCAAAATGGATCAGAGACCTAAATTTAAAATGCAAAATTATAAAACTCCTGGAAGATAATGGGAAAAAAGTATAGATGAGCCTGAGTTTGGTGATGTTATTGCAGATACAATACCAAAGGACCAAAAGCACGGTATATGAAAGAAAAACATTATAAGGTGGTATCATAGTAATATCTTACACTGAGTAATTTGTACAGAACAGAAACTTATTATAGTTCTTGTGGCTTATAATATGTTAATAAGGGAAACTGGGGAAATGGTGATGGGGGTAAACTTTGGATAAAGAAACATTCTGTACTTTTCACTTATTTTTCTCTCTAAACTTAAAACTGCTAAAAATGAAGTCTACTAAAAAATACAAGTGTAGTAAGTATGATGTCCATTGATGAAAATATTCCAAGGAGTGTGTCCTTTCTTTCAGCATATAATGTAGCACTGCAGAAGTACTAAGAAACCAGATAATATAGCCTCATTATCTTTATACTATGAGTCAGAAAGAACGCTAAAGTGGCTATAATTCATTTATATTTCTATTTCCTTGTCCTTAGACACATTAAGTATCAAATCCCTCTAGTATACTTAACAATGTAGATCCTAGCTAAGCTGTATATAAAATGGGAATTATTTTGAGTTGCAAGACTGGCTTGTTTTGAGGTGACCAATCATTTTAACAGAAACAGTAATTCAATTTGCAGTCATATGTAGCTTGGAAAACCAAGGTGCCACATACTGGAATAAATTGATTTGTGGTTAAAAAAAATTGCAGGATAAATCAGACCTGGGTTTCAAACCTACCTTTCATGTCTTACTTTGTGATTTCAGCAATTCAAGCAACATTTGAAACTATGTGAGTCAGCATGAAATACATGCTGATCTTTAGCTAATTGCTAAAGCTTAGGTGCTGAGTATATAAATTAAAAACCGTGGTCACAATAGCAGGCTCTGAAATTGAGGCAATAATTAATAGCCTACCAACCAAAAAAAGTCCAGGACCAGACGGATTCACAGCCGAATTATACCAGAGGTACAAGGAGTAGCTGGAATCATTCCTTCTGAAACTATTCCAATCAATAGAAACAGTGGGAATCCTCCCTAACTCATTTTATGAGGCCAACATCATCCTGATATGAAAGCCTGACGGAGACACAACAAAAAAAGAGAATTTTAGACCAATATCCCTGATGAACATCGATGCAAAAATCCTCAATAAAATACTGACAAACCGAATCCAGCAGCACATCAAAAAGCTTATCCACCATGATCAAGTGGGCTTCATCCCTGGGATGCAAGGCTGGTTCAACACACACAAATCAATAAATGTAATCCAGCATATAAACAGAACCAAAGACAAAAACCACATGATTATCTCAATAGATGCAGAAAGGCCTTTGACAAAATTCAACAGCCCTTCATGCTAAAAACTCTCAACTAATTCGGTATTGATGGAACGTATCTCAAAATAATAAGAGCTATTTATGACAAACCCACAGCCAATATCATATGGAATGGGCAAAAACTGGAAGCATTCCCGTTGAAAACTGGCACAAGACAGGATGCCCTCTCTCACCACTCCTATTCAACATAGTGTTGGAAGTTCTGGCTAGGGCAATCAGGCAAGAGAAAGAAATCAAGGGTATTCAGTTAGGAAAAGAAGAAGTCAAATTGTCCCTGTTTGCAGATGACATGATTGTATATTTAGAAAACCCCATTGTCTCAGCCCCAAATCTCCTTAAGCTGATAAGCAACTTCAGCAAAGTCTCAGGATACAAAATTAATGTGCAAAAATCACAAGCCGCCTTATACATCAGTAACAAACAGATACCCAAATCATGAATGAACTTCCATACACAATTGCTTCAAAGAGAATAAAATACCTAGGGATCCAACTTACAAGGGATGTAAAGGACCTCTTCAAGGAGAACTACAAACCACTGCTCAGTGAAATAAAAGAGGACACAAACAAATGGAAGAACATACCATGCTCATGGATAGGAAGAATCAATATCATGAAAATGGCCATACTGCCCAAGGTAATTTATAGATTCAATGCCATCCCCATTAAGCTACCAATGAGTTTCTTCACAGAATTGGAAAAAACTGCTTTAAAGTTCATATGGAACCAAAAAAGAGCCCGCATTGCCAATACAATCCTAAGCCAATAGAACAAAGCTGGAGGCATCACGCTACCTGACTTCAAACTATACTACAAGGCTACAGTAACCAAAACAGCATGGTACTGGTACCAAAACAGAGATATAGACCAATGGAACAGAACAGAGCCCTCAGAAATAATACCACACATCTACAGCCATCTGATCTTTGACAAACCTGAGAAAAACAAGAAATGGGGAAAGGATTCCCTATTTAATAAATGGTGCTGGGAAAATTGGCTAGCCATAAGTAGAAAGCTGAAACTGGATCCTTTCCTTACTCCTTATATGAAAATTAATTCAAGATGGATTAGAGACTTAAATGTTAGACCTAATACCATAAAAACCTTAGAAGAAAAGCTAGGTAATACCATTCAGGACATAGGCATGGGCAAGGACTTCATGTCTAACACACCAAAAGCAATGGCAACAAAAGCCAAAATAGACAAATGGGATCTAATTAAAGAGCTTCTGCACAGCAAAAGAAACTACCATCAGAGTGAACAGGCAACCTACAGAATGGGAGAAAATTTTTGCAATCTATTCATCTGACAAAGGGCTAATATCCAGAACCTACAAAGAACTCAAACAAATTTACAAGAAAAAAACAAACAACCCCATCAAAAAGTGGGCAAAGGATATGAACAGACATTTCTCAAAAGAAGACATTCATACAGCCAACAGACACATGAAAAAATGCTCATCATCACTGGCCATCAGAGAAATGCAAATCAAAACCACAATGAGATACAATCTCACACCAGTTAGAATGGCGATCATTAAAAAGTCAGGAAACAACAGGTGCTGGAGAGGATGTGGAGAAATAGGAACACTTTTACACTTTTGGTGTCAACCATTATGGAAAACAGTATGGCGATTCCTCAAGGATCTAGAACTAGATGTACCATATGACCCAGCCATCCCATTACTGGGTATATACCCAAAGGATTATAAATCATGCTGCTATAAAGACACATGCACACGTATGTTTATTGCGGCACTATTCACAATAGCAAAGACTTGGAATCAACCCAAATGTCCATCAGTGACAGACTGGATTAAGAAAATGTGGCACATATACACCATGGAATACTATGCAGCCATAAAAAAGGATGCGTTTGTGTCCTTTGTAGGGACATGGATGCAGCTGGAAACCATCATTCTTAGCAAACTATCGCGAGAACAGAAAACCAAACACCGCATGTTCTCAGTCATAGGTGGGAACTGAACAATGAGATCACTTGGACTCGGGAAGGGGAACATCACACACCAGGGCCGATCATGGGGAGGGGGGAGGGATTGCATTGGGAGTTATACCTGATGTAAATGACGAGTTGATGGGTGCTGACGAGTTGATGGGTGCAGCACAGCAACATGGCACAAGTATACATATGTAACAAACCTGCACGTTATGCACATGTACCCTAGAACTTAAAGTATCATAATAATAAAAAAACAAAAAACAAAAAACCAAATACCGCATGTTCTCACTCATAGGTGGGAATTGAACAATGAGATCACTTGGACACAGGAAGGGGAACATCACACACTGGGGCCTATTGTGGGAAGGGGGGAGCGGGGAGACACAGCATTAGGAGATATACCTAATTTAAATGATGAGTTAATGGGTGCAGCACACCAACATGACACATGTATACATACGTAGCAAACCTGCACGTTGTGCACATGTACCCTAGAACTTAAAGTACAATAATAATTTTAAAAAAAAACCAAAACCGTGGTCACTTAAAGGGCTAATATTAATAAATTTATGGTCTATAGCAGTGCTGTCCAATAGGAAAACAATATAAGCCACATATGCACTTTTATATTTTCTAGTAGCCATATTTTTAAAAGACGAAAAAGAAAAAGGTAAAATTATCTTAATATGTTTCATTTAACTTGATATATTCAAATATCATTTCACACAATAATGTTATAGGTTCTTTTTTATTCTAAGATTTTGAAATACAATGTGTGTTTTATACTCACAGCACATCCCAGTTTCTACTAATTATATTCCAAATGCTCAGTAGACATGTTTAGTTAGTGGCTACCATATTGAATAGCACAGATCTAGGGGTAGATATGAAAGGAAATATGATAATTTGTGTGATGGCAATACAAAATGGTTGAATATGCCCTTACATCGTCTTAGGGAATTCAGAGAAAGTTTATCTAGAAGATCACATCTGATTAGAGACATGGTAGATAACAAAGGAAGAGTAGTAGCCTGTGAGGATGCTTTGGGGAGAAGGGCAGTCCAAGTGAAGAGAATAGGGTAAAAAATGTGTGCAAGGAATATTGTTCTCATACAGGTAAATTGTGCAGAATGGGCAGAGGGAGATGAAGCAAACAAAGCATCAAACCAGTGTGAATACTGAATCCTTAGCTAATATTACAGAAATAGTTTTTTTCTGAGAGGATTAGTAAATTGACTCTTTGTCCTAGTACTGCTGTTAACTAAATATGCAGCTTGATTAAAGTCATTTAAATGTACTATTTCCAGTTCCTAGTTTCTACAACTTTAAAATTGAGTAATTAAACTAGATAATCTCTAATTTTCTTCCCAATTAAAATTGCAACGTGCAAAAATTACAATGTATGAATTAAAATGGTTCAAAATTTAGATTCATACAGAAATGTCAAAGTTGGCATTCAGAAAGTAGAACAGTACAATTATGTTAACCCAGTTATTTAAGTCTATTCCAGGAAAACATTAGGATAGTGATTGCATTTTTAAATAATAACAATCAGTGCTGTATTTTATGTGTCAACATTTAAATTCCTACCTCTCCTTTTCCTAGAAGCGGAAACTATTTTAATACAAGAAATGTTGAGGTTTTCTCTGTTTTTCATGCTGAATGGGTTCTGAAATTTTAAGTTCACTAAATTTCTGTATATTTTGCTTAAATCTATTCTTCTGAACTAAACTTGGAAATAATATATTGGCTGAATCATGGAGAATCCACAAAAAATTAACATTCAATTTCTTTGTCTATCCTCATACATTCAAGATTACTTAACTAATAAGAAAACTATAGAAATATAAAAGACATTAGCAGCAAAGCAAGATAAAAGCACATTAAGGTCATCCTAGGGCTGAAACATTTCATCAAAAAAGACATGCTCATCAATCTTTCTTAGAGGCACATAGAAGAGAAAAAAACTGTCTTTGACTTCATAATGGTAAAGAAATTAGTCTGTTTATAAATGCCTATGGCAAATAATGCACTGAGAGACAAGCAATGTATGAGACAAGTAGTTGTAAAAGGTGAAATTCTCTTGTCATTCTATGGTACTTTCTTAGAAACATTGTAGTTCTACATTCTTAAAACACTGTAGTCCAAAGAGTTAAGTTACACCAATAAAGAAAAATTGAGAGTTGGCAAACAAACGAAAACATGGAGAGTGAAAATACAAAGCATGAACAAATGCATATACATTTTTATGTGAGGTGTGAATACTGACTGATACAAAAAGTGGGAGATAGTAAACTGACTGTGAGAGAAGGTGGAAATGCAGATTGAAAGACCAATATGATGAAGTAATGACAGAATAAAGGATGGTGAAGGTAGTCCGAAAGAGGCTGTAGTCTAAAGAAGGCCATCTCCAATGAAGTCTAGAAAATGAATGGAGAGTCAGCAGAATCCATTAAGGGCTTGTTTCTTTTCAGAAGTGAGAGGGTAGGTAGCAGAACTGCACAGCAAATGAAGCTTGAAAAAGTGTCTACTGAATTGAGAACGCATAAAGAAGACAGCTGATAATGAAGAGATGAATTTCTTGGAGTTTCTGTCAAGATTGAATGGGGCCACTTGTAACATTATTATCGAGATTGTGAGGCATAATAGGAACTTAAAGGTGGACACCCATGCAGAAATCAGTTGGAAAGGAGGCTTGATTTCTGGGAGGTCTGTGATGAGGCAAACGGAAAGCATTTTGAACAACTTCAACATCTGGACTGAAAAAAAGAAATGGAGGAAGTAGAATCATGTTTACATTAAGTGAGCCCTCTTAGTACAGAGACCAACATCTGGCTTTGGTTACATTTATCTGAATGTAGTGAAAATGTTTGAATTAACCCAAAAAGATTAGACTAAATTTCATAATAGTGTTTACACAGCAAAATAAATGACAAAACAGATACATGGAAAAAGTGTCTGTTTATGCACACATTTCAAAGACCATGGATATAGCACCCCGAGCTACATTATCTTAGCGTGGCTGACATAAAACAGGGCTCTGTATAAACTCCTAATGATGGCCATTACAAATTGTGTTAAGCTAAGGTGGTTTAAACACAGATATCCCATGTCTTTTGTTTATTACTATGATAAAAAGAATCTGAATGCATTTCTACTAAAATTAAGAGACAACATTATTAGCAAGTATATTTAAATTTTATGTTCCTACTATCAATAGCATTTCAGGTGACACCTTTATTTTTTGGAATTACAGCTCTCACAGTAAGTTTTCTTTTATCCCTCTTTTCTCCATAAACAAAAATATTTGGAGCTTTGATTTGTTAGTACATTCAGAACAGAGTACTTATTATCTTTACAGAAGTAACCTCAATTTTCCTTGGCCATATTGACTGGGTTTTATAAATCTTATGGACCACTTACATGTAGTTTATTGCTTAACTTTCAGAATCCAACTTTTGCTGTTATCATTGAAACACCTGACTTTAACCAGGAATCAAAGGCAAGTAACATATGATCAGGAACAAGATGTAATCACCTATCAAGAAAGTGGGTGCATTTAAGTGGAATAAACAATTAAATTTTGGAAAAAAGTTTTATTCTTTTATTAAAAAATAGTTCAGGCTGGGTGTGGTGGCATGGGCCTGTAGTCTCAGCTACTTAGGAAGCTGAGGTGGCAGAATCACTTAACCCAGGATTTCAAGGTTTCAATGAATGATGTTTGTACCATTGCACTGTAGCCTGGGTGATAGAGTTAGATCCTGTCTCAAGACAAACAATAAACAAAAACCAAACCAAACAAAAAACAAAATAGTACAGAATTCCTGTTTCTAAAAGAAACAACTAGATTTAAGAGCAAATATAAACATTATTTTTCAATATATTGATTCCTAGTATGGTAAACAAGATCTAATTATGTAGATCAAGGGTGTTTTGAGTTAATAGTTTCAGGAGATCATGATGGGAAGAGTGCCTGAACTAAATGTGGGGGATACCAAGCCCGAAGTGGGAGAGAGAATTCAGTTAAAAGCATCACCTTTTCCAGGACTTTACAAATCATCTCTTTTATGGAGCTCTGACTCTACTCTTTAGCTCTTTAGTGAAGCAGCTGAAGCTTGTGTCAAAAATAATGTGACTTTTGGCAGAGAACAGACCTCACCTAGAGCAATATTCAGGATGGTGTATCAGTGCTGGAAGATGAAGCCTGATACGGTTCAGTCATCTCAGGAAACACTTGTGACCTAGCATGCAATGTGCTACGTTAAAAGTCAGAGGGCATCGTTAATATACCAATATTTGAAAAAAATTCAAGTCATGTTATACTTCCAGGTTATATTAGGAGTAAGTGATTAAAGGTCAATAACAATTTCATCCAGTTTAGATCTAAATTGTTCTCAAATTTTCTGTTTCATAATTCCAGTGAAGGGCTCTATTTTGATCATTCCTAACTAGTTCGAAGCAATGCCCAATTTTCTGTTAACATTTAACATGAAAATTTGAACAATGTTTGTGTGATTTTTATTTTCTTCTTTTTTTTTGTATTTTCATTGTGTATGTATTTGAGTTTTGGATTATTAACAGTTAAAAAATGTTAAAATAGATCCAATCTCACTGAGGGATAATTTCTAAAGATAAAGTTTGGCTAGGTATATTCTAGTCAATTCTTGGAGTAGTTCCTTACATACTCATAAATTGATTCTAGAGTTGCAATTGCCAAACTAATATGCCTTCTTTGTTTTAAAGAAGAAAGTGTTTTTTTCAAGTCATAAATGTCATTTAGCCCACTCAACTCTGAAAGTGAGTTGTGTGTTTCTCAGCTGCCTATCATTTAAATGGAGAAAAGGATTAGGAGAACAGATATATAACAGAGGGTACTCTGAAACAAATTACTCATATTTAGACAGTTTATGTCATTAGACAGCATAGTAGCAAATTTATGGGACAATCACAATTCCAGGAAATAGGCACTAATGTGGCTGCCACAAATACTTGGGATCTGAAAAATAAAAAGGACTCAGAGCCAAAGAAGACATATCTTCTAAAATTCAATATCTAAATACCAAATTTAGGAAGATGAGAAAACTGTAGATAACATGGTTAAATTTATTAAGGGGAATACCTTTATGAAACTCTATCCAAAGTATGACTTAAAGTCTACTCCATAGTCTTACATAGGAAGCTTTTTAATATTTCGTTTGTTGAGGCATGGTCTGACTGGTGACAAAGCCTTGTGCTTATAAATCTCAGCTACTCTTATTTTTTCATTCTTGTTTGTGTGCGTGTGTGTGTGTGTAGGACACTTAACAAGATCTACCCTTTTAAGAAATCTTTAAATGAACAGTACAGCATTGTTAATTATAGTCACCATCTTGTACAGCAGTTCTCCATAACTTGCTCATCTTGCATAACTGAAACTTTATGTTCATTGAACAATTCCCCATTTCCCCTCCCCTTAGCCCCTGCAAATACTGTTCTATTTTCTGCTTCTCTGAGTTTGACAATTTTAGATACCTCACGTAAGTGGAATAATACAGTACTTATTCTTCTGTGTCTGGCTTATCTCACTTAACATATGTCGCCTAGGTTCATCTATGTTGTTGCAAATGACAAAATGTCTTTCTTTTGTAAGGCTGAATAATACTCCACTGTCTGTATATACCACATTTTCTTTGTTCATTTATCTGTTGATGGACATTTAGGCTTGTAAAATAGACTATGGAACACAGTATGAAGGTTCTTCAAAATATTAAAAATATGCATTCTAATATGTATAGAAAGTATAATGTTCTAACATGATAAAGAAGGTGTTTTGTTTTTATTAACAAATTTATGTGCCTGATATCTTTTCTAAGAGTTTTTTTTTACTTATTTTGCTAAAAATTATAAATTCTTATATAGCTTGCTTAAAAATAAAAACTAATTTTTGAAAAAAATACCTTATTCTGAAGAGGTAGCCTTCATTTGTTTTTTGATCTAGAATAATTTTAGATTTTAACTCAACTTCTATGAAAGCAGTAAGGATAATTTAACTTATGTTTTTCCATAAGATGAAATTTAAACTTATACAACAAAAACATTAAAATGAAAACTTATACAACAAAAACATTAAAAAGCAAGAAAATGATCATATTTGGAGTTTTTAAACTTCTATTTTCTTAGTCTCCAACTCATTTCTGAAACACAAAAAACAGTTCAATTAAGCCAGTCTTACCAGTGAAAGAGTAACAGAAAGGGGTAGATTTTTCCAAAGTGGTCTATTGTTTTTCTGTCATACTATAATAGATTTTCAGCATATGATAGAGTTCTGTTTCATAGAAGATAAACAGTATTCTGACCTCAAAACCTAATATTTTTTAGTCCTAGAAACAAATAGGCAGTAACTTCCTCAAGTAGTTTCTTCAAGAAACTAACCTAAAATGAAATTTCACAAGGCAAGCAAAGGTGCATTATCTATTACCTTCTGTGTTCACAACATCCTGACTGAGAAGTTGGGGAAAAATAAATATGGAGACTTTTTACTATAAGGATATTTATTGTGAAATTAAGTACAAGTTTTCTCCAAAGCCCCTTTCCCTATAAAAACTATAAACTATAGAATTTATTAAGGGGAGGGATGAGGTGGATGAGAAGGTGTGTGATGGTATTTCAGTGAATTTATAAAACTAAAGCTTGACCTGGTTAAAGTCAAACATGGCCATTATACCCATCTGGCTGTAATAATGGGGAATTCTTTAAGTACAAATCATAATTTTCAGTGGCAAAAATGAATGAAGTGCATTCCACTCCTTACCAGCTCTGACTGTGGGCTCTGATTAACTTACTGATTTTTCTATTAGGGAAAGAAAATCAGGAACTGCATTTTTTTTTTGAACGAATACGAAGAAGAAAGTGTTATTTGGAGGGTTAAGAAATCTCTATTTGGTCCAGTGAATCAGTGTGGGTGTATTTCATTCCTGCAAATAATAACACTTAATATGAATTTCACCATAATTGTTTGAATTATGAAAAATTAATTTCAGTTCTGAGTACAAGGATTGGATGTTTCCTATAGCTATATCTAATTCTCCTATCTTCTCTCAAGGTAGGTATTATCTCATTTTTCAAAGAAGAGGAAATTAAGCCTCAGATATCCTCAAGGTTATATTGTTAACAAATGTTAATGAGTGGGATTTAAACCCATTTCTGTCTATTTCAAAATCCACGTCATTTCTAGTATTTCATGTGTCATCTAAGTATGTAATTTTTTGGCTTAGTCTGTTTGTATAAACTCAAAGTTAAAATTCACAAAGACGAAATATGCATCATTGAGTGGTAACTTTTACAGTTTTTGCTAAAGGACAACTTCAAAATGGCAAGTAATCTAAAATTCAGTTTATGATTTTATTATTTTTTTGTATATAAAAATACAAAAGACATTCTTGAATTTCGACACTCCTGAAGAACCTTACTTTTCTTTGCACAATTACCCAATCACACCCTGGAGTTCTCTTCCATTTTTCTATCAAATATATCAATAATCTTGTTATAGTAATGACCTGCCTATATCCCGTTAATCTTTTTACCCTTTCAAAATCCAAAACTTATGTTGGAAATAATAAATTTTTTAAAAAGCGAATAGGTGGCAGTCTGTTTAAGGGTTTCTAATCCAAAAGAAAGACTGATAGAATGTTTTCCTCTCATGTTAGAGAACTCTTAAATGGGGCCCTTGGATTTCATAAAGCTCTCTGGAAATGTATGCTTTATTTTGTGGTTAAGTGGCTAAGTCCCTTTCTCTGCCAATAGGTTCCATATATTTTATTGCATTACCAAGGGGCTCATGACTGAAAAGGAAGGTTAAAAACTCCTTATTGTCCTAGCAAAAGCTTGATTTTCTCTTGATGGTGTCTATATAAATAAATGGAACAGAAAATACTATGAAGGCTAGTTGCACCTTATCAGATGAGGGCGAAGTATTTTCCCTTTAAAACCATACACAAACTACATGCATGTTATAATCATATATATATTTTTTCCTGTTAGGACAAGTTGTTTGAAATTAGCTTACATCCTGAGGTAACCCCAAGTTATTGGGAACAAGACAAAATTTCCTGGAAGAATGCATTATTATGTTGAACTAGAAGAAAGGTTGAGGTGAAGTCTATTTTATACTGAGATATATAGGCAAAAGTTCCCTTTATATGAATAAAATGAAAAGAAAAGATAATAGGTTGCCAGTTTGTTTCAGGGTTTCTAATCAAAGATTCAGCTAGATGCCCATCTGTGTTATCTAAATAGCCATTTCCCAAATTTAACTTTGAACTGGAACTTAATGACAGTTTTATAATGGAAATGACCCCTAAGTAGGACATACAGGTTTTTTCCTTGCCTCATTAAACCTGGAAGAGGTGACTCTTATGAACCCCTCTCTGTTATCTTCAATAACACAGTGACTTAATGGCATGTGTGAATAAGACATTTGCTTAATCCATCACACTGGAAAGTATTTTCCCCAGATGATACTAATTCCAAATTATACACACCCCTTTTGTTCCTAAAGACTCTAGTCTATCACTTGCACAAAAGTTAGTTCCTTTCTAAGCCTAGCAGTTCAAAGTGGCTTGCAAAAAACTTCTTTTCTGAGCACTTCAACAAAGATTGCAGTGAACAGTGACTGCCCAACAGCGAGGTATCCTGGTGAGTTTTCAGGTCATTGGCACTGGTGTTTTGAAACTGGTAATTCTCTTCCTTGTTTCATTTAGCCTACAATAATGATCATGCTCTTCCTAGACAATAAATGGATTTTGGATACCAGTTTTTAGAAATTGGAGGGTTTTTACCTGTTGCATTAGGATACACTCATCCCTTAATCGTAGAAATAAAGACATTACCTTTTTGCCATTGTCTTACATTATATTCTGGAGTCCAAATTCTGCTTGTTTATGGGGTAGCATTTGGAACCCTTATCTTGTGTTCTAGTGGGTGCCAGGTGTACAGTTTTCTTGGACATCATATAGATACTGTAAGACTAGATTGTGGTCATCTTCCCTGTGCACCAGGAAGCATTTTTGACATTTCATTCAGATCCCTATGTATCCATTTCCCTGTATAATTGATGGAATTGTTCTGACACATCTCCAGTGATCTTTGCTGGATTCTTACTATACCTTTATCAGAGTCCTCCAACTCCACAGTTCTCTGGAGACAGAATGCACTATAGATATACAGAGAGAGAGACAACGCTTCAGATATCCAGAAAGGAAACTGCCACAAATCAGGCCTATTCTGTGGATAGGTATGCAAAACCAGGCGTACTTTTTTCCCTACATTTTGAATTAACAAGTTTGAGTGGTCTCCTGCATAGGTCATTCTTGATTTTATTGCAAAAACAACTTTTAGTAAAGGAAAATACACATCCTTTGCACAAGTTTGCCGTCCCCTGTAAGTAGGAGAACTAAGTTTCTTTCCCATTTCAAAATTTTCCCCATGTAATCTTTTTTTCTCTGACCATGACCACGTTTGTCATAAGAACAAATAAGTAAATCTTTATAAGAAAAGTAGCAGTGGATTTAATTTCAGAATATATTTACATTTATGTACACTATATAACATCAATTTTTTCCTTATTGTGCTCTTAAATTTTTATTTCTGACAATTACACAGAAACAAAATCCTGAGATTAATTATAAAATCATTTTTTTAAATTTATGGAATTATTTTAGTATAACTAACCAAAATTAACCAAAAATTGTATCTATGAATAATCAAACATGGGCCCATGAAAAATCAAATATTTGGAAGGTTTAACTCTTAAAGTAAGATTACTGAATTACTTTAATAATATTTCCAAATGCCTCTGCTTATAATGTTTTCAAAACGTTTTTAAACCTTTGTTATCGCAGTCTAGTTTTATTGAATGAACGGGTTTCTACCTGTATGGATGATACATAAATATATAAACTAAAGGGCAGCTCTTCAATGGCATCTCAGGACACTGTAAAAGCAGAATGTTTCCTTTACCCTTGACTTATGTTAAGTATTCAGCTCAGGTTAGAGAAATGGTTGTTTGATTGCCTGCCCTATTTTTCTTTGCCAGAGTAGATAGAGTATGCTTATCTATTAAAAGCACTCCAGAGCAACATTAAGCCAGGACACCTGTGGAGCTTGTCAAGGCAGGTTCTCAAACAGGTCACTGGTTGCTGGGGCAGCTTCAAGAACAGAATAACAAGCACTCTTTGGTATGGGTAACAGCAGTTTCAGTGCCTTCCTGTGGTCTGTGAAGAAGAGAAACTTAACAACAAGGAGAGGGAAAGGGAAGGTATTCATTTTCCCATTGTTTCTGAATTGATCACTAATCTATAGCTTTATTTATAAATCCATGTACTAGTGCTAGTATCTGCAGCAAACTATATTATAAATGTTTGCACAGAAGGTGTGTAACTTATTAAGGCTTTAATGTTTCTGAAGCTTGAAGACAATAATGTGACATCGATTTATGGCAAATTGGGCTTTAATTGCCACCTCAAAACTGCTTCTTTATAACAATGAAAAAAATGAGTGACAGGCAAATTTGGGATTATATCTTACTCTCTTTATAACTGCTATGATTTTGGAATTGTTAGAACCTCTGGAAAATAAATCTTTTTTGTAGGTCAGTAAAATGTTTAAAATAGGTTTCTGATAGTTTTGAAAAACTATGATGTATAACAATTTATGTTTAGATCCTTTCACTGGAAGTGAGGCAGCAGGATGAAATAAATGCTGAAGGAATAGAACATTGCAAGCAATTATTCAATGTCTAGTGATGAAATCACAGAAAAATATGAAAGGTCCATAATGGGCAATATTGCTTTAAAAAAATTTGATTTTTTTTAGCTTAAAATCAGAGATTTTATTAAATAGTTAAATAGTATTTTTTTTCCCTATTAGAACAAAACTCCTCATTTTCTTATGTGTCATTTGTAAAAGCTAAATGTAGAATATTGAGAAATAACCTAGGAATCAGATAAGCTTATACTTTAGCTTCTTGGTACAAAATCAGTCATTATGTGGGGGGCTATAGGCATCAGCTGTGTATTTCAGAGGCATTTTATAGTGATTAGAGACAATATTATTTTTATTAGTCTTTTATTATCTTTTTTAATTTTTAATTTTTGTGGGTACCTAGTAGGTGCATGTATTTATGGGGTACATGTGATATTTTGATAGTCTTGTAATGCATAATAATCACATCAGGTTGAATGGGGGTCTCTATCACCTCAAGCATTTATCTTTCCTTTGTGTTACAAACATTCTTTTACTTATTCTTTCATTTTTTAAAAAATTTTTTTCTGGCGGGGGACGGAGTCTCGCTGTGTTGCCCAGACTGGAGTGCAGTGGTGCAAACTGGGCTCACTGCAACCTCTGCCTCAAGACAGAGACAATAGCTCAAGGCTCAAGCAATTCTCCTGCCTCAGCCTCCCAAGTATCTCAGATTACAGGCACCTGCAATCATGCCCGGCTAAGTTTTGTATTTTAGTAGAGATGGGGTTTCACCATGTTGGCCAGGCTGGTCTTAATCCTGTTGATGTAGTCACCCTGTTGTGATAGCAAATAGGAGATCTTATTCATTCTAACTATATTTTGTACCTATTAACAATCCCTCCTCCACCCCTTTGCAGCCGCTGGTAACCATCATTCTATTCTCTATCTCCATGAGTTCAATTGTTTAATTTTTTTGCTCTCACTAATGGGCGAAAACGTGAAGTTTGTTTTTCTTATGCCTGGCCTATTTCACTTCACATAATATCCTCCAGTTCCATCCATAATGTTTCAGATGACAGGATCTCATTCTTTTTGTGGCTGAATGGTATTATACTTCATTGTGTATATGTACCACATTTTCTTTATCCATTAGTTTGCCGACGAACACTTCCGTTGCTTCCAAATCTTGGCTATTGTGAATAGTGCTGCAATAAACATGGTAGTACAGATCTATCTTTGATATACTGATTTCCTTTCTTTTGGGTACAGACCTAGCAGTGGGATTGCTGGATCATTTGATAGTTCTATGTTTAGTTTTTTGGGAAACTTCCATACTGTTTTCCATAGTAGCTGTACTAATTTACATTCCCACCAGCAATGTGCAAGCGTTCCCTTTTCTCCACATCATCATCAGCATTTGTTATTGGTTGACCTTTCAATAAAGGCCATTTTAACTGGGGTGAGGTGATATCTCATTGCAGTTTTAATTTGCATTTCTCTGCCATTGGTATGTCTTCTTTCTTGGACCTTTTGCCCATTTTTAATCAAATTATTAGATTTTTTCCTATTGAGTTGAGTTCCTCATATTTTCTGCTTATTAATCCTTTGTCAGATGGATAGTTGGCAAATATTTTTTCCCATTCTATGTGTTGGAAGGCAACATTACTTCAATAAATGAAATCATATTCACTATGATGTCTCCAAATTACCTGTAACCAACCTTTAATGTTGGTATGAATTGAAGGAAAAAGAGAAAAGGATAATTTTCAGCATTAAATTATTTCTCAAAGGTTTTGCTCTTGACTTTTTAATAAATTGTGAATTTCTAACAGTCAAATTACTTTATGTTTAATGAAGTTGATGACTTCTGAAGAAAATACACATTTGGTGTGTGGTAGGAGAAGGAGAAAGTGTAGAGGATTCAAATGTAACAACAGTTTCTCTCCAGAGTGAAAACTCCCCAGATTAATTCTGAATCTGAGAGTTTGTTTTTGATAAACTCAGAATAAAACTGTTTCTTTAAATATCTGAATATAATTAAATGTCAAATTGAGTTTAGAAAATATAATACCCCAAAAAGTTAAAATAAATATTATATTCATGGTATATGTCCGGCAACAGAGGTGTAGACTTGCTAGAACCTAACTCTGAGGCAAGGGCTGTAGCTGGCAATTCACATAACCAGGATCTCCATTTTTTCCTCCTGCTGGAGGCCTGGATTCTTGTCAATGATAGATAACACATTGATACCATCTCTTTCAATGTGCACTGCTACGTTCCCCAAATGTGTGTTTGCAGAGTTTGAACAATAGAAACAATGAATGTAATAATATTTTGGAAAAGTAATCTTAGCCATACCAAAAAGAATATAGTTTGAGAAGTTTTACGGTCTTGCCCTTCACAGCACAGATCTGGAGTGAATTCGAACAGGGCTTGACTCTTAGCCTGTTTATTGTGCCTGCCACTTTGGGAAAGTCAAATAAACTCTCCAAACTTCATTATCCTCACTTGGAAAATAGGGATAATGTTATCTATGCTGCCCTCTATAGGGCTGTCATGAGGAATAAATAAAATAGTATATTTAAATGTCATGTCCACAGTCCCTATATATTAAGTGGTACTAAAGAAAGCTTATTGGTTGCTGTTGTTTGTTTCAGCATAGAATTGATTTCAGGTCCAGGTTCCAACACAAACTAGTCTGAGACGTTCATCTTGGAGTATTTTTTTGCTGCTCTTCCACTTCTAAAGATTGTCCTGAAAGATCAATAAAATATCATGCTCCTACTTTATAAACTCTACCTTTTCAAATAAAATACTAGCCATACATTAATTTATCAAAAATGTTTTACAGACATGCATTGTGCCAGATACTATAAAGCGCCAGGATAAAGCTATGCTGATATCTGAATTCCTTACCCAGGGAGCTTGCAGTCTAATAGGGAGGCAGAAGAACAAATGGCCATTACAATGAAGAATGAAAAGAGATGAAGGGAGGGATAAAAACAGTATCTGAGGAGCCTGGGAGGGAAGACTTTCTAGATGTGGTCAACCTGGAGCTGAGTCTTGAAAGATGAGAGGAAAGTAGCAAGGCAAACAAGCGGAGAAAGGATATTCAGACAGCAAAATTAAGAAATCAGTAGTAAGCATGAGGTATCAGAGAAATACAGGTAACTACATTGCTAGCATATAAATGAAGAGGCAGGAAGTAGCATACAATGGAGGAATCTTCTTATAAACATGAAAGAATATTCCTGATTTTTGTTACTGTTATTATTATTAGCACCAGATTGCATGAAGAATAAAATCTTGTATTTGGGGTTTTATAATAGAGATGGAATGATTGACTCTTGCCACGTTCACTGAATTCAGTGGTGAGGGACAAAGTCTCCAATCCTGAGTCTTATATCATGGATATTTCCTCATCATTGACAATAAGGAAAAAGAAAAACTTAGGCAAAAATATGTGCTACATTTCAGAACTAATAAGTAAACTACACGTTGAAATCGCCATGTTTCGCATATAGTCTGTTAGATCAGAATCTTCAAAAACTAGATTAATTCTCTAAGCATTCTGCACACACACACAAGTTTAGATTGTAGCTGAGAACTTGAGACATAGAAAAAGGGTTTGTTGTGTGAATCCTTATCCGTCACCGTGGCATAAATTTTCCATAATTGTCTTTTCTTTCCTGCTTCCATGTAAACTCTAGAATTTTCTCTGTTTCAGAATATCTATATTTTCTCCACTGTATACAGTGGTTAATCCTTGATATAGTACAGCAAGAGTTAAATAAATTCTCCAGAGTTGAGAAAATTTATGAGATAAAATTCCAAAGTAACTATAAACATCCAAGTCCAGGCCCTCATGCAGTCCAGATAGCGTTATTACTGATAATGAATGAAGTCATCATATGTTCCTGTTAATTGTTAATTCTCTGTGTTATTTGCTGTCAGGAGACTAGAGTTATACTGATCAAATTATCTTGTTTACTTAATCATTTAGAACTGTTTCCCTTCCTAAGCCTTCTTCCAGCCCACTATTTCTCGAATTTAGAGCTCATGCTGGAAAAGGGAGAAATAGGAGGAAATTCTGATTCATAAATAGCCTTGTGGAATTAGTTATTAAGCAATGTTCAAAATGTAGAGTTTTTCAATCTTACAGTCTATAAATAGTACTTCTAGGGTCTCACCTGAACAAGAAACATGCACGCACTCTCATAGAAAAGACGATTCAAGTCTTGTTTTTCAGGAACCTGTGCTGATCACATCTATTCAACTGTTTTGAAAATAATGCTTCATTATATTTTTCATTGCAACAGGTATATATACAAAATCTGAGTACTCAACCATGGAATAAATGAAGTTACTATGTTGCTTAACCCATTCTTTTTTTCTTTTTTTTCTTGAGACGAAGTCTTGCTCTGTCGTCCAGGCTGGAGTGCAGTGGCGTGATCTCGGCTCACCGCAAATTCTGCTTTCCGGGTTCTAGCAATTCTCTGCTTCAGCCTTCCGAGTAGCTGGGATTATAGGTGCCCACGACCACGCCTGGCTAATTTTTGTATTTTTAGTAGAGACGGGGCTTCATCATCTTGGCCAGGCTGGTCTTGAACTCCTGAACTCATGATCCACCTGCCTCAGCCTCCCAAAGTACTGGGATTACAGGCATGAGCTACTGTGCCTGGCCTAACCAATTCTTTTTATGTTGTTTGACCAAGTGCTTTTTAGGAGAACAATTGTTGCATGGGATGTGGAAAAAAAATGTTGACATTTGAATATGGCTCTTACAAGCTGCCTCTTACTATCACAACTGAAATATCTTCATATATGCTACAATATCCCCAAGGCTCACCTTTTTCTCATCTATAAAGAGGGAACGATGATATCTAAGATGGTTGGTATACAATTTAAATGGATAATGAAGGTAGTAAAGCTTTGTCAATTGTGAAATTTTCCGTATTTCGGTGTTGTTTTCCCCTGGTTGTCAGTGGCAATGTTCTTTATACAACTAATGAAACAAAACAGAAAAGAAGAAAAAGTAAACAATCCAACTTTATGTGGGAGCTTCTCAGCCAAAGATCCGCGGTTATCTGGGAATAATTCTTTGTTCATATTCACATGAAAAATAGCTTCTGATGATTAACAGTTCCCACTGCTCTGATTTATGCCATAAAATCTGTATACTTATCTAATGCAGGAATATACATTAAGTGATTGAATAGCAGAGTTTTGAGCAGCAGATGGGAGAGAAAGATCATATTTAACATAATAACACAGGAAGTTCCTATATTCACTGACTTCTGTGAAATCCTATCAAATGTAGCTGGTAAGCTATTTTCTTCCCCTCTAGAGCCATTGTAGTATTTAAATCACTTTTCTAGGTATTACGTGAGAAACAACAGGAATAAATTCAGTTCACCAACAAGAAATGCGCAGATAAAAAATACAGCTGGGAAGACAGAGGTCATTCGTTAAAAAGGATCACTATTTTGAAAAACAAGCATTGCAATTCTGGAATTGCTTGCTAAGCTAGGGGAACAAAGGCTGTTACAGCTATATCTGTAGGAAACTGCTACACTCCTTACCAGAATGGGTGTAACATTTTGTAATTCCCAACAGCAACGTGTGAGTGATCCATTTTCTCTGTATCTTTGTCAATATTTTGTATTGTCACTTTTTCTTATTTTAGACATTCTGATGGGTAGGTAGTGTCATCTCATTGTTGTTTTAACTTGGATTTTCCTAAGAACTAAAAATACTGAACATTTTTTATGTCCTTATTTGCCATCTATATATCTTCTTCAGTGAAATGTCCCTTTAGTCTTTTGCCCATTATCTCACTGGATTTTTGTTTTGAGTTACTTATGTATTTTTGATACTAGTCCACTACTCCTTGGTTTGTGGATAGCTGTCTTCTCCCTTTGTCTTCACATGGTCTTCCTGTGTGTGTGTAAATGTGTGTTTACTAATTTCTTCTTATAAGGACACCAGTCATATTAGATTAACGCCCATTCATATGACTTCATTTTCCTCAATTACCTCTTTAAAGGCCCTATCTCAAAAAATCAGCCACACTCTGAGGTACTGTGGGTTAGGACTTCAACATGTAAATCTGGAGGAGGCACAACCAATTTAGTCTATATCATGTGGTTTGCAAATATTTTCTTCCAGTCTACCGTTTGCCTTTTCATCCTCTTAACAGAGTCCTTCAGAGAACACTTTCTATTTTGGTGAAATACAATTTATCAATTTCATTATATGGATCGTGGTTTTGGTATAAAGACTAACAACTCATTGTGTAGGTGCCAAAGTCTTTACTGGATTTTCCTATGTGGTTTTGCCTTTTTTTTTTTTTTTTTTTTTTTTTTTTTACTGTCTTCTCCTTATGGTTTTACCTTTCACATTTAAGTTTGTCACCATCCTGAGTTGATTTTTAAATAAGAGTCATTTTAATTTGTATGAAATTCTGTATCTCATTTTGGGTTAGATGTAATGGTTTGTGCTTTGGAGAAATAGGCCTGTTTCATCTATGTTGTCAAATTTTTGTTAGTAAAATTGTTCCTAGTATTCCTTTATTATATTTTGATGACTACAGTGATAGACAGAATTGCTATAACAATATCCCATTTCATTCCTGATGTTGACAATTTGGGTCTCTTCTCTTTTTTCTTTTCTGTCAATCTTACTAGTAGTTTATCAGTTTTTTTCATCTTTACAAGAACTATTTTAAAATTTATTTGTTGTTTTACATTTCATTAATTTCTGCTTTATACTTTTTCTTTTCTTCTGCTTGTTAGGGGTTTATTCTGCTCTTGTTTTTCTAGATTTTTAAGGTAGGAGCTTACAGATTTGAATTTCCCTCTCTGCTAACACAACATTTAGTATTACAAATTTCTCTCTTATCTAAAGCAGTGTGGCACAATTTTGATATGTTGTATCTTTATTAAGTTCAATGTAATTACTATTTTTTTCTCTTGAAACTTGCTCTTTAACTCATGGTTCATTAGAAGTGTGTTTTTGAGTTGGAGATTTCCCTTTTCTCTTTCTGTTATTGATTTCTAATTTGATGCCATTGTGGTTTGAGAACATGTTCTATATGATTTTAAGTTTGATGGGATATTTTTTATGGTCAAAGATTTAAACTCTCCTTCAAATAATTATGAAGGTTCTTGAAAATAATATGTATTCTACTGTTTTGGAATGGCCTATTAAGTGGATTAGAGACAGTTGATTGATAGTGATATTTTCTCTGTACCCTTTTCTTTCCAGTTGTTCTGTCGATTAATGAGACAGATATTAAATGCTCCAACTGTAACTGTAGATTTGTCTATTCAACAATGAACTAGGAAATAAAAATAAAAGTTTACAGTGGGTATATTTAAATGATAAATGGGTATATTTCAATAGTAAGTATTTTCTACCATAAATGCAAACAAGACTTTAGTTTACCAACCAGCCATGACAGTGTACAAGTTGAGGCAAGTGTTTTGATGAAATTTCAAATTCATTCATGTTAATTCAAAATGTTGTGGATTGTTATAAGCATATTAACCTAAATTTTTAATTAGTAGGGTCATGTGGCAAAATGTTATGCATGTAATGATGACATTATTGACAAAGACAATTTTTACTTGCAACTCTTATGATTTGACATATTTCTTTTTGATGTCAGAGCATTTTCTTATTTTTTAATGCACATCTGTATAACTCAAATGTATTTAACATTCAATAATAAAATTACTGTTAAGAAGTGGGACTGTATAGTGCACAAAACTCAATTTATATTTTTTCAGTACATTACACACTTTTAACTACAGCATAATTAGTAACTTTTATAATGCACACCATTTTTAGAAATTTCGAAACAACAGAATAAAATATACAAATTGGGTCATTATTCAGTCTTATATTTTTAAGAAATTCATCATTGTCACTTAAAAATAATTCTTCCTAGGATATCATTAGGTGTTTAAAGAATATTTAAAAGATCTCTTATTTGCTTTTATAGTTCATTGTTTCACAAAGCTTGATCCCCTGACCACTTTTATCAGTCTCTCCCAAGAGCTTATTAAAACCTATATAACTAGATGCCAATAGGTTTGCTGAATTAGCATCTCTGGGCCAGAGCCTGGGGACTTCGGGAAAATAAGTGTTTTAAACAAGGTCCCCAAGTGGCTTCCATGCATGCTAAAATTTGAAGATCCTTCCCTAATTGCTTAACATCCAATGCAGACCATCAACTTGTAATTTAAAATGCAAATAAATAGAATTATATTTAGACTTTTCTCTTTGTTGTAACTTCTTCTATTCTCTACTATGTTTTACATTTAAAACTGTATACAATTATTATTCAACTTTGTTTTGCAATTCTGATAACATCATGTAACTTTTAATTCTTTTTTTCTTTTATTTCTAGTCCTCTAAATTACTCTTCTTCTCTGTCACGTTAGAATGGTAAATTATCTGGAGGCCGTTGCAGTGACATTAGTGAGTTCAACATTTATTTTTTATCGTCTTTTGAATTAGTAATACCAATCTGTTGGATTTTCACAACTTCCTTTAAGATATATCTGATATTCAACATCATTTACAGAGATAATTATTGTAAACTGACACTGCCATGCCCTAGGATTATGTATGACTTGACTAGTATGACAATTAAAACGTTTGGAGTTATTCTGGAAGTTTATGTGTAGACTAGAAACTTATTTCTCCAGCGTCTTTTTCCCCACAGTGGTATTTCTGCCAGTGGCTATGAGTAGAATCTACCAGAAAGACCTAGCATTGTTGGAGAGCCACTGAGATTACATCTGTTTTGAACAAATTCAGTCTTCTTAGAAATCTTTTTCTACAAAGTACACTTAAGCCATGGCATCCACTTAAAACAAGAGGAGCTATGGCCAAGACCAAACTGTCTGGGGCTTATTCTCCCTGCACTTGAACCACTCACTTTGGCAAATTGCATTATGTTTTACAACTGTTGGGTAACTTCCTTTAGAAAGAAGTTTGCATCTCTGCCCATAGCTATGTGACTTCAAGTACCTCCTTGAAGGTGGAATATACATTTCCACCCCATTATCTGGCCTGGTCATGTTGCTGATGTGGGCCAGTAGAGTGTGAGGAATACTGACAGAGTGTGAATTTTGAGTGGAAGTGTTAATGGGCACCCATGTCTCCCCTCCTGTCATTCTTTTTTCACTGCCACTGAAGGTCACCGAATGAGAAGATGCAGGAGGTAGAGCAGCACTTGCTGACTCAGAAGCATTAACATAAAACATGAGTAAAACAAATATGCTTCCTATAAATCATCGAGATTTAAAGTTGTTACTGAAGCAAAGTGAAATAATATACTGAGTTGTGTGTGGACATTAATGCTATGTTGATGTGACCTATTATCTTATGAGGGGGTTTTGGCCATGCACAGTGGCCTGTAATTCCAGCACTTTGAGAAGTTGAGATGGGCAGATCACTTGAGGTCAGCTGTTCAAGACCAACCTAGCCAATGTGGTGAAACCCTGTCTCTACTAAAAATCAAAAAAAAAAAAAAATTAGCTGGGCGTGGTTGTGCACACCTATAATCCCAGCTACTTGGGAGGCTGAGGCAGGAGAATTACTTGAACCCGGAGGCGGAGGTTGCAGTGAGCCAAGATCGTGCCATTGCACTCCAGCCTGGGCAACAACAGGGAAACACTGTCCCAACAACAACAATAATTAGCCAGATGGTGGCGGGTGCCTACGGTCCCAGCTACCTGAGAGACTGAGGCAGGAGAATCACTTGAACCTGGTAGGCAGCGGTTGCAGTGAACCAACATCAGGCCACTGCACTCCAGCCTGGCCAACAGAGCTAGACTCTGTCTCAAAAAAACGAGGAGGTTTCCAGCTAGATGCTGCTAGTAGGCACATGTGAATCACAGTTTTTTATTTCTGATTATAACATATTTTCTAGTGAGTATTTTAAGAACAGTTTTGCACTTGCTGACCTTTCTCTAGTAACATCGCTTCTCCCCAACCTTACATATTGCCCCACAACTTTTTCTAATTCTGCTATCAAACTTTCACTCTTTGACTTTTCTTTATAACACATTTAGCATTACTGATAAATTAGAGCTGTATTTCTTGTAAACACTATCAGGAAAAGTCAAACAAAGACTTTTGACTTATCAGTTGAGGTATGTCTTTTCTTATGGTGTTTATCTCTGCAGTAGAATAGAGAATCACTTCATTATCAAAGATTACTATCATAAAATATATTTTAAGCACCCTACTACAATTACTCTATTTGAGAGAGTAGAGGGTAGAGAGATGAGAAGAGACAAATAAAAGGGAGAAGAATTCTGATCGTCATTGGAACTTTTGAGTATAACTTAAAGTACACTGCTGTATCAAAAACTATCAGCACTGATAAATCCAAGTATCATGGGAAAATTTCTATGGACTTGGAAAAAGCTATGAATTGCAAATAGTTTACTCTTAATTCACCTAATGGTCAAGTTGTTCAAAATTTGTTTCATATTTATGAATTTGAAGTTAGTTGAAAAATAAAACAACCATGCAAATATAATGTTTCTCATGCTGATTCTACAGAAATAAACACTTAAAATATATATACTGAACATGACCATGTTTTTCTTTAAAAAAAAAAAATGCATGTGTACTAAGAGCTAGACTCCCTTATCCAAGGAAAGACCAGTCAGGTTGTAAAGAAAACATCTTCAATCCTTCTCAGCTTAGGCTATAATCCTACAAAATATACAGCATATCTACTTGGAAATGTTCTATTCCTTACCTTGCTCACAAACTTCCAGAACTAATTAGGGTCTGAGTTGGTGTCTCCTTGCAATAATTGGTCATCTTTGCCCATGAAGTTTTGAGATCTGGGATCTGATTGTCATTTCTTGGCCCATGGCCTCTGCCAAAAATCCAATTCAATGAACAATTCAAGTAAAGGACCAGAAATCCAAACCAAGCCAAAAGCCTTCCAATCACTTTGCAACTTATATCAGATCTTGCCTCTGGCTGTAAAAATTTTATTTTTGTTCCAAGTAACATGCTGTTTCTACACTGATACATAGCAAATCTGTGCTATTCAGTGAGCCTTTCTTGCTACATTTGTCCTGTTGGCCTTCAAGCTAGTCAAGGGCAGTTGGAAACAAAACAACAAGCAGACAAAATAGATTATAATTGATAAGCATAGGCTAAAAAGCTGAGTCTGCATCATACAAGAGGCACAGGTGGACAGTCAGGGTGCATTTCTTCTCTGTTACGTTCAGCTTTCATTATCCACTTCAAAAGGACTTCTATTTGTGTCTTGGGCTTTGGTTAATAGAATGTACAAATATGAATTTGTAGCATGGTAGTAGTAGAATTGTTTTTCTGTTCATTTAATTGTATATTATTTATTATATTAATATTTGTTGATGGATTACTTCTAGGCTGGGTACCTCAACAGAGTCTTTCTGTGACCCAGGCTGGACTGCAGGGCACAATAATGGTTGACTACAACCTCAACCTCCAGGGCTCAAGGGATCCTTCCACCTCAGCCTCCCCAGTAGTTGGGATTACAGAGATATGCCACCACACCAATTTTTTTTTTGGTGGAGATGGGGTCTTGCTCTATTGCCCAGGCTTGTATTAAACTCTTCAACTAAACTAATCCTCCTGCCTCAGCTTCTCAAAGTGCTGGGACTACAGGTATGAGCCACTGCGCCCAGCCCTTTATTTACTTTTAAAAGCTTGCAAATTTGTTTGAGTTCTTTGTAGGTTCTGGATATTAGCCCTTTGTCAGATGAGTAGATTGCAAAAATTTTCTCCCATTCTGTAGGTTGCCTGTTCACTCTGATGGTAGTTTCTTTTGCTGTGCAGAAGCTCTTTAGTTTAATTAGATCCCATTTGTCAATTTTAGCTTTTGCTGCCGTTGCTTTTGGTGTTTTAGACATGAAGTCTTTGCCCATGCCTATGTCCTGAATGGTACTACCTAGGTTTTCCTCTAGGATTTTTATGGTATTAGGTCTAACATTTAAGTCTCTAATCCATCTTGAATTAATTTTCGTATAAGGAGTAAGGAAAGGATCCAGTTTCAGCTTTCTACTTATGGCTAGCCAATTTTCCCAGCACCATTTATTAAATAGGGAATCCTTTCCCCATTTCTTGTTTCTCTCAGGTTTGTCAAAGATCAGATGGCTGTAGATGTGTGGTATTATTTCTGAGGACTCTGTTCTGTTCCATTGGTCTATATCTCTGTTTTGGTACCAGTACCATGCTGTTTTGGTTACTGTAGACAACCCCATCAAAAAGTGGGCAAAGGATATGAACAGACATTTCTCAAAAGAGGACATTCATACAGCCAACAGACATATGAAAAAATGCTCATCATCACTGGCCATCAGAGAAATGCAAATCAAAACCACAATGAGATACCATCTCACACCAGTTAGAATGGCGATCATTAAAAAGTCAGGAAACAACAGGTGCTGGAGAGGATGTGGAGAAATAGGAACACTTTTACACTGTTGGTGGGATTGTAAACTAGTTCAACCATTATGGAAAACAGTATGGCGATTCCTCAAGGATCTAGAACTAGATGTACCATATGACCCAGCCATCCCATTACTGGGGATATACCCAAAGGATTATAAATTATGCTGCTATAAAGACACATGCACACGTATGTTTATTGCAGCACTATTCACAATAGCAAAGACTTGGAATCAACCCAAATGTCCATCAGTGACAGATTGGATTAAGAAAATGTGGCACATATACACCATGGAATACTATGCAGCCATAAAAAAGGATGAGTTTGCGTCCTTTGTAGGGACATGGATGCAGCTGGAAACCATCATTCTTAGCAAACTATCACAAGAACAGAAAACCAAACACCGCATGTTCTCACTCATAGGTGGGAACTGAACAACGAGATCACTTGGACTCAGGAAGGGGAACATCACACACCGGGGCCTATCATGGGGAGGGGGGAGGGGGGAGGGGGGAGGGATTGCACTGGGAGTTATACCTGATGTAAATGACGAGTTGATGGGTGCAGCAGACTAACATGGCACAAGTATACATATGTAACAAACCTGCATGTTATGCACATGTACCCTACAACTTAAAGTATAATAATAATAAATAAATTAAAAAATAAAAAAATAAAAAAAATAAAAAAAATAAAAAAAAATAAAAGCTTGCAAATGCACTGTTTGACACTATTTAATAAGAGAAACATGGAAGTTTAAAAAATAACTTTATACATTGCTTTCCAACATAGACATATTGTGAGCCAGAAATGCAAGTCACATATATAATTTTAAATTTTTGAAAAGCAACATTAAAAAGGAAAAGATGTAGTTGAGATTAATTATGACATTATGTATTTATGTCACCCAATATTTACAAAAATTATTTCAAGATAGAAATTATTGATGAGATTTTTACATTCTTATTTTTTTCCATACTATGTCTTTAAATTCTGCTGTATGCTTTACAGTTACGGTATATCTCAATATGAAGTAGCTACATTTCATTGCTTTTATAGCCATATGTGGCTAGGTGCTTCTGTAGTAGACAGTTCTCTATAAAACTTACTCAGAATAAAATTCATATTCTATTTAGTCTTGGTAAACTATGTAATAACCTGTCTTGAAAAAAAAGGAAGTAAAATGAATTGTCAATAGAAAGCAAAGTTAGAATATAGAACCTCACTGGAAATAATAAATTATTTACCTTACTACACCAAATTCAAAACTTATTTGAATGAATTGTCAAATAAAAATTCTCTGAAGTTAGTTTTAAACTATTAGGTGGAACTTGTTGGCAAGACAAAAAATATGACTGCTAGAGATATGGGACATAATTTCACATGCTTTCAATTTAATCAGAGTAACACAATCACTAAACTTTTTGTAATAATATTAATTCTAGTACATCCATATTTGCAGACCCATGAGCACTGTTCTTAATAAAGACCCTACACATCAAGATCATTAAAGATCTTACTTAGAACATAGTATTTATACACATACATGTGTTCAAGTATATATATATATATATCTCCACATAAGTGTATATATATATTCATATATATACACATTGAGTATATATATATACACTCATATATTTACATGCTAAGAATGTGTGTGTGTACATATATATACTCTTAAGCAAAATATTTGAATATACAGAACTCCTATTATCTGAATATGCCCAATAATGCAAAATTGACTTCTTAATATTAAAAAATGCATAGGTAAAGTTCTTCCATAAGTGGATTTCTTCTTTTTTCTTAAAACAAAGGACAATAACCAATAGGTGATCATTTGTAATATTTCACATATTAGTGGTTTTGTGAGTTTAAGAAAGAAATCATATATGAAGAATAATTTAATTTGATGAATTTTAAAATCCTGGATTCTTGAAAGGATTTTGCTTCTGATAATTTTCCAATTGGAAAATCATCTTCAAAAGGGTTTGGCTAAAACCCTAGAGATAAATAGGTTTTTAATAAACATAATTTTCCTTTTAAATTGTTCTGGTTGGAGAATGAGAAAACTTTATTCTGCATTAGTAGTCAATATATATTCATGGAAATTCTCTCATATTGTCATGCAACTTCAGCATTCACAGTGGTCGAAGCAGTACTTCATAATACCAAACTTTACTGTGACTGCAATTTTTTATTAATTTTTGTTTGTTGCATTGGAGAGAAAGGGTTATTTTTGAAACATAAAAGCTTAGGAAAGATTTTGCAAATTGGAATTTAAGCAAAGCATTGTTTTCTTGGTTTACTCCAACAATTTAAATGTAATTAGAAATGTAAACTTTAAACGCCAATGAGATAAATGACTTCAGTGTGTCATCCAGCCAGAATTACTTGCATAGTCCAAGTTAACATATTTTATTTCCAATGAAGGAAAGTATTAGAGTACAATTGTATCCAGAATCATGATGCAAACATACATTTTATTTCTTTCATGGAACAATAGTATTTAACAGAATAATGGGTAAAAAATAAACTAAGATCTCTAAAGCTCTGAAAACCTATTAAATATTAAACTAATTCGCATGTGTGTAAAATTTTAGGTGATTTGCTCATTTATTTACAAACTGATATTCCCAGGACTATATTTAAACTTACTGAACAGAACACTAGTTAATTAAAATCTACATTTTAGATTTACATACCCTTCCCCCAATTAACAGGAACATACCAATCAATGTTGTTGATAAAAATATATTGAAAGTATTTATAATCTTTATAAATAAAGAATATAAAATTTTAAATAAACTTAAAACATCTTACAAATGTAAAATATGTACACATAAAATTTTAATAATTCTTAATAAATTATTTATAAAGATTTATATAATATTAACTGTTTTCTATACAAAAAATTTTATCAGGTAATTAAAAGAAATGGTTTACAGAATCAGAGTTCTACATGACAAATAAAGCCAAAAACCCTAGACTCTCAAGAGGCAGACATAATATTGCTTTTCTGGAGAGGTGTTTATCTCCCTATTTCTAAATAAACTACTTATATAATTATTTCTGAATTTCTAGTATTAGATATTATCTATCATATCTCCTACAGTTAAAGATGAGGATTGAGCTCTCCTGTTCCTTAGCCCGGTGCCCCAAGGGACAGATGTACATATTCTTCCCTCTTCTCTATTTTAATTAATTTATTCTTTTTAAAACAGTCCCTATTGCATGTCAGGTATTATTGTGAGTTCTGGAGTTAAAGCAATAAACAAAATTGATAAAAGTCCCTGTGCTCATGGAGCTTACATATTATTGGGAGAAGGTAGAAATAAATAACTACATTACACTGTGCATTTGAAGGTGGTAAGTGCTACTAAAATATATATACGCATATATATATATATATATATATATATATATATATATATATATATGCGCCAGGTATAGGGATGAGGAGTATGAGTGTGGGGGAAGAGTTGAATTTTAAAATAGTTAGGTCTCTCTGAAAATTCCCATTTGAGCTTTATAGGCAGGTCAAGCAGCCAGTGTGAATATCTGAAGTGGAATATGCCGGGGGTGGCCAAGGAGACCAGTGGTGCTGGAGCGAAGTGAACAAGGGGGAAGTCATGGAGGGAAGAGGAAGCGGAGATCACATAGAGTTACATATACAAGACGCTGATTAGCTTTTTATCTGAATGAGATGGAGAGCCATTGGAATTTTGAGCGGAAAAGTTACATGCATTCACAAAAATAACTGACTGCCCTGTTGAGAATAGGCTATGATGGACAAAAGTGTAAGAACCGTTAGTATACTGTTGCAATAACCCAGAAGAGAAAATGGGGGCTTGGGCTGGAGGTAGCTGGAGAGATGATGAAAAAATGACTGGATACTGGAAACATTTTGAGATAGAATCAAGAGGATTTCTTCATGGATTTCTATTGGCTTCTGAGGGATCATGGCGTAACTCAAGGATTCATCCAAGATTTTTGGTCAGAATATCAAGAAGAATAGAATTATTATTGAGTTTGAAAGGAATGTGAATAAAGCGGAACTTTGGGGAGGGGGCAAAAGGAGAAGTGAAGAATTCACTTTGGAAATTTAAGATGCTGTTTAGACATTCTGGGTAGAGATGTTTGAATAAAGATTTGGGTAAACCAATCAAGAATTCAGAGACATAGAGCTATATCATCAGCATGTATATGGATTTAAAGCCACACACTGGAAAAGATCAGTCAGGATGTGAGTGTAGAGAGAACATAAGATACTTGTGGATGAAACTCTGTGGATTTTCACTGTGAAAAGTTTAAAGAAAAGGGCAGAATATAGCAAAGGAGATAACTAAGGACCATGCCACTGTGAGGCAGGAGGATCAGGACTTGGCATTCTGTAAGCTACTCTTCCTTCCATTCAGTGCCTCTAGAGAGTGCACATCCATCCCATCTCCTATAATGGGGGAGAAAAGTGTTACCTACGTCTTTGACATGAGAAGGTTTTCTGGAAGAGCTTATCATTTAAGTCTTATCCTGTCCCCTGACATTTAAAATGCATGTGAGGCTTTTCTTTCCTGATCTTCTCTGAGTTCAGAGATTGGAATTAGCTTTTGTTTTCTCTAGTATTTCTTCCCAGAGTGAGTTCAATTTTTAGATGTCTCTAGTATGCCAAGTCATTTATCACTTTTTCGTCTATTCGCCAACATTTCTAAAATAGATTGCCACAATATGGATTATGAGATAAAGGAATATGAAGAAACTTGTGATTTGTGAAATATACAAGAAATGGCCTCTATGGATATTGCACTAAAGAGAATTTCTTCTTCATTTCTTACAGTTATCCCACTGATTGAAGTCTGTGATATTTAATAGCTCTTCTGTCTAATTATATCAATATGTTTCTGGATTGGTACAATCCTGCAAGTGGTTGGGGCTCCTTCACCACCATGTATGTCCCTTTTGTTGCGGATATTACAAGATTCAGTATCATTTCAGACCCCGAAAAATTCCTGAAAATTGAATTCTCAATAGATAATGCAACTCCACATAATATCTGGATTTTGTAAATGCTTGCTAATAATGAATTATTTTACAACGTGGGTGAGTTTAGGTGTGTAGGTGATTTCCACACACTGAGAGCCAAAACATCAAATTTTAATATTGGTCTGGTGAAAGATATGTCATATTTGATGGTTCATGAAGAATACTACAGTATAATAAGCATTTTAGATCCAGGGTTATTTCTTTGTATCACTTACTTACTTTTATGGCCATCGATCCCAATTTTAAAAATAATTTCTTTACTATATATGAGATGCTGTCATGTGTCCTAAAATGACAAAAATAGACACATGTTTAATCATCATTATAGTGTGGTTTATTCACTCATATTTTATTGCTTAAAACAAGTCAAATTATTTAGCATGTCAAAGTCTCAAGTGTAAACCTCTTGGGGGAAACAGCAAAGAATTGGGAACAATATTACAATCTATCATGTGAATTTTATCACCACAATCAGAAACTAACACAAAACCCAGAAGAAACCCTAAGAAAGATACCTGTAACCTGAAGAAGATGTAGACTAGATGCCAAAGATAGAGAATGATCTGAAGGGAAAATTTTGCAGCTGGACTATTTTCCTTTTTTGTGTGTATCAAGGCAAAACAGTGCCTAATTTTCTCCTAATTTTGTATCATGAGGCAAGAAAACACATCTGTCAAAGGTGGCAGGGTAACCTCAGAGAAAAGCTAGAGACAAGCTATGGTCATATGTGTATGTTAAATAGATGGCTCAACATTAGAAAATGTAACAAGTTAATTCAACACATTCATAGACTTCAAGAGAAAATTTAGTCAGCATTGCAATAGAAGCAGAAACACATTTGAAAAAGTCCAGTATTTATTTGTTAAAAACACATACCAAATTGTAAAGACTATTGACGCTATGAAGAAACTGCATCAACTAATGGGCAAAATAACTAGCATTATAATGGCAGGATCAAATGCACATATAACAATATTAACCTTAAATGTAAATGGACTAAATGCTCCAATTAAAAGACACAGACTGGCAAATTGGATAAAGAACGAACACCCATCAGAGTGCTGTATTCAGGAGACGCATCTCACGTGCAAAGACACATGTAGGCTCAAAATAAAGGGATGGAGGAATATTTATCAAGCAAATGGAAAGCAAAAAAAAAAAAAAAAAAAAAAAAAAAAAGCAGGGGTTGCAATCCTAGTCTCTGATAAAACAGACTTTAAACCAACAAAGATCAAAAGAGACAAAGAAGGCCATTACATAATGGTAAAGGGATCAATGCAACAAGAAGAGCTAACTATCCTAAATATATATGCACCCAATACAAGAACACCCAGATTCATAAAACTAGTTCTTAGAGACCTACAAAGAGACTTAGACTCCCACACGATAACAGTGGGAGACTTTTACACCCCACTGTCAATATTAGATGAACGAGACAGAAAAATTAACAAGGATATCCAAGACCTGAACTCAGCTCTGGAACAAGTGGACCTAATAGACATCTGTAGAACTCCACCCCAAATCAACAGAATATACATTCTTCTCAGCACCACACTGGACTTATTCTAAAGTTGACCACATCATTGGAAGTAAAACACTTCTCAGCAAATCCGAAAGAATGAAAATCATAACTAACAGTCTCTCAGACTACAGTGCAATCAAATTAGAACTCAGGATTAAGAAACTCCACTCAAAATTGCACAACTACATGGAAACTGAACAACCTGCTCCTGAATGACTACTGGGTAAATAATGAAATGAAGGCAGAAATAAAGATGTTCTTTGAAACCAGGGGGAACAAAGACACAGTGTACCACAATTGCTGGGACACATTTAAAGCAGTGTGTAGAGGGAAATTTATAGTACTAAATGCCCACAAGATAAAGCAGGCAAGATCTAAAATTGCCACCCTAAAATCACATTTAAAAGAACTAGAGAAGCAGGAGCAAACAAATTCAAAAGCTAGTTAGAAGATCAGAACAAAACTGAAAGAGATAGAGACATGAAAAACCCTTCAAAAAATCAGCAAATCCAGGAGCTGGATTTCTGAAAAGATCAACACAATTAATAGACTAATAGCCAGACTAATAAAGAAGAAAAGAGAGAAGAATCTAATAGATGCAATAAAAAAATGATAAAGGGGATATCAACACCGATCCCACAGAAATACAAACTAGCATCATAGAATACTATAAACACTTCTATGCAAATAAACTAGAAAATCTAAAAGAAATGGATACGTTCCTGGACATGTACACTTTCCCAAGACTAATCCAGGAAGAAGTCGAATCCCTGAATAGACCAATAACAAGTTGTGAAATTGATGCCGTAATTAATAGCCTACCAAACAAAAAAAGTCCAGGACCAGACGGATTCACAGCCAAATTCTACCAGAGGTACAAAGAGGAGTCGGTACCATTTCTTCTGAAACTATTCCAAACGACAGAAAAAGAGGGAATCCTCCATAACTCATTTTATGAGGCCAGCATCATCCTGATACCAAAACCTGACAGAGACATAACAAAAAAAGATTTCAGGCCAATATTCCTGATGAACATTGATGTAAAAGTCCTCAATAAAATACTGGCAAACTGATTTCAGCAGCACATCAAAAAGCTTAGCCACCATGATCAAGTCAGCTTCATACCTGGGATGCAAGACTGGTTCAACATATGCAAATCAGTAAATGTAATCCATCACATAAACAGAACCAGTGACAAAAACCACATGATTATCTCAATAGATGCATTAAAGGCCTTTCAACAAAATTCAACAGCCCTTCATGCTAAAAACTCTCAATAAACTAGGTATTGATGGAACATCCCTCAAAATAATAAGAGCTATTTATGACAAACCTACAGTCAATATCATACTGAATGGACAAAAACTGGAAGCATTCCCTTTAAAAACCAGCACAAGACAAGGATGCCCTCTCTCACCACTCCTATTCAACATAGTGTTGGAAGTTCTGGCCAGGGCAATCAGGTAAGATAAATAAATAAAGGGTATTTAATTAGGAAAAGAGGAAGTCAAATCATCTCTGTTGGCAGATGACATGATTGTATATTTAGAAAACCCTTTCATCTCAGCCCCAAATCTCCTTAAGCTGATAAGCAGCTTCAGCAGTCTCAGGATACACAATCAATGTACAAAAATCACAAGCATTCCTGTACACCAAGAACAGACAAACAGAGAGCCAAGTCATGAGTGAAATCCCATTCACAATTGCTAAAAAGAGAATAAAATACCTAGGAATACAACTTACAGTGGATGTGAAGTATGTCTTCAAGGAGAACTACAAACCAGTGCACAAGGAAATAAGAGAGGACACAGATAAATGGAAGAACATTCCATGCTCATGGATAGGAAGAATTCGTATCATGAAAATTGTTATACTGCCCAAAGTAATTTATAGATTCAATGCTATCCCCATCAAACTACCATTGACTTTCTTCACAGAATTGGAAAAAATTACATTAAATTTCATATGGAACAAAAAAAGAGTCAACATAGCCAAGACAATCCTAAACAAAAAGAACAAAGCTGGAAGCATCATGCTACCTGACTTCAAACTATACTACAAGGCTACAGTAACCAAAACAGCATGGTACTAGTAAAAAACAGATATATAGACAAATGGAGGGGAGGCCTCAGAAATAATGACACACATCTACAGCCATCTGATCTTTGACAAACTTGACAAAAACAAGCAATGGGGAAAGGATTCCCTAGTTAATAAATGGTGTTGGGAAAACTGGCTAGCCATATGCAGAAAGCTGAAACTGGATCCCTTCCTTACGCCTCATACAAAAATTAACTCGCGATGGATTGAAGACTTAAACATAAGATCTAAAGCCGTAAAAACCCTAGAAGAAAACCTAGGCAATACCATTCAAGATATAGGCATGGGCAAAGACTTCATGACTAAAACACCAAAAGCAATGGTAACACAAGCCAAAATTGATAAATGGGATCTAATTACACTAAAGGCTGCTTCACAGCAAAAGAAACCTTCATCAGAGTGAACAGGCAACCTACAGAATGGGAGAAAAATTTTGCAATCTATCCAACTGACAAAGGGCTAATATCCAGAATCTACAAAGTACGTAAACAAATTTACTAGAAAAAAAAAACAACCCCATCAAAAAGTGGGCAAAGGATATGAACAGACATTTCTCAAAAGACGACATATATGGAGCCAAGAAACATATAAAAAAAGAGGTAATCATCACTGGTCATTAGAGAAATGCAAATGAAAACCACAGAGAGATACCATCTCAGGCCAGTTAGAATGGCGATCATTAAAAAGTCAGGAAACAACAGATGCTAGAGACGATGTGGAGAAATAGGAATGCTTTTACACTGTTAGTGGGAGTGTAAATTAGTTGAACCATTGTGGAAGACAGTGTGGCGGTTCCTCCAAGGATCTAGAACTAGAAATACCATTTGACCTAGCAATCCCATTACTGAGTATATACCCAAAGGATTATAAATCATTCTATTATAAAGACACATGCACATGTATGTTAATTGTGGCACTGTTCACGATAGCAAAGACTTGGAACCAACTCAAATGCCCATCAATGATAGACTGGATAAAGAAAATGTGGCACATATATATCATAGAATACTATGCAATCATACAAAAGGATGAATTCATGTCCTTTGCAGTGACATGGATGAGGCTGGAAACCATCATTCTCAGCAAACTAACACAGGAACAGAAAACCAAACACAGCATGTTTCCACTCATAGGGAGTTGGACAATGAGAATACATGGATACAGGGAGGGGAACATCACCCACTGATGCTTGTCATGGGGTGGGGAATTAGGGAAGGGATAATAATAGGAGAAATACCTAATGTAGATGATGGGTTGATAGGTGCAGCAAACCACCATGACACATATATAACTATGTAACAAACCTGCACTTTCTGTACATATACCCCAGAACTTAAAGTATAGTAACTGAAAAAAAAAAAAAAAAAAAAAAAACATCATAAAATTTTTAGTACAAGGGAACTTCTTAAACTTCATAAGTTCTATCAAAAGTCTGTTGTATGTACTAATAGAATTATTTTAGGGCATTACCTTTAATTAAAGGAAAAGATATGATGACCATCAATATCAGTTCTTCTGGGCATAGTATTGGAGAGCTTGGCAAATATCACAAGATGAAAAAAAAAAAAAACAGATATAAATACTTGGAAGCAAAATACTCTGTGTAGGGGAAACAACCTACACAGTTTTCCTCTTCATTGCCCTAGTAGAAATTCTCCACGAGGGCCCTGCCTCTGCAGCAGACTTCTGCCTGGACAGCCAGACATTTCCATACTTCCTTTGAAATCTAGGCAGTGTGCTCCTTTGTCTTCTGCATACCTGCAGGCCCAACCCCACATGGTAGCCACCAAGGTTTGGGTTGTGCACCCTCTGAAGCAATAGCCCCAGTTGCACCTGGGCCCCTTTTAGCTATGTCTGTAGTTGGAGCTGCTGGGATGCAGGGCACCAATGTTACCAGTCTCTTTTCTAAAGCATAGCAACAGTGAACTTTACTCCAGTTCCCAGTAAGTTACTTATCTCCACCTGAGACCACCTCAACCTGAACTTCACTGTTCATATTACTATCAGCATGTTAGTCAAAACCATTCCACAAGCCTCTAGGAAGTTCGAAACTTTCCCATATCCTCCTATATTCTTATGAGCCTTTTAAACTGTTCCAACCTCTGCCCATTACCCAGTTCCAATGTCGCTTCCACATTTTCAGGTTACCTTTATAGCAGTGCCACACTCCTGGTACAAATTTCCTATATTAGTCTATTTCACAGTGCTATAAAGAACTGCCTGAGACTTGGTAATTTTAAAAGGAAAAAGGTTTAATCACAGTCCTGCATGGCTGGAAAAGCCTCAGGAAACTTAAAATCATGGTGGAAGGGGAAGGGGAAGCAAGGCGCGTCTTACATGGCAGCACGACAGAGAGCGAGCTAGGAATTGCCAAACACTTTTAAACCATCAGATATTATTAGAACCCACTCACTGTCATGAGAATAGTATGAGGGAAACCACTCCCTTGATCTAATCACCTCCCACCAGGTCTCTCTCTCAATACCTGGGGATTACAATGTGAGATGAGATTTGGGTGGGGACACAGAGCCAAACCATATTAGTGCTCATCATCACTAATCATTAAAAAAATGCAAATCCAAACCATAGTGAGATATCCTACACCAGTCAGACTGGCTTTTGGTAAAATGTAAAATAAATAAATAACAGATATTGGTGAGGCTCTGGAGAAAAGGGAACACGCATACACTGTTGATGGGAATGTAAATTAGTTCAGCCACTGTGGAGAGCAGTTTGGAGATTTCTCAAAGAACTAAGAGCTGAATTACCATTTGACCCAGCAATCACATTACTGGGTATATATCTAAGAGAAAATAAGTCATTCTACCAAAAGACATTTGCACCTGTATATTCATTGCAGCACTATTTACAATAGCAAAGAACAAGAATCAACTCAGATGTCCCTCATTGGTGAACTGGATCAAGAAAATGTGTGTATGTCCACCACGTAATACTATGCAGCCATAAAAAATGAAGTCATGCTCTTTGCAGCAACATGGATGTAGCTGGAGACAGTTATCCTAAGTGAACTAACTCAGAAACAGATAGATAAATACTGTAATTTCTCATTTGTAAGAGGGAGCTAAACGTTGGGTACACATGGATGTGAAGGTGGGAACAACAGACACTAAAGACTATTAGATGGGGGAGTAAAAGAGAGGGACAAGGGTTGAAAAACTATTGCATAGTATGCTCACCATCTGGTTAATGGATACATTTGTACTCCAAACCTCAGCATCAAGCAGTATCCCATGTAACAAACCTGTATATGTGCCCACTAAATCTAGAATAGACATTGATAAAAAGTTCTTCCATATCAGCAATAATTGAATTGAAGGTGTAAAACTGTAATAAAAATTGAGACACTATAAAGTATCCTGTAGTTTAAGCTACAAAAAAAAAAAAACAAAAAAAACTACAGCCATCTATATAGACAATTTTAGGAATTGATCTTAAAGGAAATCCAGATAAGTGGAGAATTATGTCATGTTAATGAATGTGATAATGTAATATTAAATATTATTTTTCCAATAAATCTAATATGGTCATTGATTTAAATAAAATATTTGATCCTAAAATGAGCATAATTTTTCATAAATAACTTGATTAATTTTTAAAAATGCAGAGGGTCAGACTTGCCTTATCAGACATCAGAACTTATTACAAATATATGGGGGAAAATGTGGTAACAGGTGAAGTTTTAGTTTCTGTTAAGAAATACTAGATCTGGCTGGGCATGGTGGCTCATGCCTGTAATCCCAGTACTTTGGGAGGCTGAGGAGGATGGATCACTTGAGGTCAGGAATTCAAGACCAGCCCAGCCAACATGGCAAAACCCCTTCTCTACTAAAAAAAATACAAAAATCAGCTGGGGTGGTTGTGGGTGCCTGTAATCACAGCTACTCGGGAGGCTCAGGCAGGAAGAATCGCTTGAACCCGTGAGGTGGAGGTTGCAGTGAGCTGAGATTGCACCACTGCACTCTAGCATGGGTGAGACTACATCTCAAAATGAATGAATGAATGAATGAATGAATGAACGAACTACTGGATCTCACTGGCAATGGAAAGGGAAAGGAAAATTACTGATGGCAGCATACTACTAATGGTAAGTAAACACATGAAAAGATGCTCAACATCATATGTCATTAGAAAATTGCAAACTAAAACAATGATTTGCTACCACATACCTGTTACAATGGCCAAAATCCAGAATACCAACACTACTGAGTGCTGATAAGATAAATGAGCAGAAATAATTCTTATTCATTGCTAGTGGGGATGCGAAATGGTACATCCACTTTGGAAGACAGTTTAGCGTTTCTTATGAAACCAAGCACACTCAGTATAATTCCATAATTATGCTCCTTGGTATTTGTCAAGAGAGTTGAAAACTTACAGCCACACAAAACACGCACAAAAGTGTTTATACCAGTGTTATTCATAATTACCCAAATAGAAACAACCAAGTTACTTTCAATAGGCGAATGGACCAACACTCTTTTGTGTAACCACACAATGGAATATTATTCAGTGCTATATAAAAAAAGAGAGAGCTGGCTGGGTGTGGTGGCTCACGCCTGTAATCCCAGCATTTTGGGAAGCTGAGGTGGGTGGATCACAAAGTCAGGAGTTTGAGACCAGCCTGGCCAATATGGTGAAATCCTGTCTCTACTAAAAATACAAAAATTAGCTGGGCGTGGTGATGCACTCCTGTAGTCCCAGCTGCTTAGGAGGCTGAGACAGGAAAATCGCTCGAGCCCAGGAGGCGGAGGTTGCAGTGAGCCGAGATTGCACCACTGCACTCCAGCCTGGGCGACAGAGCAAGACTCTGTCTCTAAATAAATAAATAAATAAATAGAGAGAGAGAGAGCGCGCCATAAAAGGCATGGAGGAATCTTAAATGCATAATACTGAGTGAAAGAAGCCAATATGAAAGCCTATACACTATGTGATTTCAAGTATATGACATTTTGAAAAAGGCAAAACTGTGGAGACAGTAAGAAGATCAGTCATTTCCAGGGGCCCCTGGGGAGGAAGGAAAGGAGGAATAATCAGGTAGAACACAGGGGATTTTTAGGGCAGTGAAACTATTATTCTGTGTAACACTGTCATGGTGGGTACATCTTATTATACATCTATTAAAATCCATAAAATGGACAACATAGGGAGCGAACCCTAATATAATTATGAACTTTAGATAAAAATAATTTATCAACATTGACTTATCACTTGTAATGAATGTAACATACTAATGTTAAAAATATCACAAGATGTTAAAAATAGGACAAATGTGGGTGGAGTGAGAGAGTCTTTGGACACGCACTTTAATTTTCACTAATTTTTGCCTGGAAACCTAAAATAGTTCAAAAACTAATGTCTGTATATATATATATGTCCCTCTCTATACATATGTGGTTACTACGCTGTCTTATTCAGATTAATACACAGTGAGAGATTGTGTCTAAGAACTGACATGGTCTTTAATTTGAATAACAACATTAAAATGCAATATTAATGTATTTAACTATACATTAAAATAAGAAAAAGTAAATTTTTCATATATGATTTATAACACTTTACTGAAATAACTCCCACATCAATCCTCATCAGTTCTGATGCCCACATAATAATTAAAGGCCTCCAGCAGGTCCAATTTCATTCATTCCTAGAACCAATGAATTTCACTCTAGCAGGCCATGAGTAGCAGTTCTTCAACTGAGAATGAGATTTAGAAAGAGAAAGATGTGTTCTATTTCTTCACTTCTTCAACCGAGAATGAGATTTAGAAAAAGATGTGTTCTATTTCTTCATGACTAGTGTCCTAAGTCATGGAGACAGAATCTTGGGCTTGAAAGTAGCATCATCTTCCAGGTTGCTGTGTAACCCACGTTCCCAAGGAACAGACTGTCTGGCAAACCCTTTGGTCTCCATCCTTGGGGTTTCTTCTCCTCCTCTATGTTTTGTTTCTCTTTTTTTCTAAATCATTTTTTCTTTTTCTGCCCAATGATGCTTGTCCTTTTGTCCTAGGACTGGATCTCATTTATCTTTCTGGGAATAGCGCCATCTCTAAAGACCCCAAGTTAACCCACTTCATATCTAATCATTCCAGTCTACACACTAAATATTGCGGTGTCAGTCAACGTTCCCAGGGCCAGATCTTACCTCACACCTCAAGGTCATAACTTTCTTGACTATACTGGGTTTTTTCCTACTTTCCTCATTCTTGGCTATGTGTATTTTGTCCTATCCTGGGAACAAGGAGAGGAGAAAAGAGCTTTGTCTTGCATTTCAGTATTAACCCTACTCCCACATTCTTCCCAGAAAGCCAGGAAATACAATGCCAATGTTTTCCATTCGGTTTGTATTTCATGTATAATTAACTTTTGTGTTGAACATGAATAAACTGAAAATTTCTTGAAATAGAAACAATTTGATAAAATTTTGTGGGTACAATGTATACAACCTATGTTCAATAAATTACTGACATCTAAACTTGTTATAGATCTTTTGTTTCATCGTGTACTAATTCCGTAATCCTATTGCAATAAAACTAACATTTGTTTGTTAGTTATAATTTGTTCTTGGTAAGTCTTTTTCTGTGTTTTGCTTATGTTTCCATTATCTTCTAGATGAGCACTTTTGTATATCTAATTTAGAAGCTTTACATTAAGAACAGTAAAAGAAAATCCTTAACTCTATATTTCCACTTAAAATAAGATTATAATAACGTGCTCCACCACACATAGATGTTCACAAAGCATAAGCAAGTATGAATATGTTTTCTTAACCCCTTATGAAGAAATAGCAGGGCTCCTATTACATGCACTTTTACAAATTATAAAGTCGTAAACACATACTCTTCAAAGTAGCAATAGGCAAAACTGGGAGAGAGAGAGAGCACAATGTTGCTCCCAGAAGACACTGAATTTATTGCTATTACTGAATAAATTTTTGGAAGGGGTGAAGCTTTTTGCTAACATATACAATAACAAGAGCAAGAGGACTAGGAACTGGAATCTTCAGTTTAATCAGTCTATTTATAATGTCATGTAAGAGGTAGAGACAAAACATAGGTCACTGATTTTTCGTCATTCATTAATTCACTCACTCATTCAAAACAGAAATAGATGCACGCTATGCATCTATACACTGGGGATAAAAATGGTTACAACAATCCCTCAAGTTTCTCAAAGACAGTGGGGGAAATAGGCATATAAACAACAAATATTTTGCACTGTCATATTGGACATTTGAAGACTTCCTAATGGACTGTGAGACTACAAAATAAAATACGGTCAATTTGTCCTAAGAAGGTCACTCATGGGGAAGTGAAGACTGATCTCTGTCACAAAGGAATAGTCACATTTTCCAGGCCTGCAGGGAAAATGCTATTCTAGATGGCAGGAACACTGTGAGCAAAGTTAAGGATCTAGGAAAAAATATAAGTATGAAGAGAAGAAAGTAGGGCCATGTTGTTCAGGACAAAGGGTGGAGTGTTTGGTGGAGAGAAATGAGAATTAGGAGGCAGAGACGGACAGGGTCTGATCAAAAATGGTCATGGTCAACCTAAAACTAAGGAGTTTAGAATTGATCATGAGACTAGTAGGTGTCATTCAAAGATGTTATAAGGTTCAACCTAAGATTTGCTGTTCAGAACCACAGCCCTGATATTCGTGTAGAGGCTGGATTACAGGTGGGGATGTAATAGCTGTGGTGGAGGTCAGGGTAGGAGAGAAAGGAGTATGAGGAGTGGTGGGGTGAGTGGGGTGGGGATGGAATTCCTGAAAAGGTGATAGAGGAAGAGAGATTGGGTTGGGGCATTCAGAGGCGAGAACAAAGAAAAAAAAAAACAGATCTAAAAGGAAGGAGAAGTAATAGGCCTGTGTACCAATTTGAATAACAATACTACAACTATTTGAGAGCTCGTGATGTACCAAACATGATATTTTAATCCTCGATACAATTAATTTTGGAATTTATTTTTTTGTTTTACTTCTATCAATTGATATTCAGAGGAGGTAAATCGCTTACTGAAGGCCATGTCGATTTTAAGTTAAGGGATGAGGTTAAAACTAAGTGCTACTAGATAGAGATGGTGTCCTCTCAACTACTTTCTTTGGCCCTCTTAACTGAATCAGCAACAGGAGAGAGGGCGGAGACTAGAAGAGCTCTTCACAGTTCTCTGGATCTGGCTGGATGCAGACCAGTTTGGAGGAAGAAGATGAATTAAATGGTGGTAGCTGAGAGAGATCCAGGTGCAAAAGATAAATCAGCAGTTGGATACACAGGTCTGAAGAAGGTTCCTGGTGACACAGGTTGGTAGGCAGACTAAGAGCTGAAATTCACCTGCAAGAATTGTTACTCTGTGTCTTCCTGTTGCATTTATGGGTCAGATCAATATATATTTTCCTCTACCTTTTAAAGACAGAATGTACAATACCATCTAATAGTGACTTCCTGAAAAGTAAAAATCTTTTGTACTAGTATTTCACTGGTCATGTTGTTTATTAATGATATCCTCAACAAATATGTATTCATTAACCATTGGGTGCATTGTGCAAATTACACCACACTATTTGATGGAAAGAATGAGGTCGCTTCTTGCTAAATAGTTCTAATCATCTGCCTTTTACAGTTTCCTTTGTCTTTAGAGCAATTTACTTTTCTATTCATTATTTATCTTCTTACACATTCTTTTTGCTTCACTTTAATCCTGTTTTGCAGGAGAAAGATTATAAATAAAAACATCTATATATAACTATAAAGCTTACACTCTCATAGCTGGCACATATTTTCGCTAAAGAAAAAGTTGAAAACTTTGGCTCTGTTGTAGCTATGATTTTTGAATTGAGATGGCAGGACAATTAAGTGGCCAAAGGATTTTGATATATGAGTAACAAAAGGGGGCCTCTAGGGACAAAGCAGATAATACATCGAGAATGAACAGAAATTATTTCTCAGGCTGGCTCTGCCAGGACAATTCTTGTCCCTTCCTTATAATTAATTATTTCTGGTTTAACTGAGAAAATATGAGACAATCTCAAATTTCCTCAGAACTAGATTACAGTATTCCATTTTATCAGCCCTAGAACGACATTAATAGAAGCTTTAGTGGTGGCATTGTCGTCTCTGCTGAGGTTTGTTAGCAGTGCACTATTACCTAAGAGATCGCTGCTTGTTTAGCCAGTTAACTGGAGGTCACTAAAATGTTCTGCTCTTGAAAGAGAAGGTGGTGAGGGGGTTGGTGTTGGGGGTGGGGAGAGAGAGCACGCGCTCTTTCACAGAACAATTCATGTAAATGCATAGCCCAATGGCCCAGAGATCCATTAGTTAAATTAATTAGACTTCATAGCATTTGCTGATGAACCATGATGAAAAAAATTGGAAGGGAACAGGAAACACATACACTGCAGCATCTGGTTTCGCCAGAGTTGGGCCCTTGAGAATTATTAAGTGATAGTTTGACACAATTCAGAGTAAAATCTGTCTGCTCTCTGAAAGTGTGTATTTTCATAATTTAAGTAATTCATGCAAATTACCTTAGATCAAAATGTGAGCTCCATTGTTGCCTACAAGTCGGCATGACTTCATGATTGGTGATATCATAGTATCACCACCCCAGGGAAGGATATTTCTGTGAAATTAAGTGATATAGTCCTGAGTAGGAATATCACACCTGAAAAATCCTGCTAGTAAATACAGGTATTATTTTGATATTTTGGCATTTTATAGGGAATTAAATATAATAAAATTATCATCCTACTGAGGTCAGACATCTGAGAACAACGGATCAGTCAAATCCTCATTCCTGTGGAATTTACCAAGGGGCTTTTAAAATGGCCAAACGTTAAAGTATCTAGCATGATGCTTGAAATATAATATGTGGAAATACACTAAACTAACATGGCCTTGTCCAGTGTCATGGCTTCAAATACCAGCCCCGTGCTAATGATCAAATTTTCTATGCATTCAAAACTCCTGAACTCAGATTTAGATATCTAACATCTCTACTGGTTTATTCACCTTGCTGTTTCCCACACCAAACTTCTTTCTTTTCTTAATCCATTTCCCCTCACCTTTTCCATTATATTAAACGTAATTAAATAGGGACGTTTGGCTCAGGCTCTGAAATCTGACTCACATCCCATGTCAAATTCATCACCAAATCCTCTCAACTCTACTTTAAAAATATTTTCAAAATATGACCACTTCTCACCACCACCACTCGAGTTCAAATCATCCTCTCTCTTTCTAACATCTCACTACCTGGATCTACCCTTTGTCCAATAGTCAATTCTTATCTCAGCAGACAGCAGATATTAAAGCTGTGAACCATATCAGCCTGTATTTCACGTGCCTTCAGTAGCTTTCATTTCACCTCCATAGAAATTTCCATGATGACATCTAAGACTCTCCATGGTTGGTCCCCCTTCTTGCCTTACAACTAAAAACGCTTCTACCATTTCCACTGTAGTCACTCTGCTGTAGTGGGGAGACCTTAAAGGAGTCCCTTAAACAAAACAGATGTCTTTCTCCTCTGGTCTTTGCATTTGCTGGTCCTATTACTGGGGGTGTTATTTTTTACGTACGCTTGATGACTTCTCTCATCTCCTTCAAGTCCTTGATGGAATGTTCTTATACAGTGAAGACTTCCCTGGCAACCATATTTAAAACAGAATCTTCAGTCCCACGTCCAGCACCCTTTATGTGCCTTCTCTGTTTTATAATAGTTTGAGAAAATGCCTACGTGTTTTGGGGACATAGCACTTACCACTACCTGACATAATTAGGGATAAAACTGTATTTCTTAATTATTTTCTTTCTTATGTATTTGGCTCTCATCATCTAAGCATTTAGCAGAAATTGTCCATTTTATTCACAATGGTATTCCTAATTCCTTAAAAAGTGTTTGGTATAAAACAAACATACATTGAGAGTTTGTTGAATGAAAGAATTATATGGAAAATTACAGTCAGGAATTTTTCGAGGGGAAAACTCTTATCCTCTAAACAAATTTATTTGGATACCTGGCAAATTATACTATAATTAACTTGGGAAATAAACTTGTTCCTCTTATGTCAATTGAGGGAAGCTTTGGCAGGAGCATTCTGCTTCATCTCCAAGTCTTTTTATTCAAAGCCTATTGTTATTTTTTTTCAAATATGACAACCCTATGGGGCCCGCCCAACTGAAGATTAGCTGGGACACCCAGTTCCTGTTCTCATTGTGGAGTGCCAGATTTCCCAGGCAAACAGTGCGAGTAGGTAAAGCACATGGGGTGGGGTCAGGTTGCAGGCATCAGTCCATTCCAGGCTTTGCTCTTCAACACATACTGTCTGCCTGAACCAGGACGCAGATCAGGGCTACTTTTGCCTCTGCACATCTGTTCTGATTTCTTTCTTTATATGGGATGCCTCTCTATCTTTTTCCTGCTTTTAATACGGAGCTTCAGTCTCTAAGCTAAAAGGCCAAGTACAGATTCACCTGCCAATGAAACTCTTCAAATTTTATCTTCTTTCTCAGGACTCACTGGCTGTAAGTCCATAGAGCAAACACAGAATTTGCTACTTTTCATTGACATTGTTTTAGTTGAGTTGTGTTTTTAACTTGTTGAATGAACTGACACTGTACATTCTCCTTGTAAAATAACAGTGTATTTTCTATTATGCCTAGTCCGCTGCCTCAACTTGGCATTATGTTAACTTATCCACCAGCCAGTTTATTTAGGTTGCATTCAAATTAGTGTTTTGTGACATAAATAAAATCAGTGATGTGATGATAAAAGAGTGGTGCTATTTATGTAAAGATATGTTGGGTCTTGAAAAGATTAGAGAAAGCTAAGCAACTAAAATTTTTAAGAAAAAATAATCAGAATAACAAAATTTTAATAAGCAAAAAGGTTTTTGCACTTCAATTACTTTAAGTTTTTGTTCTACTTTAAACAAATAAAAATTTAGAATTATATTTTGGAATATATGGTTTATATTCCAAAATATAAACCATTGAATAAAATAGTGCCATTTACTTTTAAGATGAGGACAATATTTTGATGGGAGGACATACATGGTTTTGTGAACAACAAAGTAATATTGAGGCCACATACATACGGTAAATGTTCACACTTAGCACTTGTTATGATCATAATTTATACAAAGATGACAATGTATAGAAACTCCAGTTAATAGAGTGATAATCAAAGGGTCCTGGACTTATATCAAAATATTGGCTAATTAATTTACATTAGTGTGTGTGTGTGTTTTTAATCCCATGATCCTCCTCCTCAACTCACTTTTTAGATTAACTATCAAACAACTGGTCTCAATTATATTTGAATAGAAGTTTTCTACTCTATTGTTCTCCAACTTGGCCATGTTTGGTACCCTTAATTAAAAGATATAATTCTTTAGTAAATAGTTTTCATGGATGTTTTCTTTCTAACTGGTTCTATGAAAGCTACCCTATAATGGGCAGGTTGAATAGTCATGGGGTAGGCTCAGTGTTGGTCTGTGAAATGCTACCGGTCTCCACAAAGCTAAGAGAACAAAAACGCACCCTTAGAATTATTATCTACTTAACGGTCGAACTGTGACTGAACCTGAGGTTTGCCTGACTCCATACTTCTTGGTATTATTCACAGAACCACAGCCTAATTTTGCTTGTTTCTTTATTTGAAGAAATCTCAAAAAAGAATTGCATTCTTTGATTTTTCTAGTTAATTAAAAATTTCATCTGAATCAGCAATATCTTACTGTGATGGCAATTGTATCTCCTAAAAAATCACCATAGAGAAATATTTGGAATAAACATATCCAAATATTTAAGTAGTACATTCTCAAATATCTGAGTAGTGTATTCTACAGATTATGTCTGCAGGCTTTCAAATGACCTTCCTATACTGTTAATAAAAACTAAAAGCTATTCAAATTATACTCATGACATTGGACATTTGGGGGTAATTTTCACCAACCATCAATATCTGTTATATAATGGTATTGTTATATATATAGTCTTGGTCAACAAAATTTACTCATGTTTGATATAATTTCCTTATAGCCATAGCATGTCTTTGAAAGTAATGCAGTGCTTAAAATTTAAGGCAAAAAATATCTGGTTAGGATTCCAAAATATAAACCATTGAATAAAATAGTGCCACTTACTTTGAAGATGAGGACAATATTTCAATGGGAGGACATACATGGTTTTGTGAACAACAAAGTAATATTGAGGCCACATACATACGGTAAATGTTCACACTTAGCACTATGTGGGAATGGCAACAGTCATTTCTAATAAATAATGTGTGAAAATCAATAGAACAGTTCCAGAGGCACCTCCTGCTTGTTCATGGCATAAGAACAAAGCTCTGCTACATGAATATTATGTGTTTTTGACAAAACGTCTAGTCTTACACCAGTTACAACTTTCTAGTTTCCTGAAGAGGAAACTTTATTAAAGCATATGGTAAGTAAACTATAAGACTCATAAAAGAAACTTCAGTCCTATAGCTGTTTCTATTTATTTGGGGTTGAAGAAATGGCATCGTTGTACACGTACTTGCTTTACAGTTAAAAAAAGGAGGGGGACAAAAATTAATGACACTCTCAAAGCATCAAGGAAATTTATAGTGGAATTATGAATCATATCATTGTAGGGTCATTTTCCTTTGTATCATATCATACAAGACAAATGTCAAACGGAATAGGTAAAAAATGGACAAAAAGTTTTAAAAATCATTTCAGTTACCAGATTTAAACAGAGTTTAGCTATGAAGCAATGAGCAATGGAATACTAGCTAGTGAAAAAAATGAACAACCAGGGATTAAGTGTTGAGGAAAATTGTTTTCTAATGAATTAATTTTGAATTGGTAAGAGACAAGCTAGAGAATAGGATTTAACTTTTAAATATACAACTTTGGTGACAAAGTGTTTGTCTATACAAGTTTCTTATGTCTAGTGCCTTCCTTGCCTCCCAAATATTATAACTCTCTGATAATTTCTGAAAGATACATATCAGATATTCCCATCTAAAAACGTCACCAATATTTTGTACCAGTATCAAAAATAAAGAAGTATTTGACATAGGTTTGTTTACTGATTTTCTAAATACAAAAATAAAAATCTAAATCAAAACAGCAAAGATAATAACAAAAACTGCATACTCACCTTAGGGTTTTTAAATAAGCTAATTGTTTTTCTTCTACACAAATAGCTAAAAATGTACAGTGAATACAAATGTACCTAATTTCTATTTTTTTCTATATTTTGATTGGTTAGTGAAGTGTCACAAAAGCGATGATGCTGAATTTTTGCTATTTTGTCTCGAAAGTGATGTTCTGAAAGAAATATATCTGTAATTTGAGATGTGAAGCCCTTTTCTTAGTGCTAATTTATTTCCTTTGTGTACTTTGCAGTAGATATACATGTTAAAAATTCAACAGAAAGAAGAAGATAAAGTAATCATGACATGAAGCCCTTTTAGAAATTAGCGATGTCCTCTATTAATAATGGTGTGATGATATGCCACTCGTATGATGATGATTTTTTATTTGATTATTTCCCTGCCACATGGAAACAAGATACTTGGTCTTTGTCCTATCTCAATGCAATGCCTATGGTTTTGTTACAGAAACCTCAATTTTGCCTGGTTTTAAGTAAAGCAGTTTTTATGCAAATTTCTCAGAGGGCAGCCAGATAACTTTCAAGCATATTTGAAACACCAGAGGTGACTCTGCCAAGTGCCCCAGGGAAAAATTCAAAGTATGCTAAAGACACTTCTTCGACCCATCTTTCTAAAGTTGCTGAGTATATAGGCTGATTATAAGCATTAGATGCAACCAGTGAGAGGAACGTGTCAAAACTTGAATGTGCAGCTCCTTTAGAATGTCAGCTTTTCCTTTGGGTTACTGAAGAAGAAGAAAAGCCATTATCCATGCACGAAACAAAAAGTTACACAATCAAATGGAATGCACAGATTTGGTAATCCAGTTCCAATATTTGCCATTTGCTTTAGCGGGGCTTAAATAGGTCACTTAAGTGGTTTATGCTCCACCTTCTGGAAGTGAGGAGAAAAATATTTTATTTTATTTTTTATTTTTCTTATTTATTTATTTATTGTTATTATACTTTAAGTTCTAGGGTACATGTGCATAATGTGCAGGTTTGTTACATATGTATACTTGTGCCATGTTGCTGTGCTGCACCCATCAACTCGTCAGCACTCATCACCACCGTCATTTGCTATCAGGTAACTCCCAATGCAATCCTCCCTCCCCCTCCCCATGATCGCCCCGTGTGCAGTGATGTCTCCTTCCCGGTCCAAGTGATCCTTTCACGGTTCAGTTCTGAATTTATGACTGAGAGTAGAAATACGCGTGTTTGCTTTTCTGTTCTCGCGATAGTTTGCTACAAGAATATGTTTCCAGCTGTGAACGCATATGTCCTTGCTGAAGGACAAACGTGCGATCCTTTTTACGGGTTGCGGTTAGTATTCCATGGTGCAGGTGCCACATTTTCTTAATCCAGTCTGTCACTGATGGACATTTAAGGATCTGCCCGCATATTGTGAATAGTGCCGCATCAAACATACGTGTGCATGTACCTTTTAGAGCGTTGCTGATTTATAATCCTTTGGGTATATACCTAGTAATGGATGGTTGGGTCATATGGCATATGTGGGTTCTAGATCTTTGAGGAATCGCCACATTGTTTTCCATAATGGTTGAACTCTCTGCCATAATCCCACCAACAGTGTGTGCAAAGTGTTCCTATTTCTCTACATCCTCTCCAGACCTGTTGTTTCCTGACTTTTAATGATCGCCATTTAACTGGTGAGATGGCATTCATTGTGGTTTTGATTTGGCATTTGATGGCCAGCGCATGATGACATTTTTCATGTGTCTATATTATTGTAAAGTGAATGTCTTCTTTTGAGAAAATGTCTGTTCATATCCTTTGCCCACTTTTTGATAATAATTTTTCTTGTAAATTTGTTTTGAGTCTTTTGTAGGTTCTGATATTAGCCTCTTTTGTCAGATGAATAGATTGCAAAATTTTCTCCCATTCTGTAGGTTGCCTGTTCACTTGATGGTAGTTTCTTTTTGCTGTGCAGAAGCTCTTTAGTTTAATGAGATCCCGACACACAATTTCTTGGCTTTTGCCGCCATTGCTTTGGTAAGCTTTTAGACATGAAGTCTTGGCTCATGCCTATGTCCTGAATGGTACTACCTAGGTTTTCTCAGGATTTTGCATGGTATTAGGTCTATGATGAAGTCTTCTAATCCATCTTCTTGAAATAATTGCCCATAAGGAGCAAGGAAAGATCCAGTTTCAGCTTTCACTTTCATGGCTGTGGCTAATTTTCCCAGTCCATTTATTAAATAGGGGAATCCTTTCCCCCATTTTGTTTTGTCAGGTTTGTCAAAGATCAGATGGCTGTAGATCAGGTATTATTTGGAGGACTTGTTCTGTTCCATTGGTCTATGTCTCTGTTTTGGTACCAGTACCATGCTGTTTGGTTACTGTAGCCTTGTATAGTTTCTGGTCAGGGTATGCTTGATGCTCTCCAGCTTTGTTCTTTTGACTGATTATTCGAGATGGTGGGGTTTTTGGTTCCATATGAACTTTGTAGGCGCAGTTTTTTCCAATTTGTGAAGAAACCTATTGTGCTTGATGGGGGATGGCATTGAATCTATAAATTACCTTAAGTAGTATGGCCATTTTCACTTTAGATATTGACTTTCCTATCCATGAGCATGGTATGTTCTTCCATTTGTTTGTGTCCTTCTTTATTTCACTGAGCAGTGGTTTGTAGGTTCTCCTTGAAGAGTGTCCTTACATCCTGTGTAAGTTGGATTCCTAGATATTTTATTCTTTTGAAGCCACCAGAATGGAAATTCATTCATGATTTGACTTTCTGTTTATCTATTACTGTGTATAAGAATGTTGTGATTTTGCACATTAATTTTGTATCCAGAGACTTTGCTGAAGTTTCTTATCGAAGTATGAGGATTTTGGGCCGAGACAATGGGGTTTTCTAAATATAATCATGTCATCTGCAAAGAGGGCCAATTTGACTTTTCTTTTCCTCTAACTAATATCACTTTTGATTTCTTTTCTCTGCTGATTGAAGTTCTAGCCAGAACTTCCAACACCATGTTGAATAGGGAGGGTGAGAGAGGGCATCCCTGTCTTGTGCCAGCTTTTCAAAGGACCGGTTTTTGCCTATTCAGTATGATATTGGCTGGGGTTTGGCTATGCAAATAGCTCTTATTATTATTTTGAGGCAGTCGCTCCCCATCAATACTGAATTTATTGACGCTTTTAGCATGAAGGGTTGTTGAATTTTTATCAGTGCCTTTTCTGTACCTATCTATTGAGATAATCATGTGGTTCTTGTCTTGCCCTATTTTATATGCTGGATTATGTTGATTGATTTATGAATGTTGAACCAGCCTTGCATCCCAGGATGAAGCCCACTTGATCATGGTGGATAAGCTTTTGATGCTGCTGAACTGGCGCCTACAGTATTTTACCGAGGATTTTTATCGATGCTCATCAGGGATATTATTCTGCACTTTTTATGTGCTGTGTCTTCCAGGCTTTGGTGTCAGGATGATACCTAAAAATGAGTTAGGGAGGATTCGGATTCCCTCTTTTTCTATTTTGCTCTGTTTTAATATCAACTTTTTTTTTTTTTTTTTTTTTAACAATTGAAAATGGAACACTGGTTTTATAAGTAGTTCCTTCATTCTGTTCTTTATGAAGTAACTAGCCTTGATTTGAAAAATTTTTAACATGTCCAGCTTTCTGAAACTCTAATGCCCATTTTCTAAGATTGTTGTCTGCAAACTATTTTAACAAAGGGTCAGTGGTATGTCTTTAAATTTTGATTTTAGAGGAATTACTAAATTCTCATTACTTTCACATTATTTTATCTGCTGTAGAATGATAGCTTTGTTAACATGAAGGTTTTCAAGCTGTCACTGTATTCCATCAGGTATTTCTGTTGGTTCATCAAAGTGAAATGAAATGAAATGAAATGAAAATGCAGGAAAAACAAATGAATAGAACATAATTAAGAGTAATTCATTTTGGCCAGGTGTGGTGACTCACGCCTGTAATCCCAGCAGTTGGGGAGGTCAGGAGTTAGAGACCAGCCTGGCCAACATGGTGAAACCCCATCTCTACTAAAAATGCAAAATTAGCCAGGCATCATGGTGTGTGCCCTCTGGTGCTGGAAGGTACTGGAAGGCTGAGGCAGGAGAATCACTTGAACCTGGGAGGTGGAGGTTGCAGTGAGCTGAGATCATGCCACTGCACTCCAGCCTGGGCAACAGAGCGAGATTCCATCTCAAAAATAAAAAAACAAAATAAAATAAAGACTAATTCATTGAAACACTAGTTTTTAAAGCATCAGGGATGCTTTTCTCTTGTTAAATATAACATTGTTGTTGAAAACTCTGCTAAAATTTTGCATTCTTTTTTTTTTAAAAAAGGTAAATGAATTTTAATAACGTATTATGTCATGCATAAAAAATTATGGAAAGTTGACATCAATATAAAACTTATTGAGCTACTTTAAAGTTTTTTTTGCTTTCTTTTTAAACTTGTATTTTAGGTTCAGGGGTACAAGTGCAAGTGTGTTAGGTAGGTAAACTTGTGTCATGGGGGTTTGTGGTACAGATTATGTCATCATCCAGGTATTAAGCCTAGCACTCATTAGTTATTTTTCCTCATGATCTCCCTTCTCCCTGCCTCCAATCTCTGAAAGTCCCCAGTGTGTGTTATTCCCCTCTATGTGTCCACGTGTTCTCATCATTTAGCTTCCACTTATAAATGAGAACATGCGGTGTTTGGTTTTCTCTTCCTATGCTAGTTTGCTAAGGATAATGGTCTCCAGCTCCATCCATGTCCCTGCAACAGACATGATCTCTGTTCTTTTTTATGGCTGCATAGTATTCCATGGTGTATATATACCACATTTTCTTGATCCAGTGTGTCACTGATTGCCATTTTGGTTGGTTCTGTTTCTTTGATATTGTGAATAGTGCTGCAGTGAACATATGCATGTGTGTGTCTTTAAAATATAATGATTTATATTCCTTTGAGTATATACCCAGTAATGGGATTGCTGGGTCAAATGCTATTTCTGTCTCGAGGTTTTTGAGGAATTGCCACATTGTCTTTCACAATGGCTGAACTAATTTACACCCCCACCAACAGTGTATAAGCATTCCTTTTTCTTCACAACTTTGCCAGCATCTGTTATTTTTTGACTTTTTAATAATAGCCATTCTCGCTGGTGTAAGATGGCATCTCATTGTGGTCTTGATTTGTATTTGTCTAATTATCATGAACAGACAGTTTTGAAAATTTTGCAATCTTATGAAGACAAATTAATAACAGAATTTTCTGAGCTTGGGCACAAATGGCTTTTCTGGGGCAAGATTGTAGAGATTAACAAAATGAGGTTGAGAGAAATTGAGCTATATTATTGTCAAATTTAGCTTGCTGGGAGTAGAAACAAAAACAGCAAAACTGAAGTCTTGAACATATTCATAACTATTCCTGGCTTCCTTCCCTCTGCTAAACATGGGTTGTCATATTTCTCTCTGTGAGTTGTCCTCACCCACTACTAGAGTCAGTCAATGGCCCTGCACTGTATTCCCTGGCAATGATTTTGCAATGAGTTTCGTTCAAGTTCTTAACACTTTAAGATAATGTCAACATTCTCCTTTAACTTCTCTCTGCTTCCAACGTCTTCCATTTCTAATCCACCCTGCACACAGAACAGTTTATCCTTTTTAAATATGGAAACCACTCTCAATTGTCTACAGGATAAAGCACAACTCTTTTAAACTTTACCCAACTAAGTTAGAGAAATAATTTCCCATTTTTGTTGTCTCACAGATACTAGAATATACTGATTTATACCTACTTATTTCTCCCACACAAATTAGCCCACTATGAATAACCTCCACAGTCTCTTTTTGTTGTTGTTATCTATCGGAATTCTGCCCATTTAAGGTAAACTTATGTCCATAATTACTCCTGCTCAAGAACTTCTAGAGCCTTCTAACATCTGGTAACCTATTCCCTCTTTAAAATACCTACTACCATGGTTTCAGTTTTCTTGACTGTATCCTAACAGAAAAAAATAGTACAAAGGGATCACAAATGCAGAATAAAAATTAGAAAGATAGAATTATTAATATTCACAAATTTTAGAGTAATGGATGGATGGTTTCATTGTAATTGAAAGTGCAGAGGAATTCTGTGAATTATATATACTTTTAAAGCATTATTTCAGTGAATCCATGGCCGAGCACCTACCCTAATCTAGGTGCTGCCATCGGCCATAACAAGAAAAGAAGAATAAACCATGGATTACAAGGCCTTCCCTTCAAGGCTGGTCTTGTTTATTTCTGAATGTGTTTTTATAGAGAACTCAGTTCTGATTTTGCAGTTTTATATTACATGCACAGGAGAGAAAACAGTGACTAGGGAAGCTCTGAGATTTCTAGCATGTCTGTTGAATAAATACTACTATTTTTTCAACTTCCTTATGGCTTTCATCTTAGGATCTACAGCACTCTAAAATATTAGTCCAACTTCAGAATACCCCTGTACTATGCTTATGGGTGATCTTTTTCTGAGATTTACTAAGGGGAAAATTTGATGGATCGTAGGCTGCCAAGCAAGTTCCCTGGAAGATGCAGATCAGACCAGCCTTTTTGCCACAACAGGTAGTCATGTTACTGCTTCAGGACTGCAAGATGGAATAGGTGAAAATCTGTGAATGTATGAGGCCTTAAGAATGTCACACAGAATTTGAAAAGTGAGAACTTGTCCTTAGAAAAATAAAAAGGCTAAAGGCTGGTAGACGAGACAAGATACCAGACGAGATAGGACTGAACACTTGCAGAATAGGCTGATATCTTCTTAAATGCTGGGCAGACTTAAAAAAAAAAAATTCTGTGTTCTGTTTTTGCTAACTAGACCCTAATCTACTCTTCTTAGTAACATCCCCACATGGAAGTCACCAACTTTGTGCCATTAGTTCAGTCTCAGATGGAAAGAATGAGAATATCTAAATAGAGATGCAGAAAAGATTTAGCAGGATGAAAAGAATTGAACAGCACCAAGAGATGGGTGATACATAGTTCTGGAATTATACATTCAAAACACAAGCTGGTGAGACATTTAGAGAAAGCACTTTTGCACGCACTTGTCTTCAGCCCTCTGCCAAGAAAGTCCTCTAGTCCATGAATAAAAGCAATGTTTTGGGACAACCAAGGGTTCTTTGAATCATCTCCTGTGTTTCTGTGGGATTTCCCTAGCCTTTGGATCCCTCACATTGATCACTGCGCTGTGTCTCAAGCCTCGTCTCCTTGACATCCATATGGATTAGCTTTCTGGTTCCCGATTTAGCTCCATTTCCTTGATTCTGACAACTTTACGCATTGGTATGCTGCCATTTACATTCCACATGGCTCCTCACACATGCGTACAACATCCACTAATTCATTTCTTTATAAAGCTGAAATTCAGTGAGTTCCAACCATATGCTAAGGACTGTGCTAGGTGCTGGAAATCAGTAGTGAGCAACCCACTGATTTTTAGGAGTTTATATGTTAAGAGGAGAGGGACTAAAATATTAAAAATTATTAAAACAAAAATTATTGGTATAAATGTCATGTAGAAAAACAGAATGTGTGATGGCAAATAACAAAGCTCCTTGTCCAGGGCTTCCGGTACATTGTCCCAGAGGTGTCATCTCTAGACTAAAGCCTATGGCTATTGAATATAAAAGGACATTGGGTGGGGTAGAGTGGCGAGGACTCCTGGGTAGGTGCCTTGTTTGAAATTTTGAGTTAGGAAGGATCTGTTCTCTCTGAGGAATGAATGTAGGCTAATGCCACTGCAGCAGATTAAGCATGAGGCAGGAAGACTTTGTCTTGCTTTGCAAGAAGACAAATGCCTGGGTAGCAGAAAGGAAAATGAAGGAAAGGAAATTGATTCAACTGCTGATTGGGACCTAGGGACAATTAGGTTTAGGGTGTGAGGAAAGTGAGGTAGCCAGCATGGCTCCCTGTTTCTAGAAGAAGAGAGGACATCTGGGCAGCATCCACCTGATGTTGACCAAGCCTATGATATACAGCAAACAGGCGCCCAGTTTCATCTGTCAAGAATAATATAAATGTAGCAACACTGTTCCCCTTGTCGCATATTTGTGAAAGTAAGTGTGTGTGTGTGTGTGTGTGTGTGTGTGAGGTGTGGAAGTCAAGAAAAGGCTGCTATCATGCTCTCTCGGTAGTTTTTGAGTAGAGACAGGAGGAAAGACCCAGGAAATAAAATGTAAATGAGATGCATAGTCATGGTGAAATAAAAAAAAATGGAATAGGAAGTAACCATGAATTAGATCTTTAAGGCAGAATGTGCTGAAGGAACATGGAGAGGATAAACAGCTTAGCTGAGTTCTTGATTACATGCAGAAGTGAAACCCTTACATATAGACAAAATTATATTAATATAAGAAGTCTTTGGTGTGAAGAAAGTTAGGACATTAAACTTACTGAGCATATATGGAGTCATTATTTGAATTTTTTTGTATATTCAAATTATAGTTGTATTATTTTTCTGGGTACAATGTTATAAAATGAAGACAAACTTACATGGGAATATTGGCTGGAAAGTAGAATCAAATACGCAATAAATTTCTAGAAATCAACAAATGGTTTCATTTACACTATAAGCAATTATTGATGTATAACCATTAATCTTTTCATGTGTTTTCTGACTTATAAACACTTCAGATAACATTTATTTAAAAACTTTTTAATTGATTCAAAATTAATCTCAATAATTAGAACAATTTTTGGATAAAGTTTATGTAATCATTATTATTATTAAAAATGTTAAAAAACCCAACTATATATAATGTTAAACCTTTATGGAAGACCACAAACTTATTCAAGCATATTTTTGCTTTGTCAAAAACATTTTCCCCTTAATGTCAAATAAAAGACTATAGAGCTAAGTAGTACTTTTTTATGAAAAGAAAAATAACAATGACAACAATGAAAATAAAAATCAGGACTTAAGCTAAGAAAGAATAGAAAACCTTAAGGAATATAAGTCACAGGCAATTTTAGCATTAATTATATAATCTCTTATTTAAAGTTAAACATAGCTATGAAAAAACTGAAACATTCTCTTGCTGAATGTGATATTCCAACTGAATAGTGAGAAGGTTTGGCTTCTAAATAGCTTAAACTTAGCCTGGAAATGCAGATTGTTGGTATTTTCTCTGCCCTCCAAAATTGTGATAATGAAATCTTTTAGTCTTCCCATTTCTGTTATGCATGTTATGCATAAATATGGTAAAACGGGAAAAAGAAAATATGTTTTCACTGCCTTAGGATGATGCATTTGAACTCAGAGTCCTTATATAAATATCGTATTATGAGAACTTCTACAATGACAATAGTCAATACTGAGAGCAAAAGGAATCCTAAAATTTTTCCAAAATGAAATGTATTATTAGCAAAAATGTATTTAACAATTTCAAAGTATTTTATAGTCTAGAAATCACATACATTCACACATATGTATATTTGAACAAATGCCTAAGAAAATGAAACCAAAGTTTAAAGAAAAGACATTTTTAAATTTTAAAGCAAAGATCATTTATAGCTGTAACTAAAATGTTAAATACCCCTTTAGTGTGTCTAGGATTCATAGGCAAAGCTGACATCACTCCTGATGGATTTTATTTCTTGACAATTTTTGCTCACTTGAAATCTCTAGAAAATATGCCCACCAGGTTAACAACAATTATAGAATAACTTATGAATTGGCTTTTCGGTAAAGTTTCTGAATAGTCATTGTTGAGCTATATCGTACTCAACACATAAATTATAATTTTTAAAAAGATACTATGTATTATTATTATTACATGTGATCAAGTGTCGAACATGTCCCCAAATACCTGTTCACCTCTTCCGCATGGCTGAATGGCAGAAGTTTTAGAGCAACTACCCCAAAACAGCAATCTTTTTGTTGTTTCATGTTGTTTCATGTTCTCCAATCTTCCCTACACTTCTCGCAGCTCTCTCATAGGTGACAATATGCCCTTCACTAAGATCCATCCTTTCTTAATTACATGGAAAACCTCAATTTCATAACCCATGAAGAGAAAGGGGGAAAATCTCTCATTCTTTTACTCTCTACAGTCCAAATATACTGTTTGATTTTTCTCTTTTTGCCTCTCTGACCCTGTTTTCCTGTGTTTTTTTCTCTCTCTTATCTATTTTTTAGTGATCAGGTAATTGCTTCTTGTCCAAACTGTGGCCTCTTTTCTGTAGTTTTATTTCCCAAGCACTTTCTGCATTATCAGTCCTCCAACTCCTCTCCCTCTCTAGATGACACCAATTCTCTCTTTTTTAGTAGCTTCATTTTGGAAACACCAACAGTGGCATTTTTAGGAACACAGTACATTTTTGTACACACACACACGCACACACATGCACACACACGCACACACACGCCTCTGTTTAAGACCTCGAAACCCAGAAAGTTCTAAAAAGTAGATCAGAGATGTACTTCCTTTCAACAAATCTCAACCAAATTTTGGCCAAAAATATCTTTTTTTGTGAATACTTTGTAAATATATACTCTCATCTATTGAAAATTATGCATGATGTTTCCAATTGAGTTGAAATACTTCAGTGTAGGTTGGCATTTTTTCCTTATTTCAGTTAAGAACCGAATAGAACCAAATGCCAAGAAGGAGTGACAAATGAGATCCCTTCCTGAAGCAACTATGAGGGGAATATAAGGTCCACAATATAGCATCTTTTTGAAATATTTATGATAAATCATTGAATTACACTAATCTCCTTGTAAAACTCTGCATTATGGTAGCATGTGCAGTACTGGAAATTTAAGAAATATATGCAATTCTTCTATACACTTAGAGTTTTTAGTCCAAATGACAAATGACAAATTATAAATGCTGAGCACTAATATTTTCCCTTCAAATTGCATTAAAAGTGCTCTGGCAGCATAAGAAATGGAAATTTTAATTCACTAGTCTACTAATCTTCTTATAAAATTGCCTGTCTTACGAAGTATATTTACACATCAATTTCCTAAACTGAAATTAGGACATTTGTAAGAATTGAACTATGTATAAAAATATTGATGATGTATAATTAGCATTTTTATTATTGATAACATTTTCTAATTAGAAGAAAAAACATGGTTTATTATGAAAAGCCAGCAGAAACATGCAATTGCCAGATTATATCCTGAAATATTCACTGATGTCTTGTTTCCATTTTATTTACCCCAGTTTAACTTAGTAATCTTGAACTCAGCAAATATTTATATACAGTGGCTATGCATCATTTACAATACATAGTAAAAATCACTGACAATTTGAATGAGACATTGCAGGAAGTATCCTAAACAACACTAGGAAAAAAATCCATTGTTACTATATTAACAAATCACAAAGTATCACAAAAGAAAATCCATCCCTGTTATGCTAAAATAATGAAATTTGTTCTTTATAATTTCCTAGAAGTAGATGGATAAAGTAATTTACAAGCCTGGGGTGGTATATTATTTAACTTATTTTTTCAATATAAAGCAATTCTAACATATAGAAAAGGGAAGCACATAATATTCTTTTCACTCACATGCTAGTGGATGCCTTCTCATTTTCAGTAGAGTAATGCTTGGAATTTTATATCATTGGGCATTTGCACTTCATAACAACAACTTAATCAGTTGGTGAGGTGCCAGATAATATGTGCTAATATTTCATTTATACTGTACTTAGGAGGAAAGTTATTGCAGACATGTCACCTTATGTGTGAAATACATTCAGGGTCAGAATACAAAAAGCACAAGTACACACAAGGCATTTGGTATAAGCTTCCTGACCAAGCTTTGAAGGGTTACGACATAGTTTATTTGTCTCCAATTCAAAACGTCTCTTCCCTTAAATTAGGGACATAAATAGAACCATAATTTTCAGTGCTTGAGAAAGCAACCTTTTAGAGCAATTGTATTGAATTAAGATATTCAGGTTCAGAATACAGAGGAACTTTAGCGACTCATGGACAACCCTTCAACTTTTCTTATTTATTTATGAACTCAGAATCAATCCTGTATGTTCAGAGAAAGCAGAAATAATGGCCAAGATCTTGTCCACCTCAGTTGGCTTGATTTTCTAGGCATAGATATACCATTTCTTAGGATCACAGAAAGAGCACTGGGGCCAAGGGTCAGGAGATCTGAATTCTAGTCTTGGTTTGACACTTATGGGATGTGGGATTAGCGTCTATTTTCCTATTTGTAAGTACCTTTCCTTTCTTAGAGTTGTGACTATAAGGATTTTATGTTTATTTTATTTCAACATAATTATATAAAGTTTTAATTTCTTATCTCCTCCTTCCACAAACATAAAAACTAAACACTGTCCCTACATTATCTTGTTAATGCCCCTTTCTTTGCATTAATTTTATGGCCAAATTACTGTTGTTCCTGGAGAAAAAAAATAAATGACAAGAGCAAATCTCTATCATTTTCAAGTCCCAGTGGCAAATAATGTTAGTAGTTTTGAGTGCATCCTTTCAGAAATTTTCAGTGTGTATGTCTTCTCATTATATGGTGATGAAATTATATTCTGAAAACTCAATTTCTACTGTTCTTTTTTAACACAATATTTATTGATCACATTTACATTAACATATCCTTTATAACATCTGCATAATATTCCATGGAATGGTCATTTTATGATGTAACTAATGAGTTTTTATTAATGGACTTTTTTGCTATTATAAATAATACTGTAATAAGTATTTATATATATATATTCATCTAGATTGATTCTTAGTGTAAAATTATTAGTAGTGCCATTGCTGGATGAAAGGAAGTGAGCATTTTAATTTGCCAGATATTTGTAATTGCTCTTCAAAAATTTAGACCTAGCATAGTCTCACAGCCTATGTATGCACTAGGTAGTGCATTAGCACGGTTCTTTATCTTTGCCCAAATTGAATGTTTTACAACTAAATTTTTTGTTAATCTCATATTCTTATTCTTTCAATTGATACATTTTTTTAAAAAGTTATGATTGAGGTTGGACATTTTTTCACACATATACTGATTATCAACAGGCTTTTTCTGATTAACTCAATAATTTTTAGTAAGTTGTCTATATGCTATGATTTTTTTTTTTTTTTTTTTTTTTTTTTTTTGAGATGGAGTCTCGCTCTGTCGCCCAGGCTGGAGTGCAGTGGCATGATCTTGGCTCACTGCAAGCTCCACCTCCCGGGTTCACGCCATTCTCCTGCCTCAGCCTCCCGAGTAGCTGGAACTACAGGCGCCCGCCACCATGCCCGGCCAATTTTTTGTATTTTTAGTAGAGACGGGGTTTCACCGTGTTAGCCAGGATGGTCTCGATCTTCTGACCTCATGATCCGCCCGCCTCGGCCTCCCAAAGTGCTGGGATTACAGGTGTGAGTCACAGCACCCGGCCTTTGATTTCATTTTTACCTCCTACTCCATTTTGCAAATAAAACAGTAATGTGTTGTCAACATGGATAATTTGGAAAATGTACAAAAGGTAGCAAAACAATCCAACAGAAAGCTGAAGAAGGAGGGAAAATGGTGCTATCTTGATTAAGTAAAAATCTATTGGATTTTGTGACTTGCAGGGTGATCCAAAGCCTAGAATATTACCACAGACCCAACCAATCACCAGCTACCACCAATTTCTTCTAATATCTCACATTATCTCTCTTCTCAGCCCTTTGTGCTCACCATGGTATTTGATTTCTCATGATTCGTTCTTCAGACTAGCCTTACATGCAACTTTCACATGCAGTGCTCCACAGTGCTGCCAGAGCAACAGCTACAATTCTAGAATTGAAGGCATCGCCCTCCTGGGTTCTCCATATCATTTGCGATCTTTTTTTGTTTTAGACGGAGTCTCACTCTGTCGCGCAGGCTGGAGTGCAATGGCTTAATCTCGGCTCACTGCAACCTCTGTCTCCTGGGTTCAAGCGATTCTCCTGCCTCAGCCTCCCAAGTAGCTGGGACTACAGGCGTGCACCACCATGCCGGTTTTTTTTTTTTTTTTTAAATAGTAGGAACAGGGTTTCACCATATTGGACAGGCTGGTCTCTAACTCCCGACCTCATGATCCGCCTGTCTAAGCCTCCCAAAGTGCTAGGATTACAGGCATGAGCCACCACCGCACCCAGCCTGTTTGCCATCTTTGAAAGATAAACTAGATAAGTTTTTTTTTTTTTTTGAGTGTTTATTTCCTTTTTCTTTTTTAAAATTATACTTTAAGTTCTAGGGTACATGTGCACAACGTGCAGGTTTGTTACATATGTATACATGTGCCATGTTGGTGTGCTGCATCCATTAACTCGTCATTTACATTAGGTATATCTCCTAATACTATCCCTCCCCCCTCCCCCCACCCCACAATAGGCCCCGGTGTGTGATGTTCCCCTTCCTGTGTCCAAGTGTTCTCATTGTTCAGTTGCCACCCATGAGTGAGAACATGTGGTGTTTGGTTTTTTGTCCTTATGATGGATGAAGCTGGAAACCATCTTTCTTAGATAAGCTCTTTTTACGACACTCAGAGAATGTTTTGAATTCACATTTCTGCCATCTTACTCACCTATCAGGACCAATTCCCTCTCCCTCTCTTGTATCAAATATTGTTTCTAATAATAATACATTGAGTTATTTGTATTTCCTGAAAATTTTCATGTTCTTATACCATTAAATTTTTCCCACACTATTTGTTATAACTAGTTTTTATTTTATTTCTGCCTCAAAAAAATAAATTCTTCTCCAAATTTCAGATCAGACATTACTTTAGGTGAAGACTTTCCAGTCTGACTTCCCTCACCTGAGGTAGGTATTTATTCTTTCCTCATCTCACAGGACTTTGAATATCCCACTATTATGGTAGATAGCACGTTAACATTTAAATTGTTGGCTTGCATGTCTATTTTTCTACTCAGCGTGAGTTCATTTGCAGTAGTGATTGTGTCTTTGGTTCTTAACAGAAGTCTTCGGATTTTCCAAAAGCAGAACCTAAGAGAAGAATTCACGTGAAAATAATTTATTAAAGAAGGGCTCCAGGGTAGATAAATAAGGCAACTAGTGAAGCGGGGCAAGGAAGAGAAGGAAGCCGGGCAAGAGTGTGGTCGCCATGCAAAGCCCAAGGAGAACAGCTTTAACCTGATTCCACAGGGAAATTTTGGAGTGCAAACTAAGCTTCAGAGCTATTATAAGCCACACTATGGATCTGGGGCTTTGGTCAGTATCTTTTGGTCACTGGTTCATGGAAACCTCAAGGGGATATAAACTCCCAGGCACTTCACGCCGTTTTTAAGCAAGGGCTAAGTAGCTCCAGTAGCTGAATGGCAGTTCTCCAAAAGAAAAAATCATGTAGGCACCCAATACATTTTGAATGGCTGGCTGGTGGGACAAATGGATAAGTGACAAATTATGCAACTTGGGGTTGCTTAAAAGACAACAGGGGACACTGAAGACTTTTGATGAAGATAGTGGTACCCTCAAAATGATAAATTGAGATTAGTTTAGAAGCATTGAGTAGAATAATGGAAGGAAAGTCTAAATGCAGGAACAGTATTTAAAAGAAAATTGCCTGTTTTCTTTTAACAGGTGATAAAGTCCTGTTCTAGCATGGAAGCAGCAGTATGCAAGGTAAGACATGCCTTGGATTCATATTGCAAATGAAAATTTAATCATTCTTGATGACTGTCAGCATTTGTGAGATAAAGGGAAAGAGAGAAAGAGGGGTTTTTCTGCTCAAATGACAATGGGATTGCTTACAGAAAAAGACAATCTGAACACATTGGGAACTGAGTCGTTAGGATGGGCTGGGGGCAGAGCTAATGCTAAAAATTCAGCTCTACATGTGATGCGAGTCAGCAGGGACAAGCAAACATATATATAGCAGACGTACCAGAAAAGTAGGACTTGATCTTGGAAGACATGACAGATTGGAAATATGGATGTAAGATTTAACTTTTAAGACAGGAGAGCTGAATATGGAATGGGGAGAGAGAACCTTTAAAACAGAGGTTATTGAATAAAGATATTGAAGAAGAACAAGACTATGACAAATGTCATTTGGTGATACAGTAAAAGAAGAGATAGGAAGAGGTAGAGGAGAAACAGGACTTAAATTCACACTGCATTCTTATCTTAATCTAATGACAATTTAAGCTGGTATAACTTCCCTGAAAAACAATTTGACAATAAATACCAAAAATGTTTTAATATTTGGACATTTTATTCCAGCAATCCTACTTTACTCTCAATAATCCTAAGAAATCAGCCAGAGATAATCATGTTAGCAACAGTATCAACATAGTAGTCTAAATGTCGAGCAATAGGAGAATATTTAAATTGTTACAGAACCAAAGGGCAAAATCTTACATCATCATTACAGTCTATGATTTTAGACACTATTTAATGCCATAAAATTCTTTTATAAATATTATTTGAAAAAATAGGCCATAAAATATATAAACCAACATTACTAAAATTTATTTTGTTTATATTATGTGTATGTGTGTAGATATGGATAGGTATGTACACAATCTCATTTAGTGTATATAATTTATACACTAAATATGAATGTTGACAATTGAGTCTTAATTGCTTATAATTGTCTTTCTTTTTTTCAAAATTTTCCAATTGAGCATGTTAGTTTTTATGCTTTTTTGAGAAAGAGTCTTGTTCTGTTGCCCAGGTTAGAGTGCATTGGCATGATATGCGTAGCTCACTGCAGACTTTACCTCTCGGGCTCAAGTCATTCTCCCACCTCAGCCTCCCTAGTAGCTGGAAGCGTAGGCGCACGCCACCACACTCAGCTAATTATTATTATTATTATTATTAGAGAGGAATTTTCACTTTGTTGCCCAGGCTGGTCTCAAACTCCTGAGTCAAGCAGCCCTCTTTCCCTAGCCTCCCAAAGTACTGTGATTACAGGCATGAGCCACCATACCTGCCCTGAGCGAGTTAGATTTTTTTTTTTTTTAAGTGTAAGTGGATGATGAAAATAGAATCATAGGAGAATTTCTATCTAATATAAAGGTTGCTAGAAATGTTAAAACTTTAAAATAATTATATATAAAAATAAAAATTCAATTCTTTAGTTCCATTAGCCATGTTTCAAGAGCTGAATATCTATATGTGGCGGGTTAATACTGTATTGTGCAATAGTGATTTATAGAATATGTCCATCATAATAGAAAATTGTGTTAGATTATGTTTATATAGACTAAGAGATCTGGCAGGCAGATTGTTCAGGAAAGAAAGTAATAGAAATTCTAGAACTAAAGCAATGCAATATGCAAAAGACCCTAAATTAATAATTCAATGGATAAAATGCAGAGAGATCATTACATGGAAGAGAGGGAAGAAGAAACCATCAATAATGATGAAAAGGAGACAAAAACAGAAAATCTGTGAAAAGAGATAGAATAGTACATAATTTTAGATTAGTATTAATCATGAATTTGTGTTTGCATATGTTCATATATATGTGTATATATGTGTGTATACATATGTGTGTATATATATACATATATACATACACCTCTTGCTGTTTATTCTAGAGAAATGACACGCATATGTGTGCCTGGATGTTTAATCATATTAATCATATACAATTTGGGATCACTAGAAACGCAGAAACATCAAAAGCGTTCATCATCAAAGCATTAGGTCCATGGATTGTTGTATATTCAAAGAATCCTATCGAACATTCAAAATGAATGAACAAGAACATAAATTAGAAAAATGACTCAAGAACATAAACAAATTAGAAAAACAAAATGTACTACAGGTAAATCATGCATGAAGACTATATACTTTATGGTTCCATGTATATAAACTTCAAAGGAAATTCTCAAGAGTGGTAACTAAATATAATAAGGAATTATTGCCATAAATATTTGAAAAGTGTAGTTACTATTCCTTCAGTGGAAGAAAGGGGGCTATGACTGGAAGAGCAGACAGAAGGCTTCTAGAGGGCTAACAGTGATGGTTTCATATAGAAACAGTGTCTCCTTGGCTTTCTTTCCACACCGGTTTCTTTCACTTTCTCTGAAAGTGTGTACATATGTGTGTATATATACACATATATATATGTATGGGATATACAAATGCCTCCCGCTCTGCCTTGCCACAGGGGTTTTGCACATGCTCATTGCCATTCCGATAGCCTTGCTTCCTTTCCTTTTCACTCTCATATCCCAGATCAGCTATCACTTCCTCAGGGAACATCAGTCCCACCAGATGGGGAAAGGTTTCTTCTTACACACCCTCTGAGAAGGACATTCATTCCTTCCACAGAGTATGCTTCACTTTGTAATTCTCTAATGTCTGACATTGTTGAAGTAATTGTACCAAAAATGCAATTGGTATGACTCTCACCATTGAACCTCCAATGTCTTATACTTTTGCTAATAATGGCTTGTTAAATTAATGGATGAATATGGTTAGACAAATTGAATTTAAAGTGTCTATAGAACACACACATAAGCAGCAGGATATATGGACCAGTTGTTCCTCAGAGTTTTCTGTCTAGAGACAGGGAGTCATGAATAAATAAGGGCTAGCATAGCTAATAGTGTATTTAATTGGAAGAGGCAAAAACAAAGTCAACCAAATGAAAAGGAAACCCAGGGAGTGAAATAAAATATTTGAGTGAAAGAAAATAAAGAAAACCCGATGTTTGTTAAAGGGTTAATATACAAATTGTATATGAAACTACAACTCAATGGCAAAAGAAAAACCTAATTAAAAATGGACAAAGGACTGGAATGACATTTTTCTAAAGAAAACATAAAAATGGCCAATAGGTACATGAAAAAATGCTTCACATCACAAAGCATCATGGAAATTGAAATCAAAACCATAATGAGGTATCATTTCACACATGTTAGAATGGCTATTATTTAAAAAGAGACAGAGATAACAAGTATTGGCAAGGGCATGGAGAAAAAGGAATCTTTGTACACTATTGCTGAGAATTTAACTTGGTATGGTCATTATGGAAAACCATATGGAGGTTCCTTAAAAATAAATAAGTAAATAAAAAGTGAACTACTGTATGATCTAGCAATCTCACTTCTTGGTATATATCCAAGGGAAAATATATCAATATCTTGAAGAGATATCTGCACTTCCATGTTTCACTGCAGTATTATTCATAATAGCCAAGATACGAAAACAGACTAAAGTGTCTGCTAACACATGAATGGATGAAAAAAATGTGGTATATACACAGTATAATATTGCTATGAAAAAGAGGAAATCTTGGCACTTGTGACAACATGGATGAACCTGGAGAATATTATGCTAGGTGAAATAAGGTAGATACAGAAAGACAAATACTATATGGCCTCACTTATAAGTGGAATCTAAAGAAGTCAGATTCCCAGAGGCAGAAAGTAGAATGGTGTTTTCCTGGGGCTGGGAAGTTGGAAAAATGGGGAGAAATTGGCCAAATGATATAAATTTCCAATTATAAGATTAATAGGTTTGAGTGATGTAACACACAGCATGGTGTCTATAGTTAATGACACTATGTTGTATAGTTGAAATTTGGTGAGAGTAGATCTCAAGTGTTCTCACCACCCACAAAAAACCAGTAACTGTGTGAGGTGATGGGTGTTTTAATTAGCTTGATTGTGGTAATCACTTCACAACACATAAACATCTTAATTCATTATGTTGTATACCTTAAACATATACAACTTTCATTTGTCAATTATATCTCAATAAAGCCAGAAAAAATAGAAAAACATACCTCTCCTATAATTCAACCTTGATGCCTTGCTCCAGCTGTATTGCACCTGATCCCTTCCCAGGATCTACACTCCCAGCCCTCTGGATTACGTCCCTTTTCTAAAGTATTTCTTCTCTTTTTCCTCATCTCTATTTCCTTACGCTTTTTGTCATTTTCCTGAAATGCCTACCTCCTCCTTCTTTGCATCACTGTCTGTCTAACAATGTATTCCACAGTTTAAAGTTCTGAAACAACAGCAACAACAACAATAAAACCAAAATAGCAGCTCTTAAAGCTAGAAGATTTTTAAATATTGTATTACACAGCAAAACGTAACACAACCTTAACTCCTTCGGTGGCACAACCTGAGCTGGAAACACGGGAGGCAAAACGTGGTGCTGTCCAGTGCTAGAACAGGTGTGGCTTTAAAACGGCATACACGTCAATTATTCTCAAATCCAAATAAATAAATAGAATTCTAAATTTTGCAACATAGATGTCCCCAAATGCTCTGTATACACCTTGTATTGTGTCTTGCGCTTCATAATGATTGATAAATATTGCCATACAGAATGCCAAACCAATGAGTGATTATATGGTTTTATGAGGCTCTGTCAATTTCAACAACAGATAAAATACCTATCTCATGTATGATGCTGGAAGCTAGCCGATATAATTATGAATATTGGGATATTTTTCACCCCAAGAATTTTCCAGTCTAGTGACTAATGCCTACACAGATAAGAAAGACAGTGACAATCTGATGAAGGATGTATGTAGAATAAAAATGACAGAATTGGGGTAAGTGTATAATAAACGCAGAGTAAAGTTCTGTGACATTATAAATGAGAGTAGGTAGGTTTAGAGTTTTCAAAGCAAGAAAAGTAATACATTAAGGAACATATTTGCTTAGAGAAGTATGATTCATACCAGTGTGGAAAAAAAATAGAAAAAATAGAAAAGCAATTCAGATGATCTAAACTTTATTAGTTTTCTAGGAAACACCCAGTATGTGATATAGACTGTAGGTACAGTCTGAAGAGTTAAAAGAATGTAACCTTAGAAGTAAAAAAATGCAGAGTGAAGAATCCATTTCCTGTTTTCTGCAGACTTATCTTGGAAAATCTGAAGTATTCATTGTGCAAAGAATGTGGTTACATTGAGGTTACTAATGTTGACACTACTGAAAGGGTAGCCTTTAAAATTGTCCCACAGCTTCATGGGGTTCAGCTGCCCATACTTCAATTTTCGTATTTTCAAAGAAACAAGAACAAAAACAAACAAACAAACAGAAAAAACCTTCTAGAAAACTAGTAGTTCTAACACTCTTCTGTGCCAGTTGTTTCTCTAATTTAATCATAGTTACTGGTATTTTCCCTCTTGATTACAAACAATTTGTCTTATTCTTGCACCCTGGGATCTGGACTTGGAGTAAAACACATAGGGATCCAGTGTTAGAGCAAACACTTAGAACGAAAAGATTTCAGAACTGAGAGCCAGGCTGAGGCCTCAGGTCAGATCATTAAAGGGTTGCAGTTTTATTTCTGGAACAATGTATGTACTGTTTATTTACTATTTCCGTGAAATAAATACGACTTTTTCTTTTCATTTAAATATATTTACCATACTTAACTTTAATGTATCTTAAAATAATAAATCGAGTTACTACTTCAAGTCATCATGTTTATTATTAACCTGTCTCCACCATCACCTGCAAAGCTCAGTTAAATATTCACCATCCAATGAGAGCAAGGACTATTCATGTTGATTTTTAAAATTTACTTAAAATTATGTCTTTTACAATTACCTCAAATTATTTCATTTCTTTTTTAATTGTGTTTTGAAAATATCTAGCTGTGTAATATCAAAAAAAATTTTTCCTTTTTTTTTTTTTTTCTTTTTAAGACAGGGTGTCTGTCACCCAGGCTGGAGTGCAGTGGTGAAAGCATAGCTCACTGCAGCCTTGAACACTTGGGCTCAAGCCATCCTCTGTCCTCAGCCTCTTAAGAGTAGCTGGGATTACGGATGCATGTCACCATGCATGGATACGTTTTGTTTGTTTGTTTGTTTTTGTAGAAACGGGGTTCACTATATTGCCCAGGTTGGTCTCAAACTCCTGGCCTCAAGTGATCCTCCCACTTTGGCCTGTTTTTGCTATTTTTGAAAGTTGACTGAACTTAGTTTAGTTAAATAATGAGCCAAATCAATCAAATGCAATTCATAAATAGAGGCAGGCTAATTCATTTGAAAGAATAAAATGAGTGGGTAGGTATATAAATAACTTGAATGTAAATAACAGAAAATCTATTTCCTTGAATGTAGCCCATTGTTCCTGCCTCTCCGTTGTGTACCTGGACCCTGCCCTTCATCTTGGGCCTCCTCCCTGGAGAAAACTGCATCATGACACCACTAACTTCCAGTAACTGGCATCTGCCTTTCCCTCCTCCCTCTCTCCTTCCCATCTCTACCCCAGTTAAATCCCTAAACTTTGCTGATTAACCGTTTAAACATCCTGTTAATCCGTCCATTTTTTCACTGTGTCTCTTTATTGCTAACTCTCTATTTGAAGCCACCTCACCTTTTTCTCGGAATGTCAGTTATAATGGCCTAGCTGATCTCCCAGTCATTCCAGGCTTGCATCTGTCCAAACTACCCTGCCCTGTGCTGTTTTCTAAACAACAAATTTTATCCTGTTGCTTCCCAGCTACAAACTCCTCAATGACTTGAAAATGCCTTCAGCATATAGCTGAACATGATATGCCTCATTTTATTTCTATAGCCTCATGATTCCCTTTTCATTGCATATTTCATTGTATGTTACAGTCATACTTCCAATTCCTTGAAGTCAGGGAAATTATCTTGTTCAATCTCGTCTTCCCAGAACCTAACACAGTGTTTGCTATGTAGAAGGTTTTTAAGATAATTTTTATTTTAAATTTCAGTTTGATGAGTTTAAATCAGATAAATATATGACTTTTTGGCATCCTGAGTCTATTTCTATTCTTTCATTTTAGAGTTTAAGTAAGCTTAGGCTACTATGAGAGTTACTTGAAAACTGTTATCCAGATCCTCTGGTGGTTGAAATTCTGGTAATAGAAGCATCTGGTCCATTGTCAGTTCTAATTTTGCTCAACCCAAACAGTCAGAAATACTTGCTAATAAAGGCTGACTCTTGATACTCCAAAAGTGGCAATTGGATGGGTGTGGTGGCTCATGCCTGTAATCCCAGCACTTTGGGAGGCCAAGGGGGTGTGGATCACTAGAGGTCAGGAGTTTGAGACCAGCCTGGCCAACATGGTGAAACCCCATCTCTACTTAAAATACAAAAATTAGCTGGGTATGGTGGCACATGCCTGTAATCCCAGCTACTCAGGAGGCTGAGGCAAGAGAGTCGCTTGAACCCAGGAAGTGGAGGTTGCAGTGAGTCAAGATCGCACCATTGCACGCCAGCCTGGGTGACAAGAGTGAGACTCTGTCTCAAAAAAAAAAAAAAAAAAAGGCAATCAACTTTTCATTTCCAGAATTAATATTCCAAAAAATGTTTGCCAGTGGATGAGAACAGATTTGGTACTGTATTTTATTCTGTCTATATTTCCTTGGACTACTGTAACAAATTACCACAAACTTGGTGACTTCAAAGAACAGATATTCATTCTCTTGTGGTTCTGGAGTCTGAACATCTGAAATGAAGGTGTGAATAGGATTGGCTCCTTCTGAGGGCTCTGAGGGAAAATCAAACTCATGCTTCTTCCCTAGTTTTTGGTGGTTGCCAGCAATCTTTGGTATTCTTGCCAGTGGCAACCTAATTCCAACCTCTGTCTCCATCTGTAAACGCATCTCTTCTGTATGCCTGTGCCTGTCTCCAAATTTCCCTCTTACAAGAACATCAGTCATATTGGATTTCAGATCTTTAGCAAACCAGTGTAAATTCATCTTAACTTTATTACATTTGAAAGTACTCTATTTTCAAATAAAGTCACATTCACGGGGCCCAGGTAGAAATGAATTTTGGGGGGATACATTTACTTCTAATTTTTTTTTTGATGAATACAAGGTAAAAAGAGTTGAGTATGAAAATAAAATTAGAAAACTATTTTTAACATGGCATGAGAATATTATTTTCAATGAATTATGTTTGTTAAACTATTTCAATAAAAAAGTGACAAAATCCAAAATTGTAATAAATGTTTAACACCTAATTAAATGCAGGATCCTGAATCACTGACTGACAGAATTATTCTCTCAAATTAGAAATATAGAAATGATCAAGTATAATTTAATATATTTTTTCCGGATATATGGTCATCCTATATCAGCACTAGGCAGTCTCCCACATTGCCTTTCCTTAACAGTAACAGTAAATGCTAATAAAATATGCCTTATCAAATGGAATTATTTTGTGTTCATGGAAATCAAACAATTTGGGAATAAGGGCTCTATCTGGCAACTCAGGAAAACCATTTTTTATTGCTTCATGTAGAAGAGGAAATGGAAATATTGAGTTACAAGAGAAAATGACAGTTTTTTTTTAAACTATCTTTACATCATGATAAGAAGCTGTGACACTCCCCTATGATGAAGCACTTAAACATTTTAAGGGTATTCATTCACAGTACTGACACATCAATTTGCACTTTTTAGAAGGCAAAAATTAAATGAAGTGCAATCCTGGAATAATTTGCAAATAGCAAAAGTATTGTGAATGGACTGAAACATTCAACAAATATCTATTTAGTACTGACTTTGTGCGAGGCATGGTTCTACTTGTGGGGGATAGTGCAGGAAACAGAGGGACAAAAGTCAGGCTCTCTTGCAACTTGCATTGCCCTAGTCATGCTGAATATTCTCCACCTGCTCCTGTGGCTCCGCTACTCATACTTCACTGAGCTTTGAGCTCTGGGAACTAAGTACTGCTTCACTGTCTATACTCTGGATGCTCTGACCAATAAAAGGCAAAGACAGCACATCAGAAGTTGGAGGAGAGATCAATCTGACTGATTTCTCAGGATCCTTCCCTGCTGAGGCATAGCTTGGCAGTGCCTGGTTTCTGCTACTTAAGGCCACAGAAATTACACATCTAACAGGTTCAAGTGTCTGTCCTTACCCTTGCTCCTTTAGACAATGGAAATATCTTTAGTCCAACTAGCTTTCTTGTAACTTGTGAAATTCTTGAAAACTGCTTACATATTTATAAATATCCATTTTGTTAAATTCTCTTTAATTATCCCCTTTGAATATGCCTTCTCTTTCCTAAAGAACCTTAAATGATGCATGGGGTTGGAAAGGAAATACAAATACATGAGATATTTGAAAAAAAGACATTTTAGCAGATGCTATCAGCAACCCATCCCTATCTCCTTGGCTTTCTCCATTCTTGGGTATGCTCCCTATCAACAACTCTTGAACTGAGCACTCTCTTTGGCTTCTACAGTTTGCCAGGCTTAAAGATAAAGCAGATGGGGCATGCTAGAAACTAACGCGTTCCTTCCACTTCCTTCTCCAAAGCAGCCATCAACCAATAACTGGCAGATGGAATGGACCAAATTCTCAGCTTCTTGGTACCTTGGTTGGAACTACTCTGGGTTATATTCACCCTATCCTTCTGAGTTTCCTACCGAGCCTAGGCACCTGGTGCCCACAGCAGTATGCCGCTTGATAACAAAACTTTATTGGCTTCCTGTCTTCCCGGCCATATTTTTCCACTCCAGTGTTGACGATTCCTAGGATTACCTCAGCAAATACACATTCTCTCTCACACACATATATACACACACCCATACAAACACTACACAAACTCACATTTTTGTGCAATAGGAAGCTCTGGAAGATTCTGAGGAGAGGAGAGATGCACACTTTTTAGACTACAATGGGCCCACTCTGGATATTGTGTTAACAGAGATTTGAAGGGTTCTGAGGGCAGACACACTGAGACTCTTTAGGGAGGTTAGTTCATCTATAACGCTAGTAGACCATTGCAAGAATCTACAGGAAAGATGATAAGGGATTGCATCTTTGCCATGATGCTATGATGAGATTGCTTTTTAGATCATCTGATCAATATTTATTAAAATATATTATGTGTCAGTTTCTAGACTAGAAGTTAGCAAGAAGGATACTGTCCTCATTTTAGAGGTAAGGACATTGGGATTAGGAAAGTAAAGTAAAATATGCAAATTCTCAGACACAGTCGAAATCTGCCCAGAGCTTTACCCTCTCCACCACACTGTCAGGAAGGTGGCCATACATTAGACTGAGTAGAGAGGTAAAGGCGGAAGACAACCTGCAATGAACTGACAGAGAAAACTACATAGGGAAGTAGAAACAATGAAATCAGGAAATTTGGCAGAAAAAAAAGATGGGGTAATTACAAGGCATAAGGTAGCTTTTTTGTTTTATTTTGTTTTCTTATTCTCCTCTTTAACCTGAGAGAAACCTATTCTTGTTTACGTGCCTAGCAAAAAGCAGCACTGGACAAGACACTTGGTGTTACATTAATGAAAGGGAATAATGGATCAAGGAAGGCTTGGTAGCAAAAAGAAGTTAAAATATATCTAAGAAACGTATTTTAAATCATAAATAACTTGTAAGTATCTGCAAATATATGTTTATTATAAAATATTCAAATAAGAGAAATGTATAGAAAAAACCCTATGCCCACATTTACCCCATTTTCTACAATCCCCAATATTATTGCTATCTTTAAAGTAACCACATTTTAGTGTGTACCTCTTCAAATATTTGGGTGTATGCATATGTGTTCACATTTTTGCATAAAGTGGGTCACAACAATGCAGTGTCTTTGCAGTTTGTTTTTTACATAATGTATCCTTGACGTTCTTCCATATCAGTACATGTGAATCTAACTATATTCTTACTAGTTTAATTATAGCATCCGCTGCACAATTATACTACTTTAATTATCAATCACATTTTAAATTTAGTTTCAATAAGCTTTTAATTTTAAAATAGTTTTAGATTTACCAAAAAATTACTAAGATAGTACAGAGACTTCTATACAGCCCACATCAAATTTCTTCTATTAACATTTTTCATTAGTATGGTACATTCTTTATAATTAATTAATCAATATTGATATATTATTAACTGAAGCCCACACTTTATTCAGATTTCCTTAGCTTTTCTGTAGCATCCTCTTTCTGCTCCAGGATCCCAACCACAATAATATATTGCATTTAGCTGTCATGTCTCTATAGGCTACTCTTGGCTGTGAGAGTTTTGCAGATCTTCGTGTTATTGATGACCGTGATAGTTCTGAGAAGGACTTGTTAGGTATTTTGTAGAATGCCCCTCAGTTGGGATTTGATTGATGTTTCTCTCATGATTAGACTGAGGTCATGTGTTCTGGAGAAGACCACAGTGGAAAAGTACCATTTTCATCACACCATTTCAATGACATGTTATCAACAAGGCATATCACTGTTGATTTTCACGTTGATCACTGGCTGGGGCAGTGTTTGTCAGATTTCTCCACTGCAAAGTTACTCTATTTTTTTTTTTCAATTTTCATATGGTGTATTGGTCAGGTCTCTCGTAGAGGGATAGAACTAATAGTATAGATATACATATATATAAAGGGGAGTTTATTATTAGCTCACATGATCACAAGGTCCCACAATAGGCTGTCTGCGAGCTGCGGAGCAAGGAGAGCCAGTCTGTGTCCCAAAACTAAAGAACTCGAAGTCCAGTGCTCGAGGCCAGGAAACATACAGCACGGGAGAAAGATGTAGGCTGGGATGCTAGGCCCATCTCTCCTTTCATATTTCCCTGCCTGCTTTATAGTCACTGGCAGCCGATTAGATTGTGCCCACCAGATTAAGGGTGGGTCTGCCCTCCCCAGCCCACTGACTCAAATGCTGATCTCCTTTGGTAACACCCCACAGACACACCCAGGGTCAATATCCCGCATCCTTCAATTCAGTCAAGTTGACACTCAGTATTAACTGTCACATATGGCAGTCTTTGGAAAGAGGGCCCTGTGCACAGCCCATACTTAAAAAACAAGGAGCTATGCCCCATCTCACTGAGGGCAGAGTATCCACATAAGCTATTTGGACTTCTTCTGACCAGAATATTTATCTATTTTTCCGATTTATGTATTTACACATCATTTATTGTTAGTATGAATTCATAGATATTTATAATTTGAGTTATAATCCAATATGACTGTGTTTTTTTCTGTTGCTCAAATTGCTACAGCTTTTGTTGAGAGCTCCTTCAGTTGGTTTCTTTGTCTCTGAGCATATCCCTATCACTGAGTGTTTGGGGGTATTTTTGTTTGTTTTGTTTTGCTTTGCTTTAGTACTTCCTTACTTCAGTGCTCCCACCCTCCCCACCCTCGGAGAGCTTGTAATATAGTTAGATCCTTTTGTCACATTCTGCATTCTATCCAGGGATGCCCTTGACCTCTATATAATTGCTTTTACAAAAACATTTGCATATACTAAGGAAAACTTTTTATGTTTTATAGTTCAATTGATTTTGACAAGTACATAGTAATATGTATCAAAAATTACAGTATCATATAGAACATTTTCTGCACGCTAAGCAATGCCCTGTGCTTTACCACTCTCACCCCACCTTGAAACCCTGGACACTATTGATCTGTTAACAATTTCTATAATTTTGTCTTTTTCAAAATGTCATGTAAACTAAATAATGCGGTATGAAGCCATGGCCCTTTCAGCCTGCTTTATTTTATTTTATTTTATTTTATTTTATTTTATTTTATTTTGAGACGGAGTCTCACCCTGTTACCCAGGCTGAAGTGCAATGGCGCAATCTTGGCTCACTGCAACCGCTGCCTCCCAGGTTCAAGCGATTCTCCTGTCTTAGCCTCCTAAATAGCTGGGATTACAGGCACAAGCCACCATGTCCAGCTAATTTTTTGTATCTTTAGTACAGATGGAGTTTCACCAGGTTGGCCAGGCTGGTCTCCAACTCCTGACCTTGTGATCCGCCCACCTTGGCCTCCCAAAGTACTGGGATTATAGGCGTGAGCCACTGTGCCCTACCCAGCCTAGTTTATTTCACTTAACAATATGTACTTTAAGACTTAGCCATGTGCTTAGGGGGTTTGATAACTCCTTACTTTTTATTGTTGAATACAATTCCATTGCATCAAAGTATAATAGTGTGTTTATTTGCCTAATGAAGAACATTTTGGTTGATTCCAAATTTGGCTATTATGAATATAGCCACTATAAACATTTACCTGCAGGTTTTGGTGTGGTCATATGTTTAAAAAACATTCAGTAAATACCCAGAAGCATGACTGCTGGGTCAGATGATAATACTATGTTTACCTTTGTTGGAAACTGCCAAGCTGGATCTTCCAAACTGACTGTATCATTTTACATTACTGTCAGCAATGAATGAGATTTTCTGTTGTTCCATATCATCAGCAATTGGTATTTTTGGATTTTTGGATATTAGCCATTCTAATACGTGCATATCTGGTTGTTGTTTTAATTTGCAATTCCTTAGTGACAAATTATTAGAGTATATTTTCGTGTGCTTATTTGTCATCTGTATATCATTGTGGGTAAGATGTCTGTTCAGATCTTTTGCCCACTTTTAAATTAGGATGTTTGTCTTTTTAGTGAGTACTTTATATCCTAAAAGAGGCTGTCATGTTATATGCAATCAATATGTACTCTAATGAGATGAACACAACTGGTTGCAGTACTACATAAATAATAATGATACTCTTCCCTGGGAACAAGACATGATTTGTCATGTTTTTCTTTCATCATATCAGAGCCTGAAAAGTGCCTGGATCCCTAACAGAAATATTCAATAAATATTTGTTGAATGAATGAAAAAAATAGATATTCTATCATATATTCTACTTAAATTTCACTACAGTAAGAAGAGTTCAGAAGTGTTAGCTTCCATTATTCTCAAAGATACCATGTGGCCTGTATGGCAGAAATGTCTCTTCAGAATATTTAGCCTTTGATTCTATAATGTACTCAAAAACAATTTTTATGTTAATGCCTGAACTTGGGAACTCTATTCTTATAATTGTATATCAGATTAGAGTTCAAAATCTGCTTGAGGTTTGATTATCTCACAGCATTTTCTTGGTGTCCAGAATCAGAGCAGAACCAAGATTCCTTGTCATGTCTCTAACTAGAGAGGAGGAATTTTCTAGTCCCTGTCAACTGAGGGTGCTGCATTTATTCCTGGGCCTATGTAGGCAGCTTAGATTAATCTTTTTGCTTGAAAACACATACAAATATCATTGCCTGGCCCTGCAACAGGAGCACTGACATTCAAGCACCTGGAGGATCTCAATACATGCAGAAATGCACTTGATAAAATTCAACATTTGTTAGTTACACTTATAAAGATCTTAGCAAATCAGAAAGCTAAGGAACACTTTTAAGTTGACAAAACCTACAGTGAATATAATACTAAATCATGAAAGACTGAGGAATACCCCCTAAGGTTGAGAACAAGGTAAGGATGCCTTTTCTCGCCATTTCTATTCGACATTAGGCTGAGGTCTTAGTGAAAATAACAAGGGAAGAAAAAGTGATAGAGGCATGCAGTCTGGGAAAAACAAAACTGTCTTTATTAACAGATGTTATACTTAGCTGTTTAGAAAACCTCAAAAAAACTACAGAAAAGCTAAACTGATTTAAAAGTGAAATTTCCAAGGTCATAGAATGCCAGGTTTATATATATACATACACACACACACACACACACACACAAACACATACACAGATATATATATTTTACATATATATGTTTATATATAAAAAAAATCACACCCTTGTATAGGAGCTAAAAATAACTGAAAATTGAAATTAAAAAATATAATACCATTTGCAATATATCAAAAACATGAAATTATTCAGAATAGATCTAGTAAAATATAAGCAAGCTTTGTGTACTGGAAATTAAAAATCATTGCTAAAAAAATCAACATAAAAATAAAGCAAATAAAGCAATGGAGAGATACACTATGTTTATGGAATGAAAGACTAAATATTATTAAATCTCAATTCTACCCAAAACTGATTTCTACATTCAATTCAATCCCTATCAAAATCCCATCAGGTATTTCTGTTGAATTGACAAGCTGATTCTAAAACTTATATGAAAATGCAAGCCTTGAGAAAGAATAATTAAAACAATATTTTAAAAGAACAGATGTGGAGGATTCATATGGTTTGATTTAAAGTCACACTATAAAGCTATGGTAAGAAAGATAGGGTTGCATTGAGGTAAAGTAAGACTTAGATCAATGGAACAGAGTATAGAGTCTAAACATAGATCCACACATATATAATCAGCTAGTATTCTACAATGATTGATTTTCAATGGTGAAAGAAGAGACTGTTTTACAAATGATGCTTGAGTAACTTGGTGATCACATGAAAAAAGATAAGTGTTGATCCTCACCTTTCTTGTTATAAAAATATTAAGCTGAAATAGATCAGAGGCCTGAATGTAACATGTAAAACTCTAGAACTGCTAGAAGAAAATATCTGAGAAAATCTTTACGAACATGGTTAGGAAAAGATTTCTTAGATAAGGTGAGAAAATGGGAAAATAATAAAAATAAAAATTAGAAATATTGGACTTTATAAAAATTAAGAACTCCTGTTCTTAAAAATCAGCATTAAGAAAATTAAAAGATAATCCACAGGATGGGAGAAAATATTTGCAAATGATACATCAGATAAGGAATTTGTATCTAGAATATACAAAGAATTCTTACAACTCGATATTAAGAAGCCAAACAATTTGGTTAAAAAAATTAGGTAAAATAGTTGAAAAGACACTTCACCAAAAAACAGTGATAGCGATGACAAATAAAAAGATGATCAACATTTTAATCATTAAGGGAATCCAAATTAAAACCATAAGGAAATATCACTTTTTATTGTAACATTTAAAATAAAAATAAAGATAAGGTAACAAAACCATGTTCTGTAAGGATGAACAACCAAACTCTCATGTTTTTGATGAGAATGTAAATTATTACAGCCACTTTGGAAAACAGATTAGCACTTTATGTTATAAACTCTTATATGCACTTATTGTATGACTGAACAATTCCATGTCTAGGTTTTTACCAAGGACAATGCAATACATATAAAGACAAGACTTACTTAAAAACCATTATGCTAAATAAAAAAGTTAGATTTAAAAAATGTCTTCAAGTATGATTTCATTTATATGAAATTCTAGAAAGCACAAAACTACAAGGGCAAAAATTCATTTAAGATTCCCAGTCAGGAGTTCAAGACCAATCTGGCCAACATGGTAAAATCCTGTCTCTATTAAAAATGCAAAAATTAGCCAGGCATGGTGGTGGGTACCTGTAGTCCCAGCTACTTGGGAGACTGAGGCAGGAGAATCATTGGAACCTGGGAAGTGGAGGTTGCAGGGAGCTGAGATCGTGCCACTGCACTCCAGCCTGGGCCCAGAAGCTGGGCATGGTAGAAAGGAAATGACTTTAAATGGGCACCAGAGGAGTTTCTGGCTGAGATTCTTTTAAAGTTTGAATGTTGTAGGGCCTATGTAACTATGCTTTTATCAAAACTTGTTGAATTGTGCAAGTAGAATTAGTGAATGTCACCTTCTGAATTTCTACTACAATAAAGTTGAATAAAAAGAGACTCCCAAACCTGTATTTTTGAGAGCCTATTTCTGAGTCATAAGTCCAACAAAGTTTACCTTGTATGGTTCTCATTTGTCATGCAATCTCACCTCCTTCCATTTTTTCACAATATCTATCGGTTTCCATCTCCATTTCTTTTCCGTGAACTCCCAGCACTATGCACCATTTTTATAACTCTCCACCATGTTAATTGCAACAGAAAGCATTTTACATTAGCTCAACTAACCATGTTCCAAAAACAGATGTTCTGTTTTATAGCATACACTGATTTATATATTAATATATTACAATATTTTGTGCATATATATTCTCATGACAAAATTTTGAGTGACATAAAAGAATAGGAAGAGGAAAGTAAAGATCTATCTTTTCTCCCTCCAGTCAAATCCTTCAACTGGGGGCAACTGCTGTTAATACATAGTTTCCTGAACATTTGCATAAATAGGGCAGTTGTATAGTAGGACGACATATCTTTTGTCACATGGCATTATGTCTTAGGGAACTTCACATATCAGCTTATATAGATAGATTTCAATCTTGTGATTGTGATGTGTACAAAATAGAGCAAATATACTGTAATTTGTTTAGTCATTTCTCTATTGTTGAACACCCACTTAGGAGTTTTCCAATTTTGCTAGTTTCCATTGCAGTGTCAAAATAGATACTATTAGATATTTATTTCTAAAGCTAGCAGCAAAGGTACAGGTATTATATCTTGAGCTCACCTCTTATCTAAGTAAATAGCCTGTTATGTGCTAGGTAGGTAATGTACCTGTGTATGAATAAAAACACATCCTAGAAATCAGCAAGGAAATCCTTCTTCTTAAACACTAGATGAGATTGCTTCAAGCTTTCAATGCACACTTTCTTAAAAATCCTCATCAGGATTTTAATAAATTATCAGTAGGGTTATAATTTTGTAGTAATCCTCCTACCTTCAACGCTTCCTCTGATTTAACTTAGTTTCAAAATCATGCAACTGTTCCATGTGTAGGGTTCTTTTTGTAATTATTTTGGCCAGTCATGTAACAAATGCAGCATTTTCCTTAGTGGTCATTAAAACAAAATTCTTACATATGCTGTGTGTGTTGTAACAGATCTTATTCAAGTTTTCAAGAGTCAGAAAAATGTATATAAGTGACCACTGCAGCACTGCAAACACCTAAAGTTGTGTGTTAGCCATCCTCCTTAAAATCATAAAGTCCCTTGGCCTGGTCTGGATTCTAGCTTCAGTCTCCTGTCATCTGTTGCAGACTGTATTTCTACTTCTCTTTCTCATTTATTCTTCACCTCTTTTCTCTCTTCTCTGTTTCTTCTATTTCAGGAACAACAACAATAACAACAACATATTTTTCCCACTTCTCTACACAGAACATTTAAGCTCCCCTCGGCTAAATTGTCTAACTACAAATTTAACTCAGCACACTTTACAAACTCAAGGGCTGGGCTAAAACATAAGTGTTTGAGTAGTAGCCCATATGTAGTGGTCTACAAATGTCGGCCATTTGTAATGGCCTCACATGATTTAGTAGACAGAGATGGTGTCCTCTTCAATCTCTATCTGGTTGAGGGTGCAGGGAGCTCACAGTCTAATAATGTACAGACCTGCTGAGACACCAATGGACTACCATGTAATGGAAGAAGAGTCGAGGGAACATTGAGCAGGCTAGGATTATTTCTGCTTTGAGGTATTCTCCAAGACTGCCAAGAGGAGGCTATACCCAAAGATGAGTCACATGAGTCACAGGTGAGGATGGTTTTCTATGAAAGGCAGAAGCCCTGTAAATTTGAGAAGGAAAATACTCTGGGAGACATCTGCTACCCTACTGATCAACAGTCTACTCAGTAAAATTTCACTCTTTTTTTTTTTTTTTTACTTCAACAGTAAATTATCAACCTAACGTAGGTGGGCCCTACCTTTCACAGCAAGTGCGCACTACTGTTCAGGTAGACCCAAAGCACAAGAAAAGCAGAAATAGTGCCATTGCCATTATATACCTATGTTATATTACAATCCTTAGCTTCCATTTTTGAAATATCTTTTTCTGTCAATACCAGCAGTGAAAATGAGACTATGTGCACAGGTTAAACATGCTTTGAAGAGCTACAAATCTGGTAACAGAAATAAGAAAAAATTTCAGATCTGAGAATAATTTCAGTTGTCTATTTGATTGATCAGGAGTTATGGCACAGAAAGGAAAAAAAGAAGGTAAAATTAAAGAATACGTCCAGATGAAAGAGAATTACTGCATGCCTACTACTCCTTTTCTGCCCAAAGTGCCAACATCTCTTATTAAATAAATGCATTTTACTTTATTTATAGAAAAGGATACTCTTGAACTAGGAACTTCATTTCTATGATACCTGGGAACAAAATAAAAAACATAACTACAAAAACTACAATATAAAAGCTACCGTAGAAACAGAACATATGAGTCAAAACATTTCAGCTGAAGAAATTCTTCCCCTCGAACCAACTAAGAAGTAAAATAAACTGCAGTAAAACTCTCCAGACTGAATTAAATAGCCTCAAATAAGCATCTGAAGATAATAAAATTCAAGAAATTTAACACTAAAGTAATATTTTCATCTAATCTATGTAGTCCGTATTCAATGTCTAGAATCACATACGGCATTCAGTTTTTATAACTTGTTCACCTTCTTTATTCTATCAGGGTTTCTCTGCCTTTCTTTATCGTAGCATTGGGAGTTTTGAAAAATTCAGGCTAGTAATTTTACAGGATGTTTCCTCATTTGAGCTTGATTAATGTGTTCTTGTGATTAGACTCGGTTGTACAGCTGCAAGTGAAAAAATGCAGCAGTGATGTGGTGTCCTTCTCGGGGTACCACATCCCCAAATACTAGACATCTACATGCCTCTTATTGGTGAGGTTACTTTGCATCAACAGGTCAAGGTGTCATTTGCATTCTCCACTGTTTAGTTAGTACTTTTCTCCTTGTAATGAATAGCAATCTGTGATGAGGCACTTTGAGAACATGCAAGCAGCCTGCTTCTCATCCAGCTCTTCCCAAAGATTAGTATTCTCATGATATTTCTTGCCTGAATTATTCTTTACCACCATAACCATGGGAAGAGTTTTCAAATGGTATCCCCCACCCCATTCCCCCCTCCCCCACCACCCCATTACTCCTTCTTTCACATATATCAGCTGACACACTAATTTAAAGTAACGTTCTCTTTTCCCCTCTGCTTATTTATCCATTTATGTATGCATGTATCTGTTTGTTTGCTTATTATAATAGATGAATAATTTCCTGCTTTATTTAATCATTACAATCCATTGCAATCCCCGTTTATTTTGTTACTCAAATTGTCCCTAGATTTGGTCAGTGGGAACCCCTCCAAGCTACTGCCTAGTTCTTTTTGACATGTCCCCATTGTTTTCTTGAGCACTTTCTTTCTTTCTGGCACAAAAAGGTCTTCCACATTCATCATGTACCTTCTTTGTCACAGCCTTGGAAGCAGACATTTCTCCAAGAGGCTGTTGTTCCTTTCAGTAGGGACAGGTATTAAAAATCATCTGGGACCAGGCGCGGTAGCTCAAGCCTGTAATCCCAGCACTTTGGGAGTCCGTGGCGGGCGGATCATGAGGTCAGGAGATTGAGACCATCCTGGCTAACACAGTGAAAGCCCGTCTCTACTAAAAATACAAAAAATTAGCTGGGCGTGGTGGCGGGTGCCTGTAGTCCCAGCTACTTGGGAGGCTGAGGCAGGAGAATGGCCTGAACCGGGGAGGCAGAGCTTGCAGTGAGCCGAGATCGCGCCACTGCACTCCAGCCTGAGCGACAGAGTGAGACTCCATCTCAAAAAAAAAAAAACAAAAAAACAAACAAAAAAAACAAACAGAAAAAGAGAAAACAAAACCATCTGGGCACAAAGTTAGCTTATGGCTCTTAAGGTATTAGTGCTTCTTTTGTGGGTAGAATTAGGAGAAAAATAATACATATGTGTATATATACACATACATACACAGGTGTATATACATGCAAATATGTATGTACATTGTGCATACATATATATCTGTCTCATACTGAGACTCTAGTCTCTTTGCTTAGCTACATTTGACCTAGCGGCCAATTTCAGCCAGAATTAGGAGAGGGAGGAGATGAGGGAGGAGGGAGAGTGAGAGAGAGGGAGAGAATTAAGTCCTCAGGATCAATTATAAAGTAATTTCTAGAAGCAGTGAGTAGGAGTGGTTGCATTTTACTTCTGGACTCTGAGCATTAACTTTTCCCATTCATGTCTATGAAGATGTTTTCTGTTCAAACGCTAACCTTCAACTAGGCTTTGATTTGGGGAGGGAAGAGTTTTCAATTCATCTGCACCCATTTGCTTGTCAATGTCTCCTGCATTTTACTATATCCTAGAAAACCCCTACCCAGGTACAGATAGCTGGGTTTTGCTCACTTAGCTTTGGAAATAAAAATTATAAGGTAGAATTGAAAAGATAACGTTTGAATAAATGGTTTAAAAATGCCCAGACCACCTAAAAGAAAAAAGGACACCGTATAGATTATGTTATCATGCCCACAGATCACTGTGATAAATAAGACTCCACGAACAAACCTTGAATAGTGCACTGTTCTGTGACCAATTCATTTGCCATTTCAAGATATGCAGCCACTCAAAGGATTTAAATCAGGAAGGATTTCACAGAATCTATGATACAGTCTTTTGTAAAACCACTTTAGATTGTCATTTTACTTTTTCATTTTATTTTTAGCAAGCACAGAACAGGTGGGAAACACAGCTTAGCTGGAATGGAACAAAGGAAGATTTGATAGTTTTTTAGAGGCTTTTACAGTAGAATCTATTCTTTAATGGATAGCATTATGAGAGAAAATAAGGTTATAATGGAATAAAAAGTGATCTAATGCTCATCATTGAATTTAGTGGATATGTTACAAGATTATTTCTAAAATCTTTTGTAGATAAAACTAGATGCCTGTCTTGATTCTGTGACTGGTATTACTCTATCATAATTTCTGAGCCCTTTACTAAAAATGTTTTACTGAACATACTAAAGGATATTATGTAAAAGATAGTGAGCTATGGTGCAAGATACTGTGCAACATGCCCCCCAATATTATGACTACCTCTCCACCTATTTATACATAGAACTTATGTGGTGTAAACAGATTGGCAAATACTATAATTATTATAAAATGATTTTTCAAAATCTGTATTTGTATCTAACAAAAGACTAAAAAACGAATGTGTCAAAATAAAATGTAAGAATTTCATAAGTCTTTTGTGCCTAGAAATTGCTGAGATGTAAACCTTTTTTCATGAATGCTTTCTCTACTGACTCCTCTTCCCTCCTGAGTTGATGAGTACTCTGCCCCTTGTTCTTTGTGCTAAACAAAGACAAAAGTGAATGGTGATGGTCCCTGAGAAATAACTAGATCACAAATATTATTGCATTATCTTTCATAGAAGCCTTAACATTCAGGGGATGGTAATTCATAGGTAGATATAAAATATTTAAGGAAACAACAAAGAAGACACTTCTGTAGAGCTTAGAGAGAGACTAAGAAGATCTGAGAAAGGAGGAGTATAAGAGAAAACAGGACGCTGACTTGTGGATGTGGGGAAGAGCCCCTAAAGATGGGTCTGAATTACAGGGACTGCAGCCAGGTGAGTGGGTAATCCTGTGTTAGAACCATCCTGAGGCTCACAGTCTTCTCACTCTGGACCAAGGTAACCATTCATTCCATCACTTGTGGTGAGGATTTAGCATTCTTTTCAGCCATCTCATCTTCATTGACCAAGAGAAGGTTTCCTTTTCTTTACCTCTGCCTCATTTTATTTATTTATTTTTTCATGTAGATTTGCCTCAAAGCAACGTTCAGGTCAGTAGAAAGTCCAAGAAAATAAGAGACTTTGGACACTCATTAGGCTGAGGAGAACTCAATTTACTAAATATATTTTTTTCAGTAATTATTCTTTCATACATTGTTTTCTGAAAACTTTTCTCTCTCCTATCCTTTGGGGAATCCAATTACCCTTATAATAAGCCACTGAAGTTATCCCACTGATGTTCTCTTACCATTTTTTTTTTCATTTCAGTTACTTTCTATTGTTAAACAATTACAATCACTGTTTTTTGTACTGCCATTGCTAATCTGCTTTTGATTTCTTCCAGTATAGTTTTCATCTAAGACATTATGTTTCCATGTTTGTTGGATTAATCTCTATAAGTTGATTTCACATTTTGCTCTCTCTTCCATGTCTCTCATTTGATGCTTTCCTCTACCTTTTCAAACACAGATACCTGTTTTTATGTCATTATCTACTAATTTTAGCAACTATGTCATTGTGAGTCTATTTCTCTTGATTTTTTTTCTCTTCAATATGTATCATATTTTTCTGCTTACTTGTATGTCTGATATATTCTTACCTTATTTTGTGCTGAATAGTTAAGCTTTATTCTGGGATGCAGTTAAGTTACTTAGGAATAATTTGCTTGTGTTGAAGTTTGCATTCAAGCTTTGCTTGGTAAGACCAGAGCACTTTTTAGTCTAGGTAGAATTTTTTCCACATTAGTGAGACAATACCCTTCTGAGTATTCTAACTGATTCAAGATTTTTCAACTCTGGCTAGTGGAAACACAAACTACTTGTCACCGTATGTGAATTCTGGAGATTTTTCTGCCTTCTCTTTCTACTGGTTCAGTATTAACTGGAAGATTCAATAAATCTGTGCATCCCCTGAAACTCTCTGAAGCTCTCTCTGTGGGTACTTTTCTGATCTCTGTTACTGTTCTCTGCAAATTCTTGCTGCCTTCTCTTTCCCTAATTCTCATCTCTCAGATGGAGAACTAAGTTTTGCAATCAATCAGCTAAATTTAATGATCAGATTTCTCTTCACAAAATTCATTTTTTTTTTTTTTCAGGAATCTGGAAAGTGAATTGGAATGGATAGGACTATTAGGAGATACTACACTCCAGACTAAGAATTTTGAGGGTCGTAACAAAGGCAGTGCAGTGAGAGTGAGGAGGTGGTCATGGGTTAAACTGCTATTTTGGGGCGGGGGGAATAGATAAGAGTTGGTTCTCAATTAGTTGTGAGGGGAAAAGAGAAAGTCAGGCTGGCTCCAAAACTCCTGGCCCAGGTGACTGGTTGAGAATATGGGCTATTCATCAAAATAGGAAACACATGAGGGAAAAGACAATATTGCACATGGAAGAAGGATAATGAGTTCAGTTTTCCACGTAGTAAGTTTCAGATGCACATGAGATATCCAAGGGAGAATATATAGTCAGTAATTTGGTTTCATTCAGTTTTCACTAAGTACCTACCATATATCAGGAACTTTGGTAGGAACTTGGAAGTGAAGGATACATAAGATGCAGTACCTTCCATTGGTGTGGAATACAAGAGATCTGAAGCAATATATAAAATTATGGACAATGGTTGTAAGTATAAAAGTTAGGAAGTGAAGAAGGGTATAAAACAAAGGTTTTACACTGTTTCATCCATAAATAAAGCCCCCAGTACATTTTCAGAGACTTTTGACCTCCACTTAATACAACATTCAGGTTAGCTCTGACTCTCAGCCAAAGTAATTTTCTGCTTCTGCTTCAAAGTATAAGGTAAGAAGCAGGGAGGGAACTGCTAAAGGCAGTTATATTTTCAGTAGTGTGAAGTGACTGCTGACAACTTGACAAGAAGGACAAAGACACAAAATACAGAGAGCATAGCTAAGCTCAGCAATATAGTCCTATATATATCAAAAGCTCTGTGTTTACTGATGTATTGCAAACCAAGATGATAATGAGTTTTTATGGTGATACCTCTTCACCATCAAGGAGAATTTTCACTATGTCTACTTATTTTATGCAATAAATGTTTGGTGCAAAACGAATGCTTAATAGATTTTTATAACTTGATTTCTTACAAATGCTTAGTTGACACATTAAAACATAAAAATATATTTCTACAATACCACAAACTAGGAATACTGGTTGGAGATCATCCAAACTTCAGTAGAAAGGTTAATTAATAAAAAGGCAGATGAGAGGCTCACATAGAACAGTGAAGCTTTCTGGAGAAAGAAGAGTAGATGACATTTTAATTTATTAACTCTATAATTCATCTCCATCTGTCTTGGCCATTATTGACCATGGCCATTGCGAAAGACCTGACTTAAAAATGGTCATGACCATTTTATTTCTTCAAATTTACCATTATTTCCTTTTATTCTGCATTGATTTGAGGCCTAAAATTCCAAGAAGTTCAATACAGGTGAAAAAATTCAAGTGAATGAGGATGCGCTTTATGTTTAGGAATGTAAGCTTGGCAGAAGGAAGGCGTTAAGCTTGGTAAAGATATGTATCACTTCTAATTATCTACAATTGATAAAAGGATGGATCTATTAAAAAGCCTTCTGCCCGAGATCTGTTGAGAACTCTACCGATAATCAGATGGGCTTATAGTTTGAAATTTTCTCCCAAAGTTCATGTATTAGAAACTTAATCAGTCCCCAGTGCTACAGTGGTGAGAAGTGGGACCTTTAGGAGAGGATTAAAGCGTGAGGGCTCTGGCCCTATACACAGATTAATGCCATTCATTATCTTGGGAGCAGGTTCCTGATAAAATAATCAGTTTAGCTGCCTTCCCTTCTGTCTTGTGAACACACTCTCTTGCCCTTTCAACTTCCACCTTCCACTTTCTGCCATAAGACAAAGAAATAAGAAATCCCTCTCTACATGCCGGTACCATGCTCTTAGTCTTCTGAATTTCCAGAAATATGAGCCAATAAATTTCTGTTTTTAACTGAATTACCCAGTCTCTGGTATTCTGTTATAGCAGCATGACATGGGCTGAGACAGATGGATAGAGAGGGAACCGAGATAAACATATATACTCTGTTTATGGGATATCAAAAGAATGTGTAGGTCCTGCCTTATTTAAAGATAAGTATATACACTTATACACACAGCACATGATAATTTCAGAAATGTTTAACAATGTAATAAGAAAACAGAAAACATCAGATAAAAGGTTTATCTGTGAACAAAATAATTATAAGAAATATAAATGTATATTTCAGGTAAAATATTTTACTGTGTTAAAATATTTTAAAATATTTAAGAGTAAAATATTCTAAAATATGTGACAGTAAAATATTGTAAAATGGAAAAACAATATAAAATATAAAATACAGCAATTTTTTTTTTCTGACTGATTACAGGGCAAGAAAAAGAAAGCTGAATTAAGAAAGCATTGTAAGGAAACTTAAAATATTAAAGGAGCACTACAGGCTGCATTAGAACCAATGGAGAAAAGAATTAAAGCTATAGAATAATAAGTGATGTCAATGAAAATTTAGGACTTTTCCTTAGGATCCAAGGGAAAGGAGCAAAGAGACAATGAGAGATAAGAAAGAAAAGGACATATATGGGGGAATAAAAACATATACCCCAGGTACACAAAATCAGTGTTTCTAGAAAATAAAAAAGAGAATAAATGAAGAGCTGAGAATAAATGAAGAGATAGTTTTCAAAGTGTACAAAATTTTGCTTAGGCAGGATGAATATATTTTGGAGATCTAAGTACAAAATAGCAATTATAGTTATAAAAGTAAAATTGGAGAAAGAATCTAATACTCAATATAAGAAAACTCTCTCCACCCAAGGAAATACCGATTCAGGATATCAAAGCAGATTACTGAATAAAGACAAAATAAATAAAAAGAGAGTATCACCAAGATACAAAAGTCCTCACCTTTTTATTCTAGTCACTTCCCCTATTCCAGTAATAGATACCAGCGTTCACCAGTATTTTGAGTAATACCTATCTAAACTTCAGGAACAGATAATTCCTTTGATAATTAAAATGTTTCAGAACATTTGCAGAGAAAGTTAATCTTGGAATTATGCTTATGAAATCAGCATGACATTGCAATTAAATTCCAATTAAAAACCTGAAAATATATGCCCAAAAGCACCAAATAAAATAGTAGCAAAGTGAATTGAGCATTCTATTAAAAATGATAGTCCATAACCAAGAGAGATTCATGGCAACAATGTGAGGATAATTTTGTTAGTATTTTTCATCTTATATTACTAAATAAATAACACAGTGTTATCTCCAAAGATATCAAAATGCATTTGAAAATATTAACATTTCTTAATTTCAATGAGTTTAATAAAGAATATGGTATGTCTTAACATAATAACTACACACACACATATGCAACCCATGTACACAAAAGAACATTTGCACACATATATAAAACATATATACGGCTATATGAAGACAGATAAGCATTACCCTTAATGGTGAGAAACGATGCATTCTCATTAACAAGGAAACAAATTATGTGTGTCTCCTATTACAGCCATTAGTAATTTTTTAAAGTACTGATTAATATGGCAGAAAACATAAGAGGTAAAAACTTGAGAAAGGAAAAGCAACATCATTACAAATTGCTAAAGTTGGACTGAAGAAGTTGAAAAATTGTGAAAATCAATCGAAAAGTATTAGAACAAAAACTTTCAGAATGTTTTGGGAAAAAATAATATACAAAAAGATATAAATAAAAGTACATAAATGACTACCCAATTAGAAAATATAACATTTATATTTAACACTTATACCTTTAATACCCAAATGAACAGGTTTTTACTTTTATACCTTTTTTCTGTGCAAAAAACTAAATTTTTTTAAACCCTCAGCTTTTCTTCAATTAATCTATAATTAAATGCCAGTTTATATCTTTTTTTTGACTCAGATAATCTGATTAACTTTTTATCAAAAAGCAAATTTCAGGAAATGAATTTATACCGTTTGGGTGCGTCTCCACCCAAAACTCATCTTGAATTGTAACTCCCACAATTCCCACATGTTCTCATGATAGTGAATGATGAGATCTGATGGTTTTAATAAATGCCGAGTATTGACTGGGTGCAGTGGCTCATGCCTGTAATCCCAGCACTTTGGGAGGCCAAGGTGGGTGGATCACCTGAGGTCAGGAGCTCATGACCAGCCTGGCCAACATGGTGAAATCCCATCTTCACTAAAATACAAAAATAAGCTGGGCGTGGTGGTGCATGCCTGTAATCCCAGCTACTCAGGAGGCTGAGGCAGGAGAACTGCTTGAACCCAGGAGGCAGAGGTTGCAGTGAGCCAAGATCGCACCACTGCACTCCAACCTGGATGACAGAGCAAAACTCTTTCTCAAAAAACAAAACAAAACAAAACAAATAAAAACAAACAAACGAACAAACAGAAAAACGGGAGTTTCTCTGCACAAGCTCTCTTTGCCTGCTGCCATCCATGCAAAATGTGACTTGCTCCTCCTTGCCTTTCACTATGATTGTGAGGCCTCCCCAGCCATGTGGAACTGTGAGTCCAACTAAACCTCTTTCTTTTGTAAATTGTCCAGTCTCAGGTATGTCTTTATCAGCTGTGAGGAAATGGCTTAATCACGGATATATTTGAAAAATAAAACTAATAGAATTATTTATCTATTTTATCTGATACAAATACAGTTTATAGTCCTAGTAATTACATATTTTCTTAGTGCATACATTTTTAGATTAATAGGGCAGAATTGGAATATATAAACTATATATGTAGTGTGTGTGTGTGTATATATATATATATATGGAATATTTTATCCTCCAAAAGAATAGAAAAGCTATTGGTAATGTTAGAAACAACTTGCACGTTGGAATCATATGGAAGGTTTGCCAAAAAAAAAAAAAAAAAAAAAATTCTGGGAGTTATGGAGAATAAAAATATTTTGAAGATGCTCTGTTATTAGAAAATGAAATGCCAAAATGATGCTTATGAAATTTCTCTCTTCAAGTCTATCTAAATACATAATTAGAATTCAGTCATTGGCTCTTTGTATTCATCGTTCAAATTGGCCAAAGAGCTATGTAGAGAAAAGGGCATAATTTTATTTCATTTCAATGTTTTTGTAATCTTCTTTTGCCCTCACTTTTGTGTGTAAATATTTATTCTTTCTCAAGTCCAGCAACAGATATTACCTTTTGTCTCTGTTAGGCCAGTTTGGTGTATCTAGAGGGAACTGTTTCCAAACAAGGACACGCTAAGTATCTCTTAAATCAAATGCTTGGGACCTGAAATGTTTCAGATAGAGGATTATTTTGAATTTTGGAAAATTTGCATATACATCATGAGATATCCTGGGATGGGACCTAAGTCTAAACACAAAATTTATTTACATGTAGCCTCATGTTATTTTTAATTTTCTTTTGAAAGCACTGAATAAACTGTGTTGTGCACCTGTGCTTTGGCTGTGATACATTGCATAAGGTCAGGTGTAGAATTTTGCACTTGTGGCATCATAAATTGACACCCAAGAAGTTTTGAATTGTGGAGCATTTTCGTTTGCAGATTAAGGATGCTCATCCTTTGCCAGAATTCTACAGAAACCCAACCATACTTTTATTATTAGGTTGGTGTAAAAGCAATTGCGATTTTTGGCAATGGAAAACACTGTGACTGTTTTTGTACCAACCTAATAACTACAGTTTTTATTATCCCCCTCCTTTGATGTACAGAGAAGAATATATTATTCTTCTGACATCATCTTCCATATGGCCAAAATATTTGGGAATTTCACATGGTTCTGTTTCTCAAAGCAAATGTATTTCTGGCCAAATTTTACATTTATTACATAGCTAGCATGTTAACCTAGATATTATGTCATATTTTAAATTTTGTTCCCTCTGATTTTAAACTGAATTGAGAAAAAAAATAAACTTAGCTGTTTAGAAGTGCAAAGCATAAATGAGAATATGATATTGCACACTTAAAATATTTAAAAGCAGGCTTCTACTGGTTTTTCTTAGCACAAATCAAAGGTGACAATTTTCTTTCTTTGAATAAAATTTTATATTTTAATAACATTGACAAGTATTTTCTCTTTTAATTATCTCAACAATTTTTAATGTAAAGTATTATTTCATTTTATGTATAAAGAGAAAAATATAAAAAGATCGGCCGGGCGCGGTGGCTCAAGCCTGTAATCCCAGCACTTTGGGAGGCCGAGACGGGCGGATCACGAGGTCAGGATATCAAGACCATCCGGGCTAACACGGTGAAACCCCGTCTCTACTAAAAATACAAAAAATTAGCCGGGCGTGGTGGCGGGCGCCTGTAGTCCCAGCTACTCTGGAGGCTGAGGCAGGAGAATGGCGTAAACCCGGGAGGCGGAGCTTGCAGTGAGCTGAGATCCGGCCACTGTACTCCAGCCTGGGTGACAGAGCGAGACTCCGTCTCAAAAAAAAAAAAATATATATATATATATATATATATAAAAAGATCATGTGAGTTTATGAAAACCTCACAGATAGTATATATTTTATGTTTATGTTTTATACTCCAAAGCCAGTGACTTTTGTGTTCAAAAATGACATTTGATTAGCAAGAAGAAATGGCAATTTTACTATTACTTATCTAGAATGGTAGCATATTCCAGGTAAGTAAAGGAGAATCAGTCCCATCTTTAATACTGCCAATTGGATTTGTGTCATAAAGAGAAATTAGGGGACTAAAAAGGAGACATATAAGCCTTTTCTTTACAGACTGGAGATGGGTAAGTATATAAGGACTGACATAATATTGCATTACAACAGTTTTTGCCAGGACAAGTTGAGACACCAGAAGCCAGCATATGGGTTGTGACTGAACTATTCAAATTGTTCCTAATAATGGAATCAGGGTTTTTAAAAAAATTTTTATTATACTTTAAGTTCTGGGATACATGTGCAGAATGTGCAGGTTTGTTACATAAGTATACATGTGCCATGGGGGTTTGCTGCACCCATCAACCCGTCATCTACATTAAATGTTCCAGTGTCTCTGTTTTGATTACAAGACATTTGATTATCTTTTATAGTTTTCATTTATTATGTCAGAAAGTATTTTCTTAATTTTCAAATAGTGTTAATATATTTTACTATTAAAAAGCTTTTGCCCAACAATCCATTTCAATTCAGCTGAAAAATAAACGAGTAAAATATAATAATGTGCTAATAAGAATGACTTGCATTTTGCTTTTTCTCATGTAGGTGTACATTATCTTTTAAAGATAGGAAAAAACTTGCAATTATATATTATTTTAATATTTTATTATATTGCCAATTCTTTCTGTTCCATTTTCTGCCTTGGTATTATTACCACATCTGTTTCTTCCCTGTGCTTTCAGGTTAAATACGTTCATATGTTCATGATTATGTAGAACAATCCATTGTCTATAATAATTGCTCATTAAATGTTAGGTGTGATAGTAATACTGACTGTAAGTATTTTGTTATTAAATCAATCATTCTCATTCTATAGGAGTCAAATACATTCTGTTTTCTACTTTATCAATTCCTGCCCTTTTGGTCTCCCTTTCTTCAAATGTCAAATAAAAATGGAATATCTCTTGAAGTTTATCCACTAGAATAGTCAACATCTCTTGCTCCTGTTGCTATCAAATGCACCCTTTTATTGTTGTTTTTCTCAAGGCTTCCTTTAGGACCTGACATCAAGTGTTTGAAAATAATCAGAATCATCTGAATTACAGAAAAATCACTAACCCCTGCATTATATTGTCAATATTTGTCAAGAATGAAGTCCTATTGATTTTTTTTTGTACTCATGACTTGTGTTTTTTCTAGTTCTACATTTAATTCCCCAAACATCTGTCACAGGTGTCATTTATCTAATGACTCAGAAACAGCTTAAATTGGGAAAGAAGGATGGAATCATTGCTGACTCTTCAAGTTTTCACACTTTATGACTTAAGATACTCTATACTTTAATATTTATTATTTGCATTATCTTTGTGAAACTCATGATTATGTATTTGAAAATGTTTCTATGCATTGTTTATCTGCTATCTTAGTTTTTTTGCTTTCCTGGGCTTATTTATCACATTACAAGTTAAATCACCATTTCTTATAATGTACAGGTAAATGCTAGATACACAAATAAGGAACCAGGGCAACGGCTAAGAACAAATGAAACAATCCCCCCCACATTATAAACAGAGATGACAAGTAGTTATCAGCAGTTGAGACCTGATACCTTCATCTAGGTGTCACAAAGAGGAGGCAAACTGCCTTAATATCTTCAACACCCTTCTCTTCCTCCAGTCAAGTTAATAACAAGACTAGGCTGTTATGGGAGTGACACGTCTATTGCTACTATAGGTTGCCTTTGTTTAACTGGAAAGGATTTGAGTTACCATTTCTAAAACTAAGTGAGGTGAGCTCCCAAAGAATCCTGGTAGAAATTCAGGGTGCTTTCAGAAGAAACTCCTGGCATCTCATTCCTTGGGTCTTCCTCATTGTTCCAATAGATTTATTCTAGGACCACTGTGGAAGCAAAAGCTATTCTCCAAAGTTACAAGGTAGGAGTAGGTGTGTGTGTGTGACCAAGGAGACATCCTACCTCTGGTTTATAATGGGGGAAGGATCAGGAGAACAGTGCACAACAAGAAATCTAGAAAGAAAATTGGTGTAACGTGATTGAAAAGAAGATGGGAAATGCTTCCCACCACTTCTTATTTCTTTGAAGCCCTATGGTGATTTAGAGACATCCTCAGAACTAGGAGAAGTTCTCCTAGTTCCATGAGAGGAGCAGGAAAGTTAGAAAAATGACAAAAGCTATGGGTATAGTCCAACGTCAGCCAGGCCAATGAGAGTCTCAACTCGAGAAGGAGCTGGGGGTTGAACACTTGGAGAAGGCAGACGTGTGTTTCAGCTTCCCTTCTAAAGTGTCTTCAAAGATGAAGGGGGACAAAATCCATGCCCACCATTTTAAGTGTACCAGTTTAGTCACAATGATACTGGGGACACGTTGCCACCAAGGGAGCACATGAAGATTTTTCTTTCTCCCTTGTCCCTTCTCCCTGTTTTGGATACCTGAGAGCTAGGGCTGAGGTGTCTCACAGGTCAGAATCCTCAACCCTGCTGGCCCCCAAAGCAGCCCAGCTAATGACTCTAGCCAGGGGAAAAGGAAGTATACAACTTGAAAATAGGATTTATTCTGAAGAATAGATTTAAAAAGACCTGATATATAGTTTCTTTTTGACTATTAGGTGGTGAAGGAAGTTTGGCTGCAGCCTCTGTCTTTCTCTTTTCTAATTTCCTATGGTTGGATCTCCTTTACTTAGCGCTTACTTTTAGGGTTGGGTGGGTGGAATAATTTTAGGTTGAGGCCAGGAAGATACTGCTTATGGTTTAAAATACGCTCAAATGAGAAAGGTATTCAACACCTTCAGTCTAGGTATTTCAGTCTACCACACCCATGTCATATTAGAGAGCAGTAAAAAGAAAAATATACTGTCCAGGAAGAAAATATACGCTATTGGCTACAATTCATTTGTTGGTGTCTGTTTCAGGAAACCTAGACACTTTGGACAGGCTGTAGGAGGAGAAATATATACTGATCAAGATACAAAGATAGGGCCGGGCGCGGTGGCTCAAGCCTGTAATCCCAGCACTTTGGGAGGCCGAGACGGGTGGATCACGAGGTCAGGAGCTCGAGACCATCCTGGCTAACACGGTGAAACCCCGTCTCTACTAAAAAAAATACAAAAAACTAGCCGGGCGAGGTGGCGGGCGCCTGTAGTCCCAACTACTCGGGAGGCTGAGGCAGGAGAATGGCGTAAACCCGGGAGGCGGAGCTTGCAGTGAGCTGAGATCCGGCCACTGCACTCCAGCCCGGACAACAGAGCGAGACTCTGTCTCAAAAAAAAAAAAAAAAAGATACAAAGATAGGAGAACATATATTTTTATGTTCATTTCAGTATAAAATGTATAATTAAGCCAAATTGTAGTACATCACTACTAATTATTACTTTGCAACTGCTCTTTGGATTTAGTATAATTTGTTGAGGCTGTAAACAAAAAAGAAACCTTTCGTATAATTCCAAATCAATAAATATGTCTCATCATGGACTGCTCATGGAGGTTTTATTGCTAATGCCTGTAGAAATGCCATATTTCATTTTATGAATTACAGTAAATATGTTGTAGTACAGAAACAGTAGTCATTAGTGCATATTTTAGAAGTTCTGAAGTCCTTTAATACATTATAATAAAGCAACTCTGCATGTATGTGATTTTACCTGACCACGGATTACCCCAAAAGCACAGTGGCTAAGGGATGAAACTTGATGATGAAAAGCTGTGTAGAGTGCAACCAATAAACTAATCCAAGCTGTAGCATGGTTCTATAAACCATAGCTGCCACGCTGAGTGAGTAATTATGCCATTGCAGAAATGATAAATAATGCCATGCTATCTTCATTGGGAAAATGAAGTATTTCTTGCCCCTCAAATTGCTAAAGGTGAAACCTGCTTTCTGGAACCAATCCGTCAGAAGGAAAATAGTCTGACAAGATAATTCTTCTAAAAGGACTACATGTTTGGCTCTATGGCATGAAAATATTTAGTTTCTTAATTTTACCAATACTCCTTGCGACTTAGTAAGAAGGAAAATTAAGGCCCGATTGAGACTGAAAGATGTTTTAAGAAGTTAGAATTTTTAAATAATATTTATTATGATTGGGATTCTTAGCTTCATTCAATCAATGACAATTATTTTTTACTTCTGTAAGAGGAAAACATACGTTATTATTTGATGTTATGGAAGGCAAAATATGAATAATGAAAAGAATGTACAAACCATGTATGTATGTGTATTTCATTGTATACTAAAACTTCTATAAAGCTACCAGTAAGTCTAAGCTTTCAATCACCCATTAGCATTATATTTGTTGAAATAATTGTCAAATATTATAGGAGAGTTTTACTATCTTCTTTCCATACATGATTATTGTAATTATACATATATATTAGTATAATTATATGACAAAACATCTAAGTTCTCGTCTAAGCTGGGCCACCTTTGATCCAACCCAGCATTAAATTAGCATCCCTTGCAAACATGCATGAGCTAAAAAGAGACTCAAAATGTAGATAGTCCTTTACTAAAGATCTCTTGAGAAAGCAGCAGTGAGGCCTCCATAAGATAGCACCCAGTGCACCTGCTTACAATCCTCTTGAGACATCTCATTCTATCCCCAACTTTCACCACATATACATTCACTCGTATTTCCCCCCTCATTTAAAACTCCCTCATAGCACATGAGTGTCCTCTTGCCCTCTCACCTCTAGACTGTGTCTCTATCCCCTTAAAATTGCATGCTGCCAACTCAAGAGCCTCCCCACAGCATGAGTCTCTTGGAACATGAGATCCATGTCCTTCCTTGATTGCTCTGTTGGGTTCCAGAGGAATGAGAATCCACCTTCAAACCTAATATTTTCAATGAAATTAATAATATTTTCCTCCCAGGAGATTATAGTTCTGCATTTGTTCTCTTTATTTTTAGCTTCATCAGAAGTATTACTATACAATCTGAATTATGTTCACTAAGAATATCCTCCCAAGCCCTGTAAGGCCTTGGTTAGTTGAATAGGGGGAAGCTGACAGAAGGCTCAGCATTAAATTGCACCAGGACAAATTTACTTGTTCTTTTCCACTGAACTCCACATTGATAGCCCAAGGTTTCTATCTTTGACCTGTATCATCTTTCTTCTTTTGAGTTCACACTATACATTAAAGTGTACAACTTATTATTATAGCTATTTCCTAAAAGTATTTCATCATTAATCAGTTTTCAACTCAGATGTTATATAGTCAATAACAATTTCCTGGTGGTCCTCTGCAACATTGTTGAAATGACCAAAATAGTCATATATCCCAACTGATGTAAATTTTACAGTGTTATGCATGCTTTTTCTGGACATTTAACTATACAATCTGACTTATGAAAATCAAAGAAACTAATTTAATATGTGAATTCCTATCATTGAACATTTTAAATACCTTGTATTAGTAAACTTGTATTCAAAATAATACCAGAGATTATATACCCAAATTAATGTAAATTCACAGTGTACAACATTATATTGTCAAAATCACACTGACACAGATTCTCAGAAATAGAAGCTTCCTATCAGAAGGTTAATTTTTTCCGGATATAATACCGCAATAATAAAAAGCAAGCTCTGGATTAGATAGAAATCCAGGGATTTAAATCCTGGGGATTGTGAATCTAAATTTATGTTAAATATAAGTACATACTATTGTAAGACAATTATTCATGTGTTCCTTGCAATTCTGCATATCTTACAAGTAGGGACACTGACTGCCCTTTGGACTACCTCATCAAGGATATTTGTATAGTAAGCCCTGGAAAGCGGAGTGTATTTCTCCAGAACAAAGACCAAGTTGGCTTAGAGCCTTAGAGAGTGTGATAGTGTCTCCCTGCAGAGAAGAAGCAGGTGTACCTCCTGTTATAAAAGCTGTGGGTTCCCTAAGCTCAGAGATTCATTCCTGTAATCAAATTCATTGTGCCAGCGTGTGCCATCTGACCATCTTCATACTGACTTGTGTAAAGTGGGGCTTGGAGAAGCAGTGCAAAACGTGCTGGTATTCTGGCTCCTGTTACTGTTGTGAGAGAACTGCCTCATCTTCTGCCATCATTCATAAATCTGTGGTTGGATAACTTGCAAGAAGGGTAAAATCTCAGAATATTCACAGTTTTGCATGTGCATCATACTGAAAAATGTGTGAATGGACATGGCAGAAGTAAACATTTGGAAAAGTTTCCATTAAAGGGTTTGCCTAGATTCAAGGACCTTTTTCACTAGATTTAAATTTGAACAGGCTGGACGCAGTGGCTCACGCCTGTAATACCAACATTTTGGGAGGCCGAGGCAGGTGGATCATCTGAGATCAGGAGTTTTGAGACCAGCCTGGCCAACATGGCGAAACACCGTCCCTACTAAAAATACAAAAATTAGCGGGGCGTGGTGGCATGTACCTGTAATCTCAGGTACTGGGGGGCTGAGGCAGGAGGATCGCTTGAACATGGGACACAGAGGTTACAGTGAGGCACGATTGCACCACTGCACTCCACCCTGGGCAACAGAGCAAGACTCCATCTAAAAAAAAGATTACCAGCCTGGCCAACATGGGGAAACCCTGTCTCTACTAAAAATACAAAAAAATTAGCCGATCATGGTGGCAGGCACCTGTAATTCCAGCTACTTGGGAGGCTGAGACAGGAGAATCGCTTGAACCCGGGAGGCAGAGGTTGCAGTGAGCCAAGATCATGCCACTGCACTTCAGCCTGGGCAATAAGAGCAAAACTCTGTCTCAAAATAAATAAATAAACAAACAAACACTATCAATAGACTTTCTAAGGGAAATGACTAAGAATTATTGCATTCCTGAAAAATTCACAGTGCTCAGAAGCAACTATTTCACTGTTTTTCTTTTAATTTGGAAACTATTTTTAGATGTTTAGTTATACAACATTTCTGACAATGTTCATTTCAGCAATAGTTTTATCTGACATCTGGAAATACAGCTTAAACCTTACTAAAGAAAAACAACTTCAAGATTTGCCATAACAATCCACTAACATAACTTGCAGACAAAGGAAACTTTGATTCAAGAATTGTTAATAATAAACTAGCTTTTTTCTCTCACTTTAAAAATGTAAGAATTCCTTGTTATCTAAAAGTTACTTTTGATTTTAAAACGCAGTGTATGAGAGAAGGCTGTGAAGCATGTGCAGCTGTTTGGAAGTGGTGATAGTGTAGGGCAAGAGACTTCTACAGCCCTCACAGCTGTTGAGCAATTTCTTCCTTCACCTCTAGTTGACTTCCTACATAGTTCTTTGCAGCATATGTTCCAAAAATATTTAACTCTCCCAAGTCTTCATTACAATCCCTTCTCACGTGGAGCAAATGAGCCCTGCAACCACTTCATTATTTTACTGACAACATTGAGTCTTTCTGCAGTTTTGCTCTTTACCTAAGCATTTTTTCTGTTGCTGTTCAAGTAACTTTTCTTTTTCTTTCTTTCTTTTTGAGACAGAGTCTCACTCTGTCAGCCAGGCTGGAGTGCATTCGCACAATCTCAGCTCACTGCAACCCCCGCCTCCCAGGCTCAAGCCATCCTACCACCGCAGCCTCCCTAGTAGCTGGGACCATATAACTTTTTACTTTTCTGTTATCTCCTCATTTTCCTGCCTGAACATTTCATTCCCTTATTCTTCCCTCAGACCTCATTATTTTCTCTTTTTTTTTGCCACATTCTCACTGAGGTGCTAACTCGCTTCTGCCAAGTGTTTTCAGAGTTATAAAACTGGTTCTTCCAGCATTGGCCCATCATCTGCTTTCAGGTTAGATAAGAGTATAATTTATCATTAAATTTGGTAAGACACTGATGAGGATTTTTTAAAGAGAGTCGTTGGCATATCAACACAGATTAGTAAGAGCCAGGCATGGTGGCTCATGCCAGTAATCCCAGCTCTCAGAAGACTAAGGAAGGAGGATTGCTTGACCCCAGGAGTTCAAGACTACAGTGGAGCTGAGATTGCACCTCTGCACTCCAGCCTGAGTGACACAGCGAGAACCTGTCTCAAAACAAACAAACAAACAAAAAAAACAAAAAACAAACAAACAAAAACCAATCAATGGAATAGTACAAAATGTTAGAGAGCAGCATAGAGAGAGTAGGGTGCCTCATCTCATGTTAATCCAGGCACAACATTCGAGGTCCTAGTAGGGAAGAGATAACACACTCAGAGTTTTAATAACAACATTTTAATAGAGGAACTATTTATAAAGTTGTAGGAAGGTTGAGGGAAAACAAAAATGGAGCATGCAGCATCTGGTGTGAGCAACAGAGCAACTATAACCATCCCTGAACCTAAAGAGGGAAACAGAAATGGAAGTTTCAGAACCTAGACCTGTGGTGACATAGCTGAGGGCAGGCCTCCAGGAGGAGCTGGGTCTTCAGGACAGGAACAGTGCCACTGACAACCCAGAGCCTAGCAGGGCCAAGGTCAGAACAACCAATGCCTCAGCTACTATTTCCTTCACACTTTCTTTTCCTGATGGTACTAGACAGAACCAGAACCAGAACCAGAGAGCTGGAAGCTGTGGCAAACCATCCCAGGGGCAAACAGGAAGGGTTGGAACCAGATAGAGAATGGACATGGAGGGGGAATGAGAAGGTACTGAAAGCATCAGTTGAGGGGAGCTTTCAGGAAGATACACAGAGAGCTCGGTGTATGTTCTACTACTGTTGTTGCTGTTGGGTAATACGTAGAGACTTGGACCTGATTCATGCTTTCAAAGCTTAAAGGCTAGAGACTGGCTTGAGCTGGAGAGTGCAGAAATATTTATTTATTTAGAGACAGGGTCTTGCTCTGTTGCCCAGGCTGGAGTGTAATGGCGCAATCTCAATTCACTGCAACCTCGACATCCTAGGTTCAAGCAATTCCCATGCCTCAGCCCCCATGTAGCTGGGATTACAAGCGACCACCACCACACCCAGCTAATTTTGGAATTTTAGTAGAGACAGGGGTTCCACCATGTTGGCCAGGCTGGTCTTGAACTCTTGACCTCAGGTGATCTCCCCGCACTTTGTCCTCCCAGTGTGCTGAGATTACAGGTGTGAGCCACCGTGCCTGGCCAAGAAATACTTCCTTAGGAGTGAAATGCTTCAGTATCTCCAGAAGCCTGGGCAGAAGTTCAGTTATACGTTCTGTGGGTTAGATGTTGGCCTCACAGAAGAAATATGGTTGAATTTATCTGTACGAAAAGGAATTTTACCCAAGGAGGTGACTGGAGATAACTGTAACAGAGGGATGACCTCTGGCAGCTAAAGCTTGAGGCCGATTCATAAGCATCTTGCCAGATATGGGGGCTGAGGGTGGGAGTGGAGGCTGTGGTGGGTACCATCAGGGATGGGTTTCCCAGGATCCCACATGGCCAATGGCAGAGTTGCTTTTGGACAGTTGCCTCAGCCAGAGGATAACATTGTCTGATGACAACTCTGCTTACACAGAATATTATCTTTTCTCATTCTTACAACTTCACTCCCTGGACCTAAGCAGTAGCCAGTGAGTGTGACTTAAGAAGAGGCAAGAGAAAGAGATGTTGACCTCACCCCAGCTTCCCACTATAGGTTTCCCAGACTCAATAAAGACAAAATGGCGAAATGATAATTTTATATTGTGTTTCGATTTACAAGACTGGATTGGAATATTTAGTCTTTCAAAATGACACTATAAATTCAAGCCTGAGCACAACAAAGACAGCTATACTATCTACCTGAGATTTCATCTAGAATTGGTATAAAATAAGTCCACAGATCTGTTTAAAGATAGTGCTATGGGAAGAGAAAGCCGTCTTGTAATTTCCTCTACAACGAGTCCCATTCTTTCAATAAAGTGTAACATTTACACCAATATATTGTAAATTTGCATTCTCCCTTCCCTGACTTCCCACGCTCTGTCTACACTCATGGTTAAGTTTCCCACATTCTAAAAATCTTCCCAACTACTGACACTGGTAATTCATTTAGCCATTATTTTCAGCTTCTTTGCTTCGTCAAATACTTGAAATAGTAGCTTTTGGTAGTATTTCTAGTTTTATCTTTTGAAACTATTTTGATTTAATTGTTTTAATATTTTAATCTTTAAGTCACTTTTGGAATTACTTGTGTATGAGCATCACCAGTGACTTTATATTACAACATGTAAAACAAGAAACAAAAAACCTGGTGGGATTCCTGAAGGTCTCCTTCCTGGAGAACTTTGATGTGTGTTACCTAAGATGCTTTTTTTTTTTTTTTTTTTTTTTTTTTGAGACGGAGTCTGGCTCTGTCGCCCAGGCTGGAGTGCAGTGGCACAATCTCGGCTCACTGCAAGCTCCGCCTCCCGGGTTCACGCCATTCTCCTGCCTCAGCCTCCCGAGTAGCTGGGACTACAGGCGCCCGCCACTGCGCCCGGCTAATTTTTTCTATTTTTAGTAGAGACGGGGTTTCACCATGGTCTCGATCTCCTGACCTTGTGATCCGCCCGCCTCGGCCTCCCAAAGTGCTGGGATTACAGGCGTGAGCCACTGCGCCCGGCAAAGATGCTTCTTTTTAGGCCAGCTGCATTACTTATTTGATAACTGTGGAACTCCCCTTATCAAATGATGAACAACCTGGATTGATCCTGTAAATATTTTGGTTTTTGCCTCTTGAAATTTATTATCTTTGTATTAGATATTTTTCTGAAAGTTTCTTCTTGAGTTTCTAGTTCTGTAATCATTTTCTTTCTTCCACTTGTTTCTTCCATTCTTCTGTTATTTAAAATTTTAATAAAATTACACATGCATTTTAAAAATAAAAAAATCAAGTAGTATGAAAGATAAATAATAAAAAGTGATCATTGTTCATCCTCGAAACCATTATGCTCCCAAGGATAATAATACTAACTCTGATAGCTATTGTTCTGGTCTTTATTACCATCTTTCTAAAGAAAATTGATTGTTGTGACATCTTGACTTATTTATTTTAGCATTATATACTGTCCTCTGATTGTAAATTAGTGATATGGTTAAACAATATTCAAGTGATTCAATAAATCAGTTTTAGCATAATCTTAACTAGCAAATATTGTTTGTTTCAGTTAGTATATTATTTCCTTTTCACTTTGGTACAACTTTTGCTTTTCCTAGAAATAAAAAAACTTCTTTTTGTTTTTCTTTGTTTTAAACATACTTTTCTGATTACCAGCTAGTCATACTTCAAATGATAGATCAATCAGCTATTTGTCTAGAATCTCTCCTACATCTCATCTGGATGTCTCACAATCATCTTTTATCATTAATAGCAATTATTTTATCTTCCATTTTAGAATTTTGTAAGTATGGTTAATCTGTACTGTCAAACTGAAATTACTGAAGAGAAGAATCTTATCATCATCTTTTTACTCTTCAGTGTTTAGAAAATGCATGGTACTTGAATTTAAATGAATTTGATTAAATTAGTTGATTTTAAAGAAGTATATGCTATATTTGCAGAGTGTGTTAACCTAAAAATAGTTGGCGAGTTACTTCATAAAATTGCTTATACAATAAATGTTACTTTAAAACTTGCTGTCCTATTTTAAATAATAAATGCATTTTAGTGTATGCAATATGAAGCCATTCATAATAAAAATGAAGTTATCCAGGCTATGAAGAAATGCAATATGACATAAAAATTAAATATGCCATTTTCTAAAGAAACACATTAGTAGTGATTATTAATTTGTTAGAACTAATTTTGACTCTTAGTTCTCAGAAAAATGTGTTTATTGATATGTTAAAACACAGTTGTTTGGAAAAAAGCCCCTTAAGTATTTTCTTTATTATTTTAAACACAAAGTGAGTAATTTAGTTTTGAGAGAATTAATGATCATTATTCTGCAGTTACTTTTGCATTTGCTATTATAAAATGACAGTTGTGATTTAGCAAACTACTTTTTAATATAGATGTGACTAAATTTATTTTTGGTTACTAAACACGTGAGTCAATATAGAAAGTTAACTTTAATAAATCTTCAATTGTTTTACTTCAATGTCTTAATACCATTAATAGATAGTGAGACTCGTATTGTGATAAAAGATTAATACTTTATATGGATGTACACATTGCCTAATATCATCTGTCTTTATTTCACATGACACTCTATGGTTATGTCATGTTAGTGGTCAGTCTAATCATTAGAGCATGAATATTAAATTTCATTTAGTCACAGTGTTTTTTTTTTTTTTTTTACATTTTTAAAACATTTTCTTACAACCTAATTTGGAATTACTCATCTTGATAGCAACATCTCTATTAATATGTAAGTTGAAATCAGCAAACATTTCTTATGAAAATCTTTAGAATAAAAGTGAGGAAAGAATTAAAGTGCCCTTTAATCACTGGTATATCTCCTTACCCATGGTGTACTTTACTCTATTTAATCACTGGTGTATCTACTTATTTTTTACCCATCATTAGTATTAGGAGGAGTTAGCTATTTACTTTGTAATCTTCTGTAGTATCTCAGATGATAAAGAGTGACTAAAGTTAAGCATTTGGGGAGCAGAAGTCAAATTAACCTAAATACTATTTTTTCTACTTTTCCTTGTAATAATATATCAGATTGTCAGTGATCAGATTATTTATGACAACCAATTGTAGCAGAAGAATACTACGTTAGTTTGACCTGAAAGACATGTCAATAAAATCTTACAGAGTCATCTGTGCAAATAAGTATGTACTTAAGATATTCAAGAAAATTTCCCTTATTTTTTTACAGGTTACTTAGTAAAAATCAACAGCAGAACAAAAGGATGCAGTCTAGCTACTGTTCTTAGTTTCACTGGTACGCCATTTGCATGACAAGTTTTTATTAATTTCACAATGGCAATTACGATGGGAAGAGTACTTAAGAGCTGCACATAACTGAAGCATTAGGTGTTACTTCCTTTTAGCTATCTTTCAGCTCTTGCCAAAAATGAGGGTGGTGTCTTTTCAATTTAAAACACTGTAAGTACGTAACACCTACAGTATAAGTATAAATTTTGTAAACCCTTGAAAAGTGTAGTAATTATATTCATTGTTATGTTACTACCAGTCATTGCAATTTATAAAAGTTCCCTGAAATAATAGAGTAAAAATTTTGCATTATCATTAATATTAGTGCAATAGTGAATAACATATGTCTGATACCTAGAAAGAGAAAAAAATCGTAAATACATAACAAGTGAAGTGAATCTTTTGTGAGAGTTACACAAGGTGGGAAATAGAGTGGCAGTTAAGAGACTCAGGTAAGAAATTTAGTTACAAATGGAACTAGGAGCTTCTTGGCGAAAAAAGAAGTAAGCAAATGTGAGGAATAAAAACCCTGGAAAATAGCAGAAGGGAGAAAGATTAAACTGGTAGCTAGTAGAGCAGAAATCTATAGTAAAATGTGGGTGTTTTGATGAATAAAAGGAGATTTAGAATGAAAAGAAGAGCTAAAGGAACTGATTGCTGGATTGTTGATTGCTGTTTATGTTGATACCACTGACTTCTATGCGGAGCATGATTTCTAGGTGGCAATACTTGATGTGAGGGGATCAGGTAGAAGAAGTTACAGCAGATGACCTCTGATAGAATCTTTGAGGAAGGAGTAACTTGGTTCTGAGGCTGCTTCAGAAATGTTCCAAAGTCCTTCAGGGCAAAGTACTCAGCAAGCCAAATCACCATGCATTGGGTATCATTTTCTAAGCCCAACAGCATTACACATGTTATTTTTCTATTTTCAGATTTATTGTCTGATTTATTTAAATATCCCACAACATTTGAAGTAATGATCTCTTTTTAATATAATGAAACATATCAGTGTATATGTTTATATATATGTATTATATTCAATTTTTTTTATTTTTTCCTTTATGAATATTTTGTGCATTTTATCTTTCATGGCCTTAGAGAGGGTTTAAGAAAATCTTTAGCATCATTTTGGGTCTATCTTTTCCTGTTTGTCATTTCTACAGTTAATGCAGTTCTTGCTTTACGCATTTTGAAGCTGTATTATTTCATACACGAAGTTTCACAAGAGATCATCCTATGTTATACCTTTTTCCTTTTACATCGTGTTTCTCATAAAAATGCCCATCATTAAAGTTGGACATTTGGGCAATAAAATATTGTAATCCTTTGTATAAATATGTCCCATATTATCAGCAATTGGATGTATCCAGATTGTGGTAGTGTAACAACACGGTTCCTAAAATATATTGTAGTAAAATAGGAAGAACAATGTTATATAATACTTCCTTGCTAATTTTATTCAGTATTTGGATACCAGAAATATTTTGTAGTGTTCATAAATCTCTGTACAATCTGTTTCGCATTTACCAGTTATGTCCTCCATAACTTCTCTACACATCCAGACTTTTCTACACTTTATTACATACCTCCAAGGTATGCTGTAGTCTTATTAAATAAGCATATTTGATTTCAAGATGCCACTTCTGATTACTATACATTGGCAAAAGACTAAAATATTGAAAACTCTCTATGTATTTCTATAGTGGAAGCACAAACATAAATTTTTATATTAAAATGCCCTAGGGGTATCAACATATTAAGTCTTCTTTAGAAAACTTAAATTTTATCTCACTATCCCTCTAGATTATTCTATTTTACCGGGGAAAAATATAAATCCTTATTTTTATCAGCCTTTTCATTTGCTTTACCTGCTTTTTGGGTGTAGATGTTGTTGGTAGGGGAAGTTTTATTGGTCAAAAAAGTTTGGGAAATGTTGCATTGCTCATAGCCTTTATACCCCGTCTTGGAGACTTAAACTAAATATTAATTGGCATATTTGAGACCATAAGAAGTCTATTTTAGTGGCGTTGCAATATTTTTTTAACATCTAAAGAACACAATTTGGTAATTTTACTCTAGATGTATTTATTTTAAAAGCAGGTTCAGGAAGGTTATATAACTTCTTAATGCCAATGAAAGATCAACTTTTGTTGTAAATTCAAATAAACAGGAATATTCCAAGGGCAAGCTCCTTCTGTGGTCACTGTGTGTGTTCCCTCCCAGTGATCCTGCTAAACCACATGTTCTATAGAAATGGGGGCACACTGACAGGTTTGTATTTTCCACCTTATATTTCACACACTGCTGGAAATGCAAGCTTCTCTTTTTGTGGTTCAAGTGATTAGCACATTTGATTTTATGTCTATTATCTTTCTAGCACTATTTGAAAAACAATATTACTATTGCTTCTGAAATTGTCTATAATACTAAGCCTTAATTGTCAACATAAGAACAACTGTTATGATAAAGGAAGCAGTGGACTTCAAATCAGAAAACAGAGACTTAGCATCTGGCTCCACCACTGCTGAAATATGTGATGTTTGAAAAGTCATTTCAATTATGTGGCTCTGCTTCCTTAAATGTGAAATGGAGGTAATTATATGCATAAGACTATTCTTACAGATTTAATTATATGACCCTTTTAAGGAGAAAAGCATTACTGTTTTGCCATTTTGCTTTCTATATTTCACAACATATCTCCTGTTAAATGTTTGGAGGTTATACAAAAGTTTTAACTGCTCACATCAATATGTTGCCCTTCTAGAGAGTTAACATTATTTTGGAAAAGATATTTCTAGAGAAATCTAGATCTGCAATTAGAACTTGCTTTTTGAATAGGTCAAGATTAGTATCATAGAATGAAGATGTAAGAATTTGAAAAGGAATTTGAAATAACCTTGCTTCTCAGTATCTCTCCTCCTACCCATTTCATTGTTGAGAAAATGGTTGACTAGAGAAGCTAAGAGAAGCTAAATTACTTGCAACAAGTGAGTGACAGACATGGATATTGAATCCAGAGGCCTTCAATCTGCTACTCTCCTAACTTTCTTGTAACCAACCATTTGAATTATTCACTGTAGTAAGAGGATGGCTTCTCTGCCCAAAAGCAACTCACAACTCTGCCAAGTGACCTGAAATGTCAATACAGATGATCTCCAGCTTACTCTGGTTTGAATTAGGATTTTTTGACTTTTGTGGTAGATTTAACAGGACATAATTCCATCCTCAGTGGAGGAGCATCTGGACTTAAAATGTTTCAACTTACTACGTTTCATTTTTACAATGGGTTTTTCAGGGTATTAAATGCATTTTCAACTTAGGATATTTTTGATTTCCAATTGATTTGTTGGGAAATAACCACATCATAAGTCTAGAAACATCTGTCTTAGAAACTTAAAGGCTTTGCGATCTTCAAATATACCAAAGTATTATTTTTCAAAGAAATTTCAACTTCATTAAGATATAATCATTTACATTCAATTATTTTTAGTGGTATTAGACAAGGAGAGCCATAGTAAAAAAAGGGACAATAATAAATTATATTTGGTGAGAGTTGATAGGATGGAGATTCATTCTTTTGTTAAACATCTTAAAAATTCCTGCATAAAATCAAGCTTCTTAGAAAAGCACGCAGAACCCTTCATAAGCTGATAATTTTCTGGCTTCATTCTTCCCTTTCCTATTCAGTCATAAATTCTAGGCATACTGAATACTGCCTTCGTACTTTCCAAATCTGACATATATTCTCACATCTGTGGGATTTTTTCACTTTTTGGTTTTGGTTTTTGTTTTCGTTTATTATTTATTTTTTATTTTAAAAGAATTTGTTTAGAGACAGGATTTCACTCTTTTACCCAGGTGGGAGTGCAGTGGCACCATCCTATCTCACTGCAGCCTTGACCTCCTGTGTTCAAGTGATCCTCCTGCCTCAGCCTTCTGAGTAGCTGGTTCTATAGGCATGTACCACCATACCCTGCTTCTATATATATATAAAATGTAGAGATGATATCTTGCTATTTTTTCCATACTTCATATATTGTGAACACAGTTCCTGTTTGATTATTTTTTCCTTATAATTGCAAATATAATCATTTTGGAAATTTAATTCTGGCTTATTGCTTCTATAAAGCCTTCCTTAATCAATGTCTGAATCATTTAGGTAAAGTTAGATGTCCTCTTCCTTAGCAATAACCCATTTGCACTTAATTACTTTGCATCGTAGTTTCTTCATTTACAAAACAGGGATATTGACAGTGCCTACTAGGAGGGTTATAAGGATTAATACATGTAAAGTGTTTAAAAGGGTTCCTGAAAAATAAGCGTTATTTGTTATGTTATTTTTGTTATAGTATGCATTAATTACATGTCCACCTTTTGCACTAGACTATGAAATATTATAGGACAAAGAATTTTACAAATATCTTATTTAAGTGATTATCATTTTTTAATATAACCCTCTTCCTATCATGTCTGGCACAGAACAGGCAACATTGTTTTTTCACTTATTAGAAAGGTGAATTCTGTTGGGAGAATGAATGCACATTTTGTCTACCCGGATCTCTATAGCGCAATATGAGCACTATGAGAACAACATAAGGGTCCTGAATTTCCAAAGGAAGTTGTGTATGTTTGTCTTTGATGCAAAAGTTGCCAAGAAATAACACTAACTGTGGAAATGTGATGGTATCAGAAAGAAGTTTCGTGACTTTATAGTTTTTCTCAGAAATAGCCCTCTCCATAAAATATGCTTAACTGGCCTCATTGAATAACTTATTCCTTTATTTGTATCATATGTATAAAGAATATAATAGATACAAAAGAAGATAGTGTTAAGATTTGAATCATTTTCCATATGGATTCAAGTCTCCAATAAGTTAATAATAAATTATACTAATGATAATGACTGAAACTCAATATTTATGGAAAATTTACACAAATGTAGATAACAGCACAATTCATGATGTGCTTTGATTGCTCTGAAATGGCAGTTTTCAATAAATATTGAAATTAGGTGACAATCGCTAGCATTATGTATTATTTATCAGCATTCAGATTGCCATGAATAGGTATGCCCTTTTACACATTAACCTTCCTTCAAAGAACTTGGAGAAAAGACCTAATTCCAAATGCAGTAATATTTTTCATACCTTTTCATTCTTCATTATTTATTGTAGAAATGTATGCATACTCTTGGGGTAGTAAGAGAGTTCATTTTTACCCAGTCATGTCTAAAATAGCTCTGAGCTAAAAATATTCTCCCTGGTACGCAATGCAAATAAGCCTACCATGCAATTTTCATGGTTGATTCTTTGAAACTTTTGTAAAACTTAAGCTCTAAAATATTTGGAATCATATGGCAGTAAAAATAGTAGGAACATCCTGTTTTATACACTGCTATAAAATATTCACCAAAACCATGTCTTTCTGTACTAGAAATACTTTCTTAGTTCAATTGCCTGAGAGAAAGAGAAATCTTTTTAAAAGAAAAGAGGGAATATTTTTAGTATTTTAATAACAATTAAAATGTTCACTTCAAAATTCATTAGATAAGTGTTTGGAATACATCCTATAACTAGGACATAGTCCTGAGCCTTAAACAGTCATATGCAAAGGGAAAGGCAAGTGGACTGATAAATATGTAAAAAAAATCTTGAGGACTACCAACATTCCATTTTATAGACATTTGACAACTAAACTATAGATTTTTAAAGGTGAATTTTCATCAAAGAAAATACTTTGAATACATTAGGTTACTGGAATTTAAATATGGATTATCGTTTAGTCTTAAGGATTCATTTTCTGAGATGGTGATGGTAAAGATATTGGTTGTCAAGTGGAATCTCAGGAGTTATTTTCAGACAAAGTGAGAGAGAAAAAGTATGGAAGATGCCTGATTCTCAAAGCGTCATCCAGTCTTGGGATTACAGCCTATGTCCATGGAAGTGAAAGTCCTCTTTTTCTTTGTGCCTCTTACTGAGATAAGTCTGCTGCAACTGATTATATTAGTTTCATTCTATTCATTGGCTATATTTTAAATATACCCGGTTTACAAGAATTAAACCTATTTGCCATATCACAGTTATTGTTTCAGAAGTCAAATGTGATTTTATTATGGTCATAAAATTATTTTAGATATCCTCATACCTCTTATATATCTGAACTGCCCAGGAACTTTCATGATTATAATATACTACATAGGACTTATTGTAGATGATAACATAGCAGAGAACACTACCTAGATTAAGCAAAAAAATGTATTGAGATTGATATGGTTAGCTTTTTTGTCCCCACTCAGATATCATCTTGAATTGTAATCCCCATATTTTTCCCCATGTGTCAAGGGAGAGACTAGGTGGAGGTAACTGAATCATGGAGGTGATAGTGAGTGAGTTCCCATGATATCTGATGGTTTTATAAGGTGCTCTTCCTCCTTCACTTGGCAATTCTGCTTTCTGCCATCCTGTGAGGAAAGTGCCTGCTTCCCCTTCACCTTCTACTATGATTGTAAGTTTCCTGAGGCTTGCCCAGCCATGCTGAACTATGAGTCAATGAAACATCTTTCCTTTCTAAATTACCTATTCTCCAGCGGTTCTTTATAGCAGTATTAAAACAGACTAATAAAGAGATTAATCTTAATTTTTCCTTTCAGAAATGCTGAATGCTGTTTCTAGATTTGTGAAAGTGAAGTGTGCATAAGCTGCCTCAGTGCAACGCTTTCCTTTCGCGAGACTAAAGAAATTGAGGTACTATATGGTACCTTGGAAGTGTCATCAAGATGTTTTAAAAACTGACTGGAGTGCATTTCTTTGATGCTCCTCCTAGCTGAAATTAAAACATTTATAAACCATTATCAATATGTCATTAGGAAAATTGTGAGATATATGATAAATTAAGTTTGTGAAATTGTTCTGAAGCAATGAATGAACTCTCTAGATTAACTCTACTAGGATAAAATAAAATATTCTTATTTATTTCCATTCACAAAGTAGTTGTTCTCTAGATAATCAAATATCCCTAATAATGATGAACCCACAAGTGTTTACTTTACCTGCTATTTATTATAGTCAGTTCAAAGTTCAGTAGAAATCTCTCTTTTAAAAAAAAATATTTGAACACAAAATTCAACTTTAAGGAAATGTTAAAACTGTGTACACTGAACTTCAATTTTTTTTTTTTTTTTTTTTGAGATTCAGTCTCACTCTGTTGCCCAGGCTGGAGTGCAGTGGCATGCTCTCAGCTCACCACAGCCTCCACCTCCCGAGTTCTAGCTATTCGCCTGCCTCAGCCTCCAGAGGAGCTGGGATTACAGGCACATGCCACCATGCCTGGCTAATTTTTGTATTTTTAGTAGAGACGGGATTTCACTATATTGGCCAGGCTCATCTCAAACTCCTGACCTTGTGATCCGCCCACCTCGGCCTCCCAAAGTGCTGGGATTACAGGTGTGAACCAACATGCCGGTCTGAACTTCAATTTTAATACCACTTGGGTCTTGGTATATAACTAGTATGAATCTTATGTTTTTCTTACTTAAAAGCATCAGTAAAATGCATTTTAAGATTAGCTGCTTGTGCCTCATAAGGTTTTCATGCATGAAAGCTGGTCAACACAGCAGGAGCATAAAACTCATTATTGGCACTGGTTCAGGTCCATTACATTAACTGGCCTCATCACAAAGCACTCTATTTTTTTGCTTACACATTGAATAGTAAATGAAGGTTAGATAAAGTTTTATCTAGTGAAGTAAACTATCTGGTCATTTCCAGTATTTTCCTTTTATTTTCTTTCAAATCTTAGAAAAACCCTGCCAGACAGGTATTATTTTTCCTTCAAAAAACTGAAAAGAAAGGAGGTAATAACTTATCTAAGGTAGTAAGTGTCATCACCTATGTATTCCCCAACCAACCCCCTCTCACTCACTCTCTTCTTTTTTTCCTTTATTCCCTCATCCTGATACATTTATTAAATACCTACTATATGCTAAGCATTTTTATTGTTCCTAGGGTTTCAAAGATTTGGCACATTTCTTCATACTCAAGTTGATGGAAGATACCAATATTCAAATACAAAAGTTTAGCTAGAACGTAGTATGATAACACAGATTTTTTACACAGAATCACCTGCAAAGAGGAGTAAATAGCTAACATTTTGAGGGTTGTGGTGGAAGAATTGGGGAAAACGGCATATAGGAGATTTTGCCAATTAAATAAAACAATAACAGTTTTTCAAGACAGGAAAAACAAGGTGAGAAAGGATATTCACAACAAAGATAATTCAGAAGCAAATTCACAGAGGCATAAGTTAGATTATATATTTAGAATAGCACAGTTGCCCCTGTACATTATGGTTGGAGCACAGAAAAGAATGGAAAAAAATAGTCTAGGCAGTGTGCACAGAGCTAAGATATGAAGATCATGACAATCATGTATAAGAAACAAATGAGTGATTGGATAACTCTACACACCATCTTCACAGGTGGAGTCATGGGAGAGAAACTCAGCTCAGATTCAGCACATGCAAACATGTATACACACAGGGATAGGTGAATGCTTTTCTACTTTAAGATGAATTTGAATATTAATTGGAGCATTCTTTCTTTATATTGGACAGTTCTTCCACTCCCTATTATATCTGGGCCAAAATAATGCATTTATATTACAAGTTTTCCCCTTATATGCATTTAAGTTAAAAAATTCTCTGTATACAAAGGGGGACAATTTAAGATTTTAAACTAATAAGGCTAGAACTGTGTCTTAGGATTGCCTACCATTACAGGATACTGTTTTATAGACAATACAGTACTCCTAGACAAGAGCAATGGGTGGAGGAAGAAGTAGCATATTCCGAGCTCAGTGGTCAAATACATCGTTACGTGCTTTTAGATAAGTAAACCTTCCCAGCTCTTGGAAAGGACTGTGCACAATTAATAGTTTATAACAATGTACAGTTGACCCTTGAAGAATGTAAGAGTTGGAGGTGCTAGCCATCCATGCAGCTGAAAATCCAACTATAATTTGTGACTCTCTCCAAACTCAATAGCCTTACTAATAGCCTACTGTTGACCAGAAGCCTTACCAATAACATAAATGGTCGATGAATACATATTTTGTATGTTATATGTATTATGTACAGTATCTACAGTATTCTTACAATAAAGTAAGCTAGAGAAAAGAAAATATTATTTAGAAAATCATGAGGAAAAAGAAATATATTTACTATTCATTAAATGCAAGTGGATAGTCATAAAGGACTTCATCCTAATTATCTCCTTGCTGATTAGGCTGAAGAGGAAGAGGAAGAGGAAGAGGAGGTGTTGGTCTTGATGTCTCAGGAGAGGCAGAGGTGGGAGAAAATCTGGGTATAAGTGTCTGCAGAATTCAAACCCATGTTGTTCAAGGGTCAACTGCAGTCTTGATAATTGCTAAAAGAGTACATCTTAAGTGTTGTCATCACAAAAAATAGTAATTATGTGATGAAATGCATATGTTAAATCAGCCCAATTTACCCATTCCACAATGTTTACACATTGGAAAACATAATGTACACAATATATATAATTTTGTCAATTAAAATGGATAAATAATTTAATTAATTTAAATAACTATACACAATCTCATAGACAATTTGAGGCTCTACCATGGTGGACTGGAATTGAAAATCTCCCGCCTTATTTTCAGTCTATTCTATTACATGGAGAAGGAGAAAAAAAGTCTGTTCTTATTTTTATGCCTGATATTTAAAAATATTTTTCTGTCCTTTACCATTCTCTTAGGGAAACTAGAATATAGGCAAGATGTTAAACAAAAGTCTTCTTCCTAAATACAAATTATTATTTCTCTAACACAAGCCATCGTAAATGAATTGAAGTTGCCACTAGTAGATAATGAGCCTGAATATGTTGCTCTTCTCCAGGCACAATCATTAAAAGTAATTGAGTTGGTCTTGGGGAAGAGTAGGGTAAAACGGGAAAGAGAGCTTTACATTTCTTCTCATATTAATTTATTTTCAAAAGATGAAAAAAAAAATCCCCCAATTTCTCTTTTTACCAAATCTTACTATATTTGTGATCTCGCTCAAACTATTACTATCCAGATACATTTTCCACATAGCCAGATATTACCATTAAAACTTTGGAAGTTTCACAACATCATATCTACATACAAAATACAAATATTTGTCAATGATTATAATTATTCAAAATATATTTTCCCTTAAGATTTGACCAAAATTATAAAAATGTAACAGCAATATTTTAAAAAAGAAAATTAGTTTCACCTTAACCTCTCAAAGTCAAAACTTTGCATAGGGCAAAACACATGTGGAGTAATTGCTTATAAAATATTTGCAAGTGGGCTGGGCGCGGTGGCTCAAGCCTGTAATCCCAGCACTTTGGGAGGCCGAGACGGGCGGATCACAAGGTCAGGAGATCAAGACCATCCTGGCTAACCCGGTGAAACCTCGTCTCTACTAAAAAAAATACAGAAAAACTAGCCGGGCGCGGTGGCGGCGCCTGTAGTCCCAGCTACTCGGGAGGCTGAGGCAGGAGAATGGCGGGAACCCGGGAGGCGGAGCTTGCAGTGAGCTGAGATCCGGCCACTGCACTCCAGCCTGGGCGACAGAGCGAGACTCCGTCTCAAAAAAAAAAAAAAAAAAAATATTTGCAAGTGATATTTACATTGTACCGGACTATTGGACTTAGGATTTCTTCATGGTCAAGATAGCAGTCATACCATTCTTGAGGAAAGTGAAAACAAATCTCCCCCAAAATAAAACAAAGGGAAGAAAAGCAAAGTAAGATAACCCCCTTTTAATATCACCCTCCAAATAAACAAACAGAGGCAGTATTAAATATGTAGGATGTGGATGCCAGATCCTAATAGTTAATAAGCACTGTCATACTCTAAAAAATGTGGAAAGGACATTGTAGACATGAGCACTTTGCAGCAGAAAACCTCAGCCTCATTCTACAAGTTTATAAAGATATAAGAAAAGAGTATGTTTACTGTGACACTATTCACAATAGCAAAGACTTGGAACCAACCCAAATGTCCATCAATGATAGACTGGATTAAGAAAATGTGACACATATACACAATGGAAGATTATGCAGCCATAAAAAAGGATGAGTTCATGTCCTTTGTAGGGACATGGATGAAGCTGGAAATCGTCATTCTGGGCAAAATATTGCAAGGACAGAAAACCAAATATCGCATGTTCTCACTCATAGGTAGGAATTGAACAGTGAGAACACTTGGACACAGGGAGAGGAACATCACACAGCAGGGCCTGTCATGGGGTGGGGGGAGAGGGGAGGGTTAGCATTAGGAGAAATACCTAATGTAAATGACGAGTTAATGGGTACAGCACACCAACATGGCACATGTATACATGTGTTAAAAACCTGCACATTGTGCACATGTACCCTAGAACTTAAAGTATAATAATAAAAAATAATAGAAAGGAAAAAGAAAAGAGTAATGGTTGGTCCAAGTGAGGCTCCAAGACCAAGTAACTGAAAGGTTTAATACCTTCTTAAAATAGCTTTGAAAAATTTTATTTTTAAAACTTCTTCCTTCTTGAATTAAAAGTTGCAGTTCCCTCCTTTTTGCCTTCACATCAGATAGCATTTACTTGAGTTTCTAGCTCTTTCATATTACTGATTAATAACCTACTATTATATATTTTTTCCAATCCTATCATAATCCTTTTTAAAAAATCCAGGCAAACTTTTTTTTCCCTTGGTGTCCTAACCATGTATTTTGTAAAACTAGTGAATACGGCTGCTCATTTATTTTTCAGATCTCTCTGATGCAGAAATGTTTCAAAGGGATAAATTACAGGCAGAATTCTAATTTAACTATTTGCAAAGTACTACTCTTTTGCCAAAACTGATTGAACTTCAAAGCCTTCCTAAAACATCATACATAATTTATTTTAGGGGAAGAAAACAATAAAATCCAGGACAAGGGCTGGAACAGTGGTATTTTAAATAAGCTGTAGTGACAAAGTATTTGCTTGGAGATGAATATAGTTTTTATCACAAACCATATTTAAAAATTTATAAATCTAGTAATATTGGAGAATTAATGATTACAAGAATTTGTGGAGTACAGGAAAGAGCAAATAATTCACTATGATTGCCTTTCCTTTTTTTTTTAACTAGGCAATTAATTGTTTCTTCATCATACATTCCAATCACAGATTTCTAATTGGTTTTTGACCTCCATACCATGATGGGTTGATTAACAATTCTCTAATCAAGACTGCATAGTGTTCATGTGTGTTCAATAATTCAGCAATTCGTCTGGGAGATGTAATGGGACCCTGGGATCTGGTTGACATTCAGTGACTGCTGAAAGCTACAGAATACTTTATGCCTAAATTGGCCTCAAATTCCTTAATGAAAAGTCAGAAAGATTCCACAAAATGCACTCCTTGCTATACTTTCAAGATCAAAAGAAAAGCTTGTATATTGATGTGAAAACATAGCCATTTGTATTGTCCAGAAAAATCTATAGGTGAAATGTTGAAAAATATGTATAAAATAAAAGCAATTAGTAATGGATATCATCTATGTTGCAAGCACCTCATAAACAACAAAACTGAAATAAAATTCCTTCGTAGTGCTGGACTTTTAACACATTATATAAATGCTCATTAAAAAGTGATTTTCCTGAAAAAAAAAATCAAACAGGTTATTTCCAGACAATTCTTCACTCATTTTGAAAAAGAATAGTACAAGAAGTAAAAACGGGGTCTGAAATTAATCTAGCAATTGCATAGTTTCAGTATGCTTTGTTCAATCTGCCATTTTTAAGAGGGTTAATTTGAAGGGAAAAAAATAGAATTTAGAAAGTTCTAGGTGTCCAGACGGGGGCAAGGTGTGAGAGTTCTGTTTTTAAAAGCCATTTGGTTTGTTAATTCACAAAGACTGCTTATTATGTATATCTTTTATTTATTTAATTTGTGTAGTCTTATATTTTTAACATTTATTGAATTTTTAAAAATATGTTAAACCACTTCTACATTTAGATACTGATTTCTGAATAAATACTTCTCACATGTAAATCCCTAAAAACATTTCAAAGAAATGTAGATATTCTTTTATCTTTTATCCAAAAGAAATATTCTCAAAAAGTTTACCTTGAAGTAAATTCCTGTAGAGTAATCCCTGTTGTTTTACTGATTTACATTGAAAACTAATGGGTTAATAGTGCTTTATGATCCCTTAGTTAATATGCAACTTATTAATTTGTGGTCAAATAATATGTATCTTACATGAGGTAGAGACTGAAGGTTGACTCCCGATACATTCTTTTTGAGCACATGGGTAAACTACATATCCCGTCCTCTATTAATGTTAAGTATATTCATGTGATTATGTTTCCTCAGTGGAGGGAGTTGAAAGTGATGCTTACAACTTCCAGACCTGGTCCCTAAGACAGTGATATACCTCCTGCACTCTATCCCTTCCTGCTGTCCAGAACTCATGATGATGTAGTTTTGGCTATGGAGAAGATGGCAATTTATTGAATGACAGCACAAAACAAAGGAAGGAAACTTCATTCTGAAATCACTTCGTAAGGCAAATTCACCCACAGATTTAACCACTCACTTCAAATGTAACACAAGAGAGACATATACTCTTCTTTTGCAAGTCCATTGGCATTGGGTCTCCTTGTTAAAATAGTCTAGTTTTATCCTAGATAATATAACCATGAAAGAGATATATCCAGCCCATAATATTCCTGGAGCTGTCTTAGGCAAGTTGTGTTGTGCCTCCTAGATGCAATCCCTTAAAACATTTGTTTCTATCACTGAAACCTCAGCTATAAGAAAATCCAAATGTTCTTATCAGAATTTTTAATTACTAAACCATACAGTCTGGGTTTAGTAAATTTTTTATGAAAGCAAAGAAAAACAAAATGCTCAGAACCTCTTTAGAAGGCTCCATGTAAGGAGAGTGGTTCTGGGATTTGAGAAGACTAGGTTGCTGCTGTGAAGACAGATTTTCTTAGGCTTTAGAATATATATATAAAAAAAAGCTGTTGTTCAGGAAGAAGTTAGCTGAGCAGACTTCACATACTCAATCCTGCACATTCCCAAGGACCTAATTTCATGACTGGCCTTTGGCCAAGTCTTAGAAATTGAGGTCTTGGAATTGAGACCTTTATCCATACTATATCATTACATCAAGATAGTTTAAACAAACTGGGATTTATGGTCAACAATTGCTTTTCTTCTGGGAGTCTATAGCTTCAGTGACTGAAATCAGTTGTGTAGACACTATGTACATAGGCTCAGATGGGCTTCCTTGGCAGGCAACACTTTGCACATGCTATCCCAACTTACTGGAGGAACCAATTTTGTCCTATGAAACTGCTGAGAGAGGACTTGGAAACTTGCACCTATGTCCTTCAGACTACACCCGTGTGGCTTTTCTCTTTACTGTTACTGCCTTGTATCTTTCTTGTTGAAAAAGAAAATCAAAACTGTGACTATAAGGACTTCTGAGTCTTGTGTGTCTTTTTAGTGAGTTATCAAGTTTAGGTACGGTCCAACACAGCTATTCTTTTGAGAACTTCTTTCGTCATAAATAATTAGGTTACTGACCTAATTTCCCTCTTGGAATCAGTTGCTAGAAGTCCCAGTTTCAAAGGATAGTCTGCCTTCAAGAATCCCACACCATCTTTCATTTTTAGCCTATACTGTTCTCAGAAAGAGTCTGCAAGAACCTAGTGCTTTGCAGTCTTCAAAAGCAAGAGGTTACACTGGTGTAAAAGAAATAAGCTGCTAAATAAAAAAACTGCCTTACTAGCCCTTGAGTGATCATGCAGATTTGGAGCAATTAGTAAACAATCCAAATGGCAAGTTTATGTTCATAACCACCCTGTAACTTCAATCAACAGAGCTCTAAGTCAGCACAGTTCAACAAATTAGACAGCTAGTTGGAATAAACTCATATTAAGGCAACTAATTATTTAGTTGATGAATTACACTTTTAAATGCCACAGAGGGACCAGGAATTATTCTTTATAGTGTACTCGTAAATATGTGTGTGTGTGTGCATATATATATAGTATGTGTATATATAGTGTGTATATATAGTGTATACATATATACACACATATGTATATACTTTCATTAATTAATAATTTAAGTAATTGTAATAAAGTAATATAAATGTAAGCCAACAATTATTTTCAAGGCATTGTGCTGTAGGGGTATATACATAAATACTAAAATTTCTGCCACCATAAGAATGAGATATGTATGGAACTGATCTATGACATATGCTTGAGTAAAATAGTAGTAATAAAAAGTAGAAATAAAGTATTAAAAATATTTCCTAATAAAGCTTAAGTTATGAAAAATGTCATAGAAGACATTTTCAGTGAGTCCATGTGTCCACTTGGATCCACAGATTTCTATATTTCTCTTCCACAAATTTAGCCTCTAAAATTTAGCTAAATTCCTATTTTGTCTGCATTTTAATAAAATCTAATAATACTAGGCTATATCATATTAATACATTCATATAAAGCATTTTATTTTCTTTTTCAAATGATGATATATTAAACACAGACACTGAAATCTCATGTTTTAAGAACAATATAATGCCTGTGGGAGACATAAAAAATGAGCAGCAATATGCATTTCTTCTGGCTTTTTTTTTTTTTTTGAGATGGAGTCTTGCTCTATTGCCCAGGCTAGAGTGCAGTGGTATGATCTTGGCTCCCTGCAACCTCTGCTTCCTAAGTTCAAGCAATTCTCCTTCCTCAGCCTCCTGAGTAGCTGGGACTACAGGCACACATGACCACACCCGGCTAATTTTGTATTTTTAGTAGAGATGGGGCTTCACTATGTTGGCCAGGCTGGTCTTGAACTCCTGACCTCAGGTGATCCGCCAGCTTCAGCCTCCCAAAGTGCTAGGATTACAGGCATGAGCCACCACACCTGGCCCAATATATGTTTCTTGTTCTTCAAAAGTTTACTGTAAGATGGTACAAATAACTGTATTACAATAAAATAAGCTTAGTATTGGAAATAAAGTGAGGAGAATAATTAAATTCAAGACATGTTGGAAATTTTTCAAAATGCTACAGGTTGAAATTAAAAACTTGAAGTTAAAAAAATGTCACTGAATCTCTACCTTATAACTAAATTACTGATTCCTGAGCGAGGTATTTCATTTAAGTGGTTGGGATAGAAATCATCCTGCAAGAGATTATAGTGAAACGGTGGTAAAGATGAAACAAGTATAAATTATATTTCAAAGAAGTTGAGGATAAAGAGGTAAAATCATGAGGTAGTTGCTTATAGAGGAGTTCAGGGCCAAGGGGAGGCTATTTCCACATTTGGGTAGATTTAATGTGCTTATACACAGAATGAACCAATGAGCAGCAGAAGATTAAAAATAAACTGAAAAAAGGCCGGGCGCAGTGGCTCACGCCTGTAATCCCAGCACTTTGGGAGGCTGAGGTGGGCGCATCACCTGAGGTCAGGCGTTTGAGACTCACCTGGCTAACATGGTGAAACCCCATCTCTACTAAACACACACACACACACACACACACACAAAACAAACAAACAAACAAACAAAAAAACGCTGGGCATGGTGATGGTCTCCTGGAATCCCAGCTACTCAGGAGGCTGAGGCAGGAGATTCACTTGAACCAAGGGAGGCAGTGGTTGCAGTGAGCTGAGATCATGCCATTGCACTCTAGCCTGGGCGACAAAAGCGAAATTCCGTCTTAAAGAATGAATGAATGAATGAATGAATGAATGAATGAATTGAAAAGAAAAAAAAAAAAAAAAAACCACATGGGAATAGTTTCTTTACTGGCAGAATCTTGCTAGCTGTATGCTAAGTAATATTCTCTTTAAAACACTCCACAAATAAGATAAAATGTGAGAAATAAATTCCAATAAATTGCTGTGCCCGTAAGAAAGTTAAAAAACAACTCCTACAAAATATCTAGAAGTCAAAAATAAGATCAAAGCACATACAAGATGATGAAATACATTCAAATATATCCATACTTCCCTAAATATAAATGGACTACACACTACAGTTGCATTGTTGGAGGTAAAAAGCAAATCCATCTACAGATTTACAAAGACACTTGAAAAACACATGGATTTGAAATGTTGACAGTGACAGCACAGAAAGTTCAAGAAAATATTAAATTAAAAAATTGAAAGCCATGATAGCAACAGTAATAACCAGTGGCCTTTGACATCATTTTTTACTGCTTCTGCCACTCTGTATCCCATAAGTCACCAAGTCCTACGTTAAATGTCTCTTAAGTATTTCTTGTTTGGGGTGATTAAAACCTTTTGGAAATAGTGGCAATGACTGTACAACATTATAAATGTAATCAATGCCACTGAATTGCACACTTAAATAAGACTAAAAGGGCAAATTTTCTGTTGTGTGTATTTTACCAGAATAATTTTTTTTATTAAAAAAAAAAATCTTAATTTAACCCTCTCTCTTAATCCAGGAAAATTCTCCATTAGTGAAGCCTCCTTCCATGGATAACTTATTACTTCCTAACTGGTCTTCTTGCTTTCCCTGTTTTGTCCTTCAACCCTTATCAGCAAGGAAGCCAGAGTCATCCTAATGCCATTATCCTGTTTAGCAAGGCCAACCAACCACCCACCATCAATAGTTCCGCTCTGTCAGCAGGTTAAATTCCAAACTCATTAATATGGCTTCATTATCAGCCTCTTCATTTTCCAAACCCTGCAAATCTCTGCAGAATCCTTTAGTATATCCTGCTTGACATCTTGCCTTGAACTGTGTTCAGCTCCTCAAACACACGCTTTCTTTAAAATCAACGCCTTTGTCAGGCTCTTCCTTCTATTTAGAATACCCTTTCCCTTCCCCCTCTATCTTCAAGCCAACTTTTCCCATTTCTTTAGCTAACCCCTGCCAAGTCTTCAAATTTTAGCATAGGCATCCCTTCCTGCAAAAGCCTTTCCTGGTTCCCTAAATATAGTTCAGGTGCATATTTACCTAATAATTGCACTCACCGCACAGTATTATAATCATCTGCCTATAAGTCTGTATATATCATTATATTATAAGCAGTAAGGTCAAGAAATATGTCTGTTGTATCAAACATTTAACATCTGGGTCTGCAACTACGCTAAATAATTTTCAACAACTTACAATGAAAATGTTTGTTTTGTAAACACCGATACAAGAAAATCTCTTGGATGATAATAATTGTGTCTATTACTAGATAGTACTAAATAGATACAGTGTCACAACTCTGGAATAGTCTACATTTGAGCTTAAAGTTTTTCTGTTGTTGTTGTTTGTTTGCTTGAGACAGAGTCTCACACAAAGTAACTGGGATCACAGGTGCCCACCACCAAGCCCAGCTAATTTTTGTATTCTTAGTAGAGACGAGGTTTCACCATGTTGGTCAGGTTGGTCTCGAACTCCTGACCTCAGGGATCCACCAGTCTCAGTCTCCCAAAGTGCTGGGATTACAGGCGAAGTCTTTCCTGGTATTAATCATTAGGTAGAAAGAGGATAAATTCTAAATTGTTTCCCCTTAACATGACAATTTGTTCGGTGTAAATTTATTTTGAAATGCTATCGAAAATTTTCTTTAAACTCGTTCTACATGAGATGTTAAAAACAAACACTAAATTCATGTTAAACTTGCCTTTATTTTTTATTATTTCATAATTATCTAACATAGAATAAAAAGGATTAAATAAGAGGGGATCAGAGCAACAAAAATCTTCATAATCTAGAAGATAAAGGTCCCATGAAAAACAAGTTGAAAAGATTTTAAGGAGAGAAAAGCAACACATAAGGATATCAGAGTCAGAGAAAACGTAAAAAAAAATTTGATCTGACATTCCAAACACATGAAAAATTAGTGAGAGAAAATTAAAAATTAAAGCAACAAAACACATTCTGCTACAGTCCAACCTCCCTAGCAACAATTTGCATTCATATGCATTTTATATTCCATACCTTGACTGTGAAATTTAATTAAAAATAATTATAAACACAGCTCCTTGAGGCTGAGGATTTCACAGTTTGAATCTTTACTTTTGAAACATTTTCTTTTCATAAAATATCATGCGTCACTAAAGCTCTTGTGTCTTCAGAAGAAATGACAACTCATCTAGTTCAAATACATCCAAGTAAGCTAAATTTAGATGGAATGACCTAAGAACCTTGATTCAGGGTTCAGTCAATATATAAAGTGAATAACTGAAAACTGTCCCTGTAGTTCCAAATTTGGCCTTGATATTCATTCATTTCAGATGGAAGCTCTTAAGGAAAGGCAGCAATAGAGCTATATTCAGCACTACTGAAGTGTTAATTATGCAAGAAAATAAGTGAACAACAGAATGAATGAATGAATGAATGAATGAATGCCAGATGCCACAGTAAAAAGTATTTTAGGGATAGAGAAGGGCTAACATAAAGACAGATTCATTTATCCTATTAAGTTTTGGTTCCTATTTTCCTCTGTCTTCTTTTGACCCCAAAGTAAGCTTGCATGCACAAATGTCAATGAAAATTGATGTCTACACTAAAAATGTGATCTAGTTTGTTTCCTCAGCATTATTTGGAAAAATTGCAGTCCTTAGTTTTTCTTTGACATTATCTTAGATTTTCTGTGAAAAGGGGGAAAAGCCTGATTCTGATTCCTCCACTTACCACCCAGAAGCACTCAGTAATTTTCTGGAAATGTAATTGATTTATTTTTGTTTACTTGATAAACTCAACACTTTAGCTGGGAGGATGTGAGCCTTAAATGCAATTTTACAGTCTTTTCAAAGGATGCAGTTAGTCAAACATCACGTAGCTCAAGTATCCGTCTGGCTCCTGAATGTCTTCAGAACGTGAAAGTAAGTGCCTTGGTTACATGGTTCTCAAAATGAGCATTAGGAATATTTCCTTTACGTCTTTTTTTTTTTTTTTAACTTTTTCCTGGCATTATATCCTGAACTCCGGAAGATGAGGATGTGGATGGTTGAGATATGCTTTTGCAACTTGGAATTAATAAAGGCAGATGCCAAATTCCCGAAAGCATTAAGACGGTAAGACATGACACTGCATGTTAAATCATCATAAGGAAGACAAACAGAGTGTGTGTGATTCGTAAAATAAAAATTAAAAAAAATAGTGTTCCGAGTTCCCTGGATATTTTACATCACTGTGAAGAGGGGGAAATTAGCAACAAACAGCTGAAGCACTTGTCTGTGCGTATTGCAGCTTCAGAGTTGCTGGTCACCTTCGGTGCCTCAGATCGTGCCAAATAAGGAGGAAAATCTGTGTGCTCTCTGAGGACTCTTTACATTATTCAGTTTTCTTTTAAGGTTGTCACTAAACATGTATACAAAGAATTCATATGGAGGCTATTTTAGAATTAAATTATTTTATCAACATTATGACTTTAGAATTATACTGACTATGACCTGGCATGGTGGCTCACGCCTGTAATCCCAGCAGTTTGGGAGGCCAAGGCAGGTGGATCACGAGGTCAAGAGATCGAGACCATCCTGGCCAACATGTTGAAACCCCATCTCTACTAAAAATACAAAAATCAGCTGAGTGTGGTGGCGCGTGCCTGTAGTCCCAGCTACTTGACAGGCTGAGGCATGAGAATCGCTTGAACCTGGAAGCCAGAGGTTGCAGTGAGCCAAGATTGTGCCATTGCACTCCAGCCTGGCGAGAGTGAGACTCGGTCTCAAATAATAATAATATTATTATTTTAAATATTGTATTATTATATATAATATATAAAATATAAATATAGGGGGGCGGAGCAAGATGGCCGAATAGGAACAGCTCCAGTCTCCAACTCCCAGCGCCAGTGACACAGAAGACCGGTGATTTCTGCATTTTCAACTGAGGTACTGGGTTCATCTCACTGGGGAGTGCCGGACGATCGGTGCTGGTCAGCTGCTGCAGCCCGGCCAGCGAGAGCTGAAGCAGGGCGAGGCATCGCCTCACCTGGGAAGCGCAAGGGGGAAGGGAATCCCTTTTCCTAGCCAGGGGAACTGAGACACACAACACCTGGAAAATCGGGTAACTCCCACCCCAATATTGCGCTTTAAGCAAACAGGCACACCAGGAGATCATATCCCACACCTGGCCGGGAGGGTCCCACGCCCACGGAGCCTCCCTCATTGCTAGCACAGCAGTCTGTGATCTACCGGCAAGGCAGCAGCGAGGCTGGGGGAGGGGCGCCCGCCATTGCTGAGGCTTAAGTAGGTAAACAAAGCTGCTGGGAAGCTCCAACTGGGTGGAGCTCACAGCAGCTCAAGGAAACCTGCCTGTCTCTGTAGACTCCACCTCTGGGGACAGGGCACAGCTACACAACAACAACAACAACAACAACAAAGCAGCAGAAACCTCTGCAGATGCAAACAACTCTGTCTGACAGCTTTGAAGAGAGCAGTGGATCTCCCAACACGGAGGCTGAGATCTGAGAAGGGACAGACTGCCTGCTCAAGTGGGTCCCTGACCCCTGAGTAGCCTAACTGGGAGACATCCCCCACTAGGGGCAGTCTGACACCCCACACCTCACAGGGTGGAGTACACCCCTGAGAGGAAGCTTCCAAAGCAAGAATCAGACAGGTACACTCGCTGTTCAGAAATATTCTATCTTCTGCAGCCTCTGCTGCTGATACCCAGGCAAACAGGGTCTGGAGTGGACCTCAAGCAATCTCCAACAGACCTACAGCTGAGGGTCCTGACTGTTAGAAGGAAAACTATCAAACAGGAAGGACACCTACACCAAAACCCCATCAGTACATCACCATCATCAAAGACCAGAGGCAGATAAAACCACAAAGATGGGGAAAAAGCACGGCAGAAAAGCTGGAAATTCAAAAAATAAGAGTGCATCTCCCCCGGCAAAGGAGCGCAGCTCATTGCCAGCAACGGATCAAAGCTGGACGGAGAATGACTTTGACGAGATGAGAGAAGAAGGCTTCAGTCCATCAAATTTCTCAGAGCTAAAGGAGGAATTACGTACCCAGCGCAAAGAAACTAAAAATCTTGAAAAAAAAGTGGAAGAATTGACGGCTAGACTAATTAATGCAGAGAAGGTCATAAACGAAATGAAAGAGATGAAAACCATGACACGAGAAATACGTGACAAATGCACAAGCTTCAGTAACCGACTCGATCAACTGGAAGAAAGAGTATCAGCGATTGAGGATCAAATGAATGAAATGAAGCAAGAAGAGAAACCAAAAGAAAAAAGGAGAAAAAGAAATGAACAAAGCCTGCAAGAAGTATGGGATTATGTAAAAAGACCAAATCTACGTCTGATTGGGGTGCCTGAAAGTGAGGGGGAAAATGGAACCAAGTTGGAAAACACTCTTCAGGATATCATCCAGGAGAACTTCCCCAACCTAGTAGGGCAGGCCAACATTCAAATCCAGGAAATACAGAGAACGCCACAAAGATACTCCTCGAGAAGAGCAACTCCAAGACACATAATTGCCAGATTCACCAAAGTTGAAATGAAGGAAAAAATCTTAAGGGCAGCCAGAGAGAAAGGTCGGGTTACCCACAAAGGGAAGCCCATCAGACTCACAGCAGATCTCTCAGCAGAAACTCTCCAAGCCAGAAGAGAGTGGGGGCCAATATTCAACATTCTTAAAGAAAAGAATTTTAAACCCAGAATTTCATATCCAGCCAAACTAAGTTTCATAAGTGAAGGAGAAATAAAATCCTTTACAGATAAGCAAATGCTTAGAGATTTTGTCACCACTAGGCCTGCCTTACAAGAGACCCTGAAGGAAGCACTCAACATGGAAAGGAACAACCGGTACCAGCCATTGCAAAAACATGCCAAAATGTAAAGACCATCGAGGCTAGGAAGAAACTGCATCAACTAACGAGCAAAATAACCAGTTAATATCATAATGGCAGGATCAAGTTCACACATAACAATCTTAACCTTAAATGTAAATGGACTAAATGCTCCAATGAAAAGACACAGACTGGCAAACTGGATAAAGAGTCAAGACCCATCAGTCTGCTGTATTCAGGAGACCCATCTCACACGCAGAGACATACATAGGCTCAAAATAAAGGGATGGAGGAAGATTTACCAAGCAAATGGAGAACAAAAAAAAGCAGGGGTTGCAATACTAGTCTCTGATAAAACAGACTTTAAACCATCAAAAATCAAAAGAGACAAAGAAGGCCATTACATAATGGTAAAGGGATCAATTCAACAGGAAGAGCTAACTATCCTAAATATATATGCACCCAATACAGGAGCACCCAGATTCCTAAAGCAAGTCCTTAGAGACTTACAAAGAGACTTAGACTCCCATACAATAATAATGGGAGACTTCAACACTCCACTGTCAACATTAGACAGATCAACAAGACAGAAAGTGAACAAGGATATCCAGGAATTGAACTCATCTCTGCAGCAAGCAGACCTAATAGACATCTATAGAACTCTCCACCCCAAATCAACAGAATATACATTCTTCTCAGCACCACATCGTACTTACTCCAAAATTGACCATATAATTGGAAGTAAAGCACTCCTCAGCAAATGTACAAGAACAGAAATTATAACAAACTGTCTCTCAGACCACAGTGCAATCAAACTAGAACTCAGGACTAAGAAACTCAATCAAAACCGCTCAACTACATGGAAACTGAACAACCTGCTCCTGAATGACTACTGGGTACATAACGAAATGAAGGCAGAAATAAAGATGTTCTTTGAAACCAATGAGAACAAAGATACAACATACCAGAATCTCTGGGACACATTTAAAGCAGTGTGCAGAGGGAAATTTATAGCACTAAATGCCCACAAGAGAAAGCAGATCAAAAATTGACACTCTAACATCGCAATTAAAAGAACTAGAGAAGCAAGAGCAAACACATTCCAAAGCTAGCAGAAGGCAAGAAATAACTAAGATCAGAGCAGAACTGAAGGAGATAGAGACACAAAAAACCCTCCAAAAAATCAATGAATCCAGGAGTTGGTTTTTTGAAAAGATCAACAAAATTGACAGACCACTAGCAAGACTAATAAAGAAGAAAAGAGAGAAGAATCAAATCGACGCAATTAAAAATGATAAAGGGGATATCACCACCGACCCCACAGAAATACAAACTACCATCAGAGAATACTATAAACACCTCTACGCAAATAAACTGGAAAACCTAGAAGAAATGGATAATTTCCTGGACACTTGCACTCTTCCAAGACTAAACCAGGAAGAAGTTGAATCCCTGAATAGACCAATAGTAGGCTCTGAAATTGAGGCAATAATTAATAGCCTACCAACCAAAAAAAGTCCAGGACCAGATGGATTCACAGCTGAATTCTACCAGAGGTATAAGGAGGAGTTGATACCATTCCTTCTGAAACTATTCCAATCAATAGAAAAAGAGGGAATCCTCCCTAACTCATTTTATGAGGCCAACATCATCCTGATACCAAAGCCTGGCAGAAACACAACAAAAAAAGAGAATTTTAGACCAATATCCCTGATGAACATCGATGCAAAAATCCTCAATAAAATACTGGCAAACCGGATTCAGCAACACATCAAAAAGCTTATCCACCATGATCAAGTGGGCTTCATCCCTGGGATGCAAGGCTGGTTCAACATTCGCAAATCAATAAACATAATCCAGCATATAAACAGAACCAAAGACAAGAACCACATGATTATCTCAATAGATGCAGAAAAGGCTTTTGACAAAATTCAACAGCCCTTCATGCTAAAAACGCTCAATAAATTCGGTATTGATGGAACGTACCTCAAAATAATAAGAGCTATTCATGACAAACCCACAGCCAATATCATACTGAATGGGCAAAAACTGGAAAAATTCCTTTTGAAAACTGGCACAAGACAGGGATGCCCTCTCTCACCACTCCTATTCAACATAGTGTTGGAAGTTCTGGCTAGGGCAATTAGGCAAGAGAAAGAAATCAGGGGTATTCAGTTAGGAAAAGAAGAAGTCAAATTGTCCCTGTTTGCAGATGACATGATTGTATATTTAGAAAACCCCATTGTCTCAGCCCAAAATCTCCTTCAGCTGATAAGCAACTTCAGCAAAGTCTCAGGATACAAAATTAATGTGCAAAAATCACAAGCATTCTTATACACCAATAACAGACAAACACAGAGCCAAATCAGGAATGAACTTCCATTCACAATTGCTTCAAAGAGAATCAAATACCTAGGAATCCAACTTACAAGGGATGTAAAGGACCTCTTCAAGGAGAACTACAAACCACTGCTCAGTGAAATCAAAGAGGACACAAACAAATGGAAGAACATACCATGCTCATGGATAGGAAGAATCAATATCGTGAAAATGGCCATACTGCCCAAGGTAATTTATAGATTCAATGCCATCCCCATCAAGCTACCAATGAGTTTCTTCACAGAATTGGAAAAAACTGCTTTAAAGTTCATATGGAACCAAAAAAGAGCCCGCATCTCCAAGACAATGCTAAGTCAAAAGAACAAAGCTGGAGGCATCACGCTACCTGACTTCAAACTATACTACAAGGCTACAGTAACCAAAACAGCATGGTACTGGTACCAAAACAGAGATACAGACCAATGGAACAGAACAGAGTCCTCAGAAATAATACCACACATCTACAGCCATCTGATCTTTGACAAACCTGAGAAAAACAAGAAATGGGGAAAGGATTCCCTATTTAATAAATGGTGCTGGGAAAATTGGCTAGCCATAAGTAGAAAGCTGAAACTGGATCCTTTCCTTACTCCTTATACGAAAATTAATTCAGGATGGATTAGAGACTTAAATGTTAGACCTAATACCATAAAAATCCTAGAGGAAAACCTAGGTAGTACCATTCAGGACATAGGCATGGGCAAAGACTTCATGTCTAAAACACCAAAAGCAACGGCAGCAAAAGCCAAAATTGACAAATGGGATCTCATTAAACTAAAGAGCTTCTGCACAGCAAAAGAAACTACCATCAGAGTGAACAGGCAACCTACAGAATGGGAGAAAATTTTTGCAATCTACTCATCTGACAAAGGGCTAATATCCAGAACCTACAAAGAACTCCAACAAATTTACAAGAAAAAAACAAACAACCCCATCAAAAAGTGGGCAAAGGATATGAACAGACATTTCTCAAAAGAGGACATTCATACAGCCAACAGACATATGAAAAAATGCTCATCATCACTGGCCATCAGAGAAATGCAAATCAAAACCACAATGAGATACCATCTCACACCAGTTAGAATGGCGATCATTAAAAAGTCAGGAAACAACAGGTGCTGGAGAGGATGTGGAGAAATAGGAACACTTTTACACTGTTGGTGGGATTGTAAACTAGTTCAACCATTATGGAAAACAGTATGGCGATTCCTCAAGGATCTAGAACTAGATGTACCATATGACCCAGCCATCCCATTACTGGGGATATACCCAAAGGATTATAAATTATGCTGCTATAAAGACACATGCACACGTATGTTTATTGCAGCACTATTCACAATAGCAAAGACTTGGAATCAACCCAAATGTCCATCAGTGACAGATTGGATTAAGAAAATGTGGCACATATACACCATGGAATACTATGCAGCCATAAAGAAGGATGAGTTTGCGTCCTTTGTAGGGACATGGATGCAGCTGGAAACCATCATTCTTAGCAAACTATCACAAGAACAGAAAACCAAACACCGCATGTTCTCACTCATAGGTGGGAACTGAACAATGAGATCACTTGGACTCAGGAAGGGGAACATCACACACCGGGGCCTATCATGGGGAGGGGGGAGGGGGGAGGGATTGCATTGGGAGTTATACCTGATGTAAATGACGAGTTGATGGGTGCAGCAGACCAACATGGCACAAGTATACATATGTAACAAACCTGCATGTTATGCACATGTCCCCTACAACTTAAAGTATAATAATAATAAATAAATTAAAAAGATAAAAAAAAAATAAAAAATAAAAAATAAAAAAATATAAATATAAATGATTATACTGAATATATATACACACATATATGTGTATATATACACCTTATATAAATGTATATTTAGGAGAAGATCTTTATTTTAGGCTTTTCTAATATCTTAGTTGGGGCATATTATGTGCCATCTGAATATTTAAACATGGTGTTTTATTTTTCGTTTATATCTCACTTTATTTTGTGTTTACATCTTAGCAACATTTCTTTCAATGCTTCCCAAAGTAAGTGATATTTTCTGAGAAATGAACATGGATGTCAATGAAAAGACTAGAGGCCTGGAGTTTTAGTTTGGGAACTGCCACCAGTTAAATGTGTGGCCTTGTTTGTCACTTAAATTTTCTGGATGGACAACATTTCTTCATCTGAAAAATTAAGACGGTTAATTAAATTATGTGATTCAAGGCACTCAAAACATCTCTATGTGAATGAGAATGCATGTGTACACTTAGAAACAAGTATGAAATTTTTCTGCAAGAATAGCAAATAAGAACAGTGACAAATAAGTGAACCAGATGAAATAAACTGACAAAAGTAACAATATATTTTCACATTGTCACCTTTGATTTTATGATGATTTTGATAGAGTTCAGGGGCAGGATTCTATTTTACAGTAAACAAGAATGAGGTTCACTAAAACTATATGACTTTCTCGAAATTACCGAAAAGATTACTCCGTAAAACAAAATGAATACTACCTTTTGACTTCCAGAGAAGGTCTATGCACAACTCATAATTGTAGGTCTACATATGGTAGGTGACTCTTACTGCAACCATTGTTTATGACAATATAAGACATCAATGAGCTCATATAATTGTGCATAAACTCATGAGAGAATGATTTAGAGGATCATTGACAGAACACTGGCTGATTTTATTGATGTCTGCATTGGCCTGGAGAGAATAGGTATTTGGTCTGCTTTGTTTTTAGATCCCCATTTAAACTTTGAAAAGAGGGGCATAAAGCTTTCTCTGGTTAATTCTGAAGATCTTCTATGACAGTTTACTTACAAAGAACTGTTAAGAAGTGAACTTGATAATGAGGTGCAGAAAATATGGTAAAGCATCTGGATCTCTGCCTCCTCGAATCTAGGTAATGATTTGGAAAACTGAGATTTAAAAAAATATATATATGCCATCAAATATCATTAAATACCTAGATGCATGTGTTGTTGAACCAGGTCTTATACCTACCACACTGGACCATATGTTTTCACATAAATACCTACTTAGCTACATTACAATAATATTTGTAAACAGTTTAATCACATCCAAATTACATAAAAACACAAATAATAAGATGTACTGGGCGAAGTAAAGCAGCGATGATTACGAGTGTTTGCATGTTAATGGCCTCTTGTGTTTGACATAATACTCAATTTAAGGTTGGAAGTAGATAGGAATGGGGACATTTCATTTCAAGTGATTTTTTTTCTCCTTTTCTTTTGTAAACATGACAGAGTTCTGTAGCTAAATTTGAAGGAGGGCTTTTCCAAATACAGGAAGCAGCCTGAGACATGTTTCACCATTGATTACAGAAAAAATTGGATGGTGTCAACAATGAGAGGGTTGGCAAAGATGCAAAAGCAGAAATGGGTTATTGCTGTAGGATCACAACCTTCAAAATTGAAGGTGAACTTTTTAGAATGCTTTACGGTGGGAGGGCACTGTTGTAGGCCTGGCAACCATCTTTATGAAGGTAAAGCAGAGAAATAGATAAGGAAATAGGGTAAGGAGTGTCTTACCATTCATTAAAGAATGTTACTTAAAATCTCTCCACGTCAGTAAGGCACTGCACATTTGCTCTCACCTGTGTCTGCCATCCCCATGTTCAGGGCCTTTTAACCCCTTGTCACACCATTCCAGAGAGTGACACTCCCATGCCTGTCTTCAGTGAGCTTGGAAATAAAGTGTGGTATCTGGTCGCTACTTAAAATACCTTCAGTCAACCCTGTTTTTAGCTCCATTTCACACTCCTGCCATCTAAGGAAGCTGATTTTCTACTTTCTGAGCCTTCTTGGCATTTAGCAGTAAACAGAATTATATCTTTCTGGCAACCTGGATATAGGGTTACGTTTTACCTTCTCTGGCCTACTGAATCAGTTACTACCAATCCATTTGTTGCCAGATTGTAAAATTTTGTTAATGTGGGTTTTCTGCCTGTTTCCTTTTCTACACGCTTTGTCCTTGTAGTTTATACCTTTAAAAAAAATTCCATTACATACATTTTAGTGGTATTTTGGGAGTATGGGGAAATAAATGCATTTAAGTAGAAGTTCTCCCCATTCTCTCTTTAATCCTCTCCAATCAGACCTTCATCTCCACCAATCCACTGAAATATCTTTGTCAAGGTTATGTCTTACTTGCCATTTCAGGGCATTGGATGCTGTTGATTGTCTCCTTCTTGAAACACTTTCTTTCTTTGACTTCTTAGACACACACGCTGTACAGGTGTTTATCCGATTAGTTGCCTCTTCTTGGTCTCCTTCACTGTGTCCTTCTTCTCAAGAAAGTCAGGGTACTTATGGGTTCAATTCTAGAACGTCTCTTCCCATTCGAAACGTACTTCCTGGTTGATAAAATCCAGTCCTCTAATGCTGGATGCCATCTCTGCTGATGGTTCCCGTATTTATTCTTCTAGCTCTGACATCCATCCTGAGCTCCTGGTTGTTTTATCTAACTGCCTACTTAACATGATTCTCTGAGTGTCTCATAAACATTAACATTTTATGTTTCCAAAAAAAGAACACTTGATATCCCATACTTCAACCTCCAATCTTCCTTGTCTCAGTACATAGCATCGACACTCACTCAACATTTACACATTCACCTCATCAGCAGTCTCTTTCCTCCCTGCCTTCAATATGTAACCCAGGTGCAATCACGTTTCCACCATGGAACCCGCCACTGTCATGCACTCCTGCAAATATTGTCATCTTTCCTCCTTATGTCTCCCTTTTTTTCTCTACAGTCAGTTCTCAACAGACAGAGATGGTTTAAAAACTTAAATTAGTCACTTTATCCACCCATGCTCAAATCACCCCGAAGTGCTGAATCTCTCTGATCTACTCTCTTGGCTATTCAGTTCATCCCCCTCCCTCGACCTCACTCACTCTACTTTAGTCACAGGCCATCTTGCTTTCCCTCCATTGAGCCACACTTGTTCCCATCCTGGGACTTGTTTTAATTACTATTTATCTCTGAAAAGAAGGCACTCTCTGCTGCTTATGAATCACTCACTCCCTCATAACATGCTGATATTTTCTCTCAGTTGGTACTTCTTCAAGGAACTTTCCTATCATTCAATCTACCTTGTTTTCAGTCCCTTCATTTTTCTTCATGCCACTTATCATCTCCTGATAATCAACATATTTACTTGTTTATTTTCTATTTCTATTTGTCTTTCTTGAGTGTAAGCTCCACAAAGGGTGAAGAATTTTTCTGTGGTCCTTACCACTCCATCTCCTGTATTTAGAACATGTGCCTGGCAGAGAGTAGACATTTCTTGAATATAAGAAAGGTGAGAGAAGAAAAAATGGAAGAGAGGAAAGCAGAAGGAAGACCTGCACGCTCCAATCCACTCTCTCCAACCTTCAGCTAGGAGGGGATGTGGATGACTGAAATATAAGCAAAGGTTACATGGGTGGACAGGAGCAATGGTGGAATATGGTCTTTACACACTTGCTGTACTCTTTCATAAACTGATATAGAAGAGAACTCCACTGATATGTGGCTTTCATAGCCTGTCTTCAGTCCTTGCTTGACATAGATATATCAGCAGACCTAGCGTAGTTCCAGCCACTTCAGGGAAAATTGACCTTCAGTCAGAATTAAGGGTGGACTCCCAGGTCAATGGCTTGGGTGAAGTATTTAGCAGGTACTTACATTTATTAGTGAACTTCTTGGAGTTTGAGCCACTTCTCTGTACTATCACTGCCTAAGACAAAGATTTGACTCATATATAGAATCTGAAAAAGTTAATCTCATAGAAGTAGAGAGTAGGATGGCAGTTACCAATGGCTAGGGTGGTTGGGGGGTGGGGAAGTTGAGGAAAGGTCAAAGGATATGTAATTATAGTTAGATAGGAGAAATGAATTCACGGACTCTACTGTACTGTATACCATGGCGACTATAACTAATGATGATATATAGAATTCTTGAAAAATGCTAAGAGAGTGGATATTAAGTGTTCTTATCACAAAAATGACAACTATGTATGGTAATGAATGTGTTAATTAGCTAGATTTTACCATTTCACAATGAGCATATACTTCAAATATTGTGTTGTACATGATAAACACATATAATTGTATATGTTAATTAAAAATACATTAAAAGTAAAGCTTCACCAGGCAGAGACTGTAAACGTAAGCCAGAAGTGACAAAGCACCAAGGATAGAAAAGGACATTCCCCTAGAGTTGATCAGATACAGCCATAACTCACGCTGGAGGCAACAGAAGCCCAAGGTCCACGTTCCCTAATAGCGACACACATCAGGCTCCCCGGTCAATGTACCCAGCCATCTTAGGGAGAAAAGCTTCTGGAGGAGAAACAAATCTTTGAGATGACACATTTTTCCAAATCAGAGACTGAGGCTTTCCTAAAAGCATGGTTTTAAATATCTGATTGAACTGAGATGAACTGATTTAAACGTATTTTTTTCCCAATCAGCATGTAAAGGTTGATGAAGGGGACATGAAGAGTTATTTTAATAATCTTACATTGTTTTAGCATTAAAATTTAATCTTTTTAAATTTTAAATTTTAGCATCAGTTGTCTTATGGGGTCCTGCTACATAGTTCTATATTTCATATGACTTGTACTGCTGAATCAGAACAGACACATACAAAGGACAGGGCCAGGGCACATGCCTAGAAAGAGACTAACAGTGTTATTATACAATGAGAAAACCTACTGAACAACAAGCTCATAGCCATCTGGATAGGAAGAACTATTCAAAAGGGCTTATCTAAAGCAGATCTTGACAAACAAAGTGCTCAATAAATAAACTCAGCAAGGAAACAAAACAGTGGAGAGCAGTGTAGATGACTCAAGTGTCTGTTTCAGAGAGCAACACACACAATGTTGAACCTGCAATAACAACGTGTGCATTGTCTTTACAACAGAATGATTTATAATCCTTTGGGTATCGCATCAACGACAGACTGGATAAAGAAAATGGAATACTATGCAGCCACAAAAAAGAATGAGTTCATGTCCTTTGAGGAAACATGGAAGAAGCTGGAAACCATCATCCTCACCAACACACACAGGAACAGAAAACCAAACACCGCATGTTCTCACTCATAAGTGAAAGTTGAACAATGAGAAAACATGCACACAGGGAGGGGAATATCACATACCAGGGCCCATCGGGGGTGGAGGGAAAGGGGAGGGAGAGCACTAGGACAAATACCTAATGCATGTAGGGCTTAAAACCCAGATGATGGGTTGATAGGTGCAGCAAACCACCATGGCACATGTATACCTATGTAACAAACCTGCATGTTCAACACATGTATCCCAGAGCTTAAAGTAACAAAAAAAAGAATAGGCCTTTCAAAACACACACACACACACACACACACACACACAAATGATCTATACCCAGTAATTCCAAGCAGCATATTACACCTAACCACAGAGAATATGCAACACCACCCCGGAGGGTGGAGAAGGGGGTGGAGAGCATGGCTGCCTCCAGGAGTGAATGCCCAGGAAGCTGAGCATTTAAGGCGATCAGAATTACTGGCTGGAATGGTGGTGGAAAGGCTGTACCTATATTTTTATTTTTCTTTTGTTAGCAAATCCTAGGCTCAGTAACTTTAAACACGAAATTTTTATTGAGAATAGACGATAGGCTCTCTTCCTTACATAGCCATTCTCTCAATTATTCTTCTGCAGGAGTACCAGCAATAATGTACAATAAGATTTTTCTCTTTTCCTTTTTAATTCTGTTTTAACAAAATACTGCCTGTTAGACAATGGGGTGTTATAATAAAAACCAATCTCACTTTGTAGACAGAAGATTAAAGTTCAAGTCCTGGCTATGATATTTACTTGTAAACCTTGAGAGAGTCACATAATTCCATGAATTTTCATTGCATATTAAAATAAAAGAATACTAATTCCCATGTACCTCCAGAGCTTTGTAAGCATAAATTAAAACATAGTATGTGTTATCATTTACAATTTTACAGATTTACAAATGTAAGTAGTTATTAACTTTCTCCATATTTCAGTTCTTTATATAGAATGCCAATTCATATTATTGAAGGAAAACAGGGAAAATATAATTTCCTCCCATTTTTTAATGCAAGATATGCTGGTCGATGTTTTACTTTGAAGTATAATAGTCATCTTCTCAAACCATATGTATTTACTAATTCTCAACTAATTAGGAGATGTTTATGGACATGTTTTTGGTTGATGGTTCAAGAAGAAAATAGCTCACTAAGTAAAACTGTGTTCCTGTGTATGTAGTGTTTGTGTGTGTGTGTGTGTGTGTGTGTGTGTGTGTGTGTGTGTGTGTGTGTGTGTGTGTGTACGCAAGAGAGAAACACATACAGACAAGTATACTGTGATGTCTTGAAGAAGTGATTTAGAAATGCTGAAAGCTCTGGGGAACTCTGTAAACCCCGGAGTTGGTACTGGCCTTGCTGATAGAGAATGGTCGTGCTTGACCTCTTTCACCTTCATTTCTGTTTCTCTCCTAGCCCTCTGTTCCCAGGGCACTTGGAGAAATTGCCTTTCTCTCCTGTACGATCTTCAGGGGCAGAGCAGGACTGTGTCATATTCACAACCATCCATCTGGCACCTATCCTGGAATCAGTACAGATTGGCCACCCATAAATGTGAAGCTTAACTAAGTGAAGCTGAGTTCACTGGGTGTTTTTCTTCAGTTGTCTTTGTTGGTTCCACTTACTCTGTTCATTGCTCCAGTTCATTCTGCACACTGACACCAAAGTGGCTGCTTAAATGCAAAATTTTATCATGACAACCCATGGCTAAAAATTCAACTTCACATGCTAGGCTTCTAGGCTTTTCATTTCCTAAATACAGCCTGCTTTACTGGACCTATTTCTCACACTCTTGTTCTCACATGTTATGCTTTCTGTTCATATTGTGGGTACCTGCAATTCTAAGAATAGTGCATGGTTTTTTATTTCTCTGGATATCTGCACATGATATGCCTTATGCATGAATATCTTTCAGCCTCACCTATAAGAATTCACTCTTCACTTCAGAATTTCTGCAGAAATGTCCTTGCAGTTTCTCTAACCATAAGGTTTTCAGGAAACACACTGGAAAATATTTGCAAGCTTGACACCATTCTGTCTTCTCATATTGAAAGCAGACATGACTAATCCGTCACTACAATCTTCACAAGTTGTATGTTCACAATACATTTAAGCACCCATTACCAAATATTAGCATCAGCATATAAACTAAGCTCTGTAAACCTAGCCAGGCATATTAGTCAGTTTTCACGCTGCTCATGAAGACATACCCAAGACTGGGCAATATACAAAAGCAAGAGGTTTAATTGGATTGACAGTTACACTTGGCTGGGGAAGCCTCACAATCATGGCAGATGACAAGGATGAACAAGTCATGTCTTATGTGGATGGCAGCAGGCAAAAAGAGAGCTTGTGCAGGACAACTCCCACTTACCATCAGATCTTGTGAGACTTACTCACTATCATGAGAACAGCACAGGAAAGACCAGCCCCCACGATTCAATTACCTGCCACCATGTCCCTCTCACAACACATGGGAATTCAAGATGAGATTTGGATGGGGACACAGCCAAACCATATTATTCTGCCCCTGGTACCTCCTAAATCTCATGTCCTCACATTTCAAAGTAAATCATGGCTTCCCAACAGTCCTGGGAAGCCTTATCTCATTTCAGCATTACTCAAAAGTCTATAGTCCAAAGTCTCATCTGAGACAGGCAATTCCCTTCCTCCTATGAGCCTGTAAAATCAAAAGCAAGATAGTTACTTCCTAGATACAATGTGGGTACAAGCACTGGATAAATACAGCCATTCCAAGTGGGAGACATTGACTGAAACAAAGGGGATACAGGCCCACGCCAAGTCCAAATCCCAGCAAGGCAGTCAAATCTTCAAGCTCTGAAATGACCTCCTTTGACTCCACGTCTCATATCCAGGTCATGCTTATGCAAGACGTGGGTTCCCATGTTCTTGGGCAGCTCCACCACTGTGGCTTTGCTGGGTACAGTCTCCATCTTGGCTGCTTCCATGGGCTAGCGTTGAGTGTCTGTGGCTTTTCCAGGCACTTGGTGCAAGCTGTCAGTGGACCTATCATTCTGGGGTCTGAAGGATGGTGGCCCTCTTCTCATAGCACCACTAGATGGTGCCCCAGGAGGGACTCTGTGTGGGTTCTCTGACCCCACATTTCCCTTTCACACTGCCCTGGCAGAAGTTCTCCATGAGCCTCCCCTTACCCCTTCCCACCAGCAAACTCTCGCCTAGGCATTCAGGCGTTTTCATACATCTTCTGAAATCTAGGTGGAAGTTCCAAAACCTCAATTCTTGACTTCTGTGCACCTGCAGGCTCAACACCATGTGGAAGCTTCCAAGGCTTGGGGCTTCCACCTTTTGAAGCAACAGCCCAAGCTGTACCTTGGCCCCTTTTAGTCATGGCTGGAGTGACTGGGATTCAGGATACCAAGTTCCTAGACTGCAGGAATCACAAGGACCCTAGGCCTGGCCCAGGAAACCATTTTCTCCTATGTCTCTGGGCCTGTGATGGAAGGGCTGCCACTGTGTCCAGAATCGGTGGTTCTTGGTCTGGCTGACTTCAAGAATGAAGCCACGGACCCTCGCGGTGAGTGTTACAGTTTTAAAGATGGTGTGTCCGGAGTGTGTTCCTTCAGATGTTCAGATGTGTCTGGAGCTTCTTCCTTCTGGTGGATTCGTGGTCTCACTGATAGGAGTGAAGCTGCAGACCTTCTCCCTGAGTGTTACAGCTCATAAAGGCAACGTGGACCCAAAGAGTGAGCTGCAGCAAGATTTATTGCAAAGAGCAAAGGAGCAAAGCTTCCACAGTGTGGAAAGGGACCCAATCAGGTTGCCTCTGGCTGGCTCCCCCAGCCTGCTTTTATTCCCTTATTTGACCCCACCCACATCCTGCTGCTTGGTCCATTTTACAGAGAGCTAATTGGTCCATTTTGACAGAGTGCTCATTGGTGCATTTATAATTCCTGAGCTAGACACAGAGTGCTAGACAGAAAAGTTCTCTAAGTCCCCACTAGGTTAGCTAGATACAGAGTACTGATTGGTGTATTTACAAACTTTGAGCTAGACACAGAGTGCTGATTGGTGTGTTTACGATCCCTTAGCTAGACATAAAAGTTCTCCAAGTCCCCACTAGACTCAGGAGCCCAGCTGGCTTCACCTAGTGGATCCCACACCAGGCGTGGGCCACCAGTCCGGTGCTGTGCGCTGGCACTCCTCAGCCACTGGGTGGTCGAAGGGACGGAACGCAGTGGAGCAGGTGGTGGCACTAGCCTGGGAGGCTCGGGTCATGCGGGAGCCCACTGCTGGGGGTGGGGACGGGTTCAGGCATGGCGGGCTGTAGGTCCCGAGCCCTGCCCCTCAGGGAGGTGACTGAGGCCGGGGGAGAAGTCGAGAGCAGTGCATGCGGGCCAGCAGTGCTGTGGGACCCGGCACAACCTCCGCAGCTGCTGGCCCTGGTGCTAAGCCCCTCACTGCCCTGGGCTGGCGGTGCAGTGCCGGCCGCTCAGAGTGCTGGGCCCACTGAGCCCGTGCCTGTGCCTGCCGGAACTAGCACTGGCCTGTGAGCGCCACAGGCAGCCTGGGTTCCTGCCGGGGCTTCTTCCTCCATACCTCCCTGCAAGCAGAGGGAGCCGGCTCTGGCCTCGGCCAGCCCAGAGAGGGGCTCCCACAGTGCAGTGACTGGCTGAAGGAATCCTCAAGTGCCACCAGAGTGGACTCGGAGGCTGAGGAGGTGCTGAGAGTGAGGGCTGCTAGCACATTGTCACCTCTCACCATGAAGACCTCTGACATCCCCTGGAGATATTGTCCCCATTGTCTTGGGGATTAACATTCAGTTCCTAGTTACTTATGCAAATTTCTGCAGCTGGCTTCAATTTCTCTTCAGAAAAATGGATTTTCTTTTCTATCACATTGTCAGGCTGCAAACTTTCTGAACTTTTATATTCTGCTTCCCTTATAAAACTGAGTGCCTTTAACAGCACCCAAGTCACCTCTTGAATGCTTTGCTGCTTACAAATTCTTTTGCCAGATACCCTAAATCATCTCTCTCAAGTTCAAAGCTCTGCAGATCTCTAGGGCAGGGGAAAAATGCTGCCAGTCTTTTTGCTAAAACATAACAAGAGTCACCTTTGCTCCAGTTCCCAAGAAGTTCCTCATCTCCATCTGAGACCACATCAGCCTGGACCTTATTGTCCATATCACTATCAGGCTTTTGGTTAAAGCCATTCAGCAAGTCTCTAGGAAGTTCCAAACTTTCCCACATTTCCCTGTCTTCTTCTGAGCCCTCCAAACTGTTCCAACCCCTGTCTGTTACCCAGTTCCAAAGTTGCTTCCACATTTCTGGGTATTTTTTCAGTAATACCCCACTCTACTGGTACCAATTTACTGTATTTGTCCCTTTTCACACTGCTGATAAACACATATCTAACATTGGGCGATTCACAAAAGAGAGAGGTTTAATTGGACTTACAGTTCCATGTGGCTGGGGAAGCCTCACAATCATGGTGGAAGGCAAGGAGGAGCAAGTCACATCTTACATGGGTGGCAGCAGGCAGAGAGAGAGCTTGTTCAGGGAAACTCCCCCTTATAATAACCATCAGATCTTATGAGACTTACTCTCACGAGAACAACACAGGAAAGACCTCCCCTCATGATTCAATTACCTGCCAACAGGTCCCTCCCACAACACTTGGGAATTCAAGAGGAGATTTTGGTGGGGACACAGCAAAACCATATCACCAGGTTTGAGAAGATGAGAGGAAACTCGCCCAGAACTTATTCTTCTGGATAGCCTTTTGCCTGGTAAGCTCAGACTGCACGTGTTCTTCACAGGGCCAGGCTCCTTGCAAGATGGCCCTTTCCTTACAAGTGTCTCATGCTGGGTTCCAGAAACTCCTCCTCTAGCCTGTTTCAGCCTAGAGACAGTAATGACTCCACTGTCACTAGAATAGGGAACTTCACTCACTTCTGTTCTTTTCCTATATGCTGCTCTTAACTTTTAAAATAGGCTCTGTATTCAATCTTCTCCAATTACATTTATTTGTTTGTGATACCTGCTTTCTGGTGGTAAACTGACATAGTAGGAATTATGAAGCTACCAGTTTAAATAGCAAGATAATTTTCATAATTAAGTGGGATTTATCCCTGGGATGCAGGAATGGTTCAACATACACAAATCAATATATCTTATTTATTACATTTACAGAATGAAGGACAAAAATAATATAATTTCCACAGATGCAGAAAATGTGTTTGACAAAATTTAACATCCATTCATGATAGATACTCTCAATAAATTAGGAACAGGATGAATGTACCTTAACACAATAAAGGTCATATATGACAAGCCCACAGCTAACATACTTAACAGTGAAAAGTTGAAAGCTTTTCCTCTAAGATCAGGAACAAGACAAGGATGTTCACTCTCACCACTTTCATTCAACATGGAACTGAAAGTCCTAACCAGAGCAGTTAGGTAAGACAAAGAAATAAAAGGCATCCAAATAGGAAGAAAAATAGTTAAACCATCATTGCTTGCAGATGATATGGTCTTATATATAGAAAATCATAAAGACTCCACAAAGAAACTGTTAGAAGTAATGAAGAATATATTAAAGTTGCAGGATAAAAAAAATCAGCATACAAAAATAAGGATGTTTCTACAGTAGCAATGAACAATCTGAAAAAAAAAAATTAAGACCACAACCCCACTTACAACAGTTACAAAAAATTATATAAGAATAAATTTAACCGGGGATATGAAAGATCTGCACACTGAAAAGTACAAAACATTGATGAAATAAATTGTAGAAGACATTAATAAATGAAAAGATATCTCGTGCTCATGAACTAGAAGACTTAATATTGTTAAAAGTTTATGCCACCCAAAACAATCTACAGATTCCGTGTAATCCCTGTCAAAGTTCCAATGATATTTTTTATAGAAATAGAAAAATCCTAAAATTTATATGGAATCTCAAATAGCCTAAGTAACTTGATTAAAATGAACAAAGCTGAGAGAATCACATAACCCAATTTCAAAATCTACTCTAAAGCTATAGGAATCAAAACAGTATGGTACAGGCATAAACATATAAATACATCTACTCATTTTTGGTCAATTGATTTTTCAATAAAGGTGCCAAAAACACAGAATGGAGAATGAACAGTCTCTTCAATAAGAGATGATGGGAAAACTGGATAACCACACACAGAAGAATGAAATTCAACTTTTGTATTACACCAAATACAAAAGTCAACTCAAAATGGATTAAAGACTTAACCCTAAACCCGGAAACTGTAAAACTACTAGAAGAAGTAGTATAGGGGAAAAACTATACAACATTGATGTAGGCAATAATCTTTTTAGATTTGGCCTCAAAAGTACAAAGCAAAAATAGACAAAGAGGATTGCATCAAACTAAAAACCTTCTGCATAGCCAAGGAAAGAGTCAACAGAGTGAAGAGACAACCTACAGAATATGAGACAATATTTGGAAGCTTATGCATCTGGTAATAAGGGGAAACCTTTTTAACTGTTTTTTGGGATGTAGATTGGTAGTGTCATTATGGAAAACAGTATGGAGCTCACTCAAAAATTAACAATAGAATATATGATCCAGTAATTCTACCACTTGGATATATTTCTAAAGGACATGAAATTGGTATATCAAAGAGATATCTGCACTGTCCTGTTCATTGCAGCACTATCACAAGAGCTAAAATATGGAATCACCCTATGTGTTCAACGATGGATGAAAGGATAAAGAAAATGTGGTATATGTACACAATGGAATACTTTTCAGCTTTAAAAGTGAAGGAAATCTTGTCATTTGCAATGAAATGAATAAACATGGAGGATATGGCATTACATAAAATAAACTAGGCACAGAAAGACAAATACCACATGATCTCCCTTACATGTAGAGTATAAAAGAGTCCAACTCATAGAAATAGGAAATAAAATGGGGTTTCCATAGGATAGGGAGCAGAGGGACTGAGGAGATAAGAGTGAAAAGGGAAAATTTCGGTTAGGCAGGGGAAGTCAGTTCAAGAGCTCTATTATATGCCATGTTAACAATAATTAATGCAAATATATTGTATATTTCAAAATTGCTAAAAGAATAGATTCTAATAATTGTCCCTACAACAAACAGATAAGAATGTGAGGTAAGATATATGTTATATAGCTTGATTTAATCATTCTATAATGTATTCATATATAAAAAAATCATGTATAACATAAATATATATAATTTTATTTGTCAATTAAAAAAAGGTAACTTTGGCTGTTTCTGTAGATACGTATATGCATATTTGTATAGTTTGGATATTTGTCCTCACTCAAATCACATGTTGAAATATAACTCCCAGTGTTGCAGGTGGGGCCTGGTCAGAGGTGACTGGATCATGGAGGTGGATTTCTCATGAACAGTTTAGCACCATCCTCTTGGTGCCGTCCTCATGGCAGTAAGTGAATTCTCGCAAAATCTGGTTATTTAAAAGTGTATCCCCTCTGCCTGTCTCTTGCTCCTGCTTTTACCACGTGATGTATCTTCTCCCATTTTGCCTTCCACCATTAGCAAAAGCTCCCTGAGGCCTCTCGAAAAGCCAAGCAGCTGCTGGTGCCATACCTCCTGTGCAGCCTGCAGAATCTGAGCTAATTCAACCTATTTTACTTATAAATTAATCAGCCTCAGGTATTTCTGTATAGCAATGCAAGAAAGGCCTAATATACATATAAACACACATATATTTTTATGTTTAATTGTTTATATGTATACTATAGATAATTATTAAAATATAAAGTATTTTTTCTGATGACACAAATGCTACTTCAGTGTGCAACTCACTGGACTAATGTAGGAGACTAGAAACCACAGTTCCTACAATGAATAATTATCCTTTTATTTACATTTGCCAGTCTTTGCAAAATGTCACTCTTTTGGATTTGTGCTTAGCCTGAAATTTTGCTCAACATGGGTCATTCCATTCTTGAGATATTTTTTATGCTTTAATGTTTAGTTGTCACCTTTCTTCAATTTGAATTTCTTTGATTTGCCCTCAGCACTTTCCCCTTGAACATGCTGTCCTTAACAAAGGTTGCACACAGCAGTTACATTTCTACTTTAAAATGTACAAAGTTATCCTAAGTGAGTAATGAAAGTGACAGAGGTCTCTTTCACCTCTATAATAAAGTCCTGTCATTCAAACATGGAGAAAGTTTTTAGAATATATGCTTGCTTTCTTATTTGAGAATTCAATGCTTTTACAAAAAGAAAATAAACAGGAGTGATACAACTGCTAAGAATGTTAAGCATAGATCGTGAAAAAGCTAGCTTACAATAGAGAGAGAGAGAGAGAGAGAGAAAGAGAGAGAGAGAGAAAGAGAGAGAGAGAGAGAGAAAGAGAGAGAGAGAGACAGAAACCTTATAGGATGTGTTAAGTCTAGGTATGAATAAGCAAGTAGCTTTTGCTATGTAGACAGAATTCAAAAGAGATATTAGCTAGATGATGTACGATGGTAATCTCTAAGACATGTTAAAGATAGAAATAATAAAAGGGTTACATGATTTAACAGATAAGAATTTATTCTGTAAAAGAAAATATAGAGAGGCTGAGTCATTAGATATGATTTTCTCAGTTCACTGTTATGTCTAAATTCACTGCCCATTGGTAGAACACGCAATAATCTCCTTATGGCCCCACATATGCTATGTTCAATAAATACAGATAAAACCCACACCTGTTCAGCAAGCTAACTGGTGATGTCATGTGTAGTCAGAAATACTTGCCTGATTATCTCAAATAGATCAAGTGTATTATGTTGCCCCAAGCAGCATCTATTGACCTCCTTTATTCAAACACCAACTCTATTCATCAAGACTACTACTACATCAGTTGGGAAGGGTGAAGAAGCAGAGAGAGAGTGAGTGAGAGAGAGCATAAATGTGTTAATGTGTTAATCTAAAATCTGTAATTCAAGGAGAATGGCCCTTCTACCTGCTTGAATCCTACCTTACCCCATTTCTTTCTTTTTGTTTCTTGCTATGTATTTCAAATATATTTCATAAGTGTGTGATTGAAGAATATTAATTTTGACAGTGAGCTTTTCTTTTCCATGACCTCTGAATAACTTTCCTAGTAAGTGTCCTCTGAAGCTACTATTGCAGCTAATTTTCCTACACGACTTTTAAAATCCTAGTCTTTCATTTGAATTCTCTGGGGTTATCGCTTATTGGGATCATGTGATGTATTTTTAAGATGACTGGATCATGCCATTTGTCCTTGTGGTTATCAAGCCTATTACTTGAATCCATGTTGTCTTCTAGGCCAAGTCACTATGCTGACATCATCTGTGATGGTTAATTTTAGTCGTCAACTTGACTGGGTTCAGGAATACACAGATAGCTGGTAAAACATTATTCCTGGGTATGTCTGTGAGGATGTTTCTGGAAGGGATTAGCATTTGAATCAGTAGATTGAGTGAAGAAGATCTGCCCTTACCAATTCGTGTAGGGACTATATAGAACAAAACAACAGAGGAAAGGTGAGTTGGCTCTCTCTTCTGGAGCTGGGAGCTTCTCCAGCCCTCAGACAACCGAGCTCCAGGTTCTCAGGCCTTTGGACTCAGGCCGCATTACACTACAGACTTCCCTGGTTCTCCTGCTTGCGGATGGTGTATCATACAACTTCTCAGTCCCCATAACTAGGTGAGCCAATTTCCGTAATGTATCTCCCCATGTATCTCTCTTTCCCTTCTTTATACCAATTTATCTAATTTATCTATATCACATTTGTTCTGTTTCTTTGAAGAAGCCTGATTAATACACCATTCTATTCAATTAAAGTAGTAGTGGTCAAATTTGGTTGCTCATTGGAATTACCCCAGGAGTTCTGGAAACTGAGTTGCATACTTTTAGTGCTATCTAGGGTTAACACACATAAAAGGGTTTCAATTGAGCCGTGTCCCTGTTTCTCTTACCTTGACTTCCATAAGCCCAACTGCACCATTCACAACAGAAAATAAGAATGCTTGTTCACCTCTACTACAAAAGGAGCTAGGATGAAATTGGGAGCCAATGGTCAGTCTTATGGGAAATACATTCAGGATTTTGCAAGTTCTACAGCATTTGCAACCACAAGTATTTTCACAAATAAACTTTCATTGCATCATCTTTCCTTATTGACTCCCAACTGCACATATGTGCAAAATCTTTTTAAAAAGTCCAAAATAATGCATGTGCCAATATCATTTTGACTCAAAAACATAATAAAGCCACTTCTTTATTGACTATTGTTTGGTTTTTTTCTGCTCCTTGTTTTATTTTTCTTGTAACCAGACCAATCTCTTGCATAGTCTCTGTTTCTTATGCTATTTACTTTCTCTTCTGTAAACTTGCTCTCACATGACTTTTATTCACTGCTTTTCATGAGATTTTGTACTTTGTGACTTGCAGGATATTAATTAAATAAATGAAAGCAAAACTTATAAACTCAGGAAATCAAAGAGCTTTTAGTCCATTCCAATTTTAATTTATCTTTGTAGGATCTAAAATATGAAGCTTTACTAGCAAGGGAGGTGACTTAATGTAAACCACATGGATTTTGAAAATTGAGGTTTGAATCTTGGTTTAGTTAGTCTATGACCTTGAGAAAGTTATTTATGTATCTGCAAAACAAGGCTAATAATACCAGACTTTCAAGGTCATTGACACATACACACATACATACATACATTCATGTCTATGTTTATCTGGCTAGCTATATAGTATTTGGAACATATTAGTGCTCCAAAATGGTAGCTATTAATAGCTTGCCAACTCTGGACTAAAGCGAGATGACTGGGGTGATGGGTTGGTGAAATGCAGGTCTTGTCAATTATTTTTCAGACATACCTTCACAATTATTCTAAGTAAAGGGAACCAAAATCTCCAAGAAGAGAATTCAACAGAGAAGCATGGCAGGTAGGATGTGGATTTGAATATAATATACCCACATAACTTTCCCAATGACTTATGACTAAAGGTAGGTGACCTTTTATAGCTTTTAATATTGCAGATAAAATTACACAGCCTACTATCTTGGAAATTTGCTAGCTAAAATTGTAATGTGTCTGAATGATCCATTTTATTTCAAAGATTATATCACTTCAATTTTTTTAAAAAGTACTCATTGCAGGATACAAAAGATTAAGATACGGTTGTTAACTCCATTGAATTTGTAATTGCAATAGGAAAACAAGCTATATACAGGTGAAGTAGTTTAGATAGTGCTTCAAGATGGTACGTGATTTCAAGTTTATGATTGACATAGATAAGTACAGATAAAGTCTTTGGAGAAAGAGATCAATGTGGGCTGTAATTGTCTGAGAGGTTTTACTAAAAGTCATGTGATTTCAGCTGGCTTTAACATATTTTGAGGTTAAGGGATGGAGGGTATTTTCTGATATCAAATGATTTGAACTATGGTTTCCTATCACATAGGGATTCATTAAATTATATTTTGCTTGCACTAATTTTTCTTAGCATTGCAGGGTTATTCATTTTTAATGTCTAATTTTCAGGCTCTGACATCAAAGGGGGATATTTAAGGAATATTCTGTAGCTTTAGTGATGAACACCTTGCTCTAGCAGAAGTGCCACACAGCTTCTCATTTGTAAAACTTTATGCATGTACAGGGAACTTCTTGCAGTGTCAAGGTAAAAAATTCTTTCAATTTAAATTATCTTCACACTGAGAACTAAACTTTAAAATGTCTTAATGAAGAAAAACCCATGTGACCACCCATCCATTCCTAGGTACTGTCTGCCTTCAAATGCCCTCTTCCCATTTACATATCTAATTCCTCACTGGCAGTAACAGATCACTGCATAATTTTTGCTGGAGGAAAGAAATAGTAGGAGCTTTTTGTAAAACACATTTATGTCTCTGAAGGTTTGAAGTCAAAAACTAATGTTATGAAGAGAATTGATTTTATACTTATTCTGACTGAAATTAAAATGAGTATTGGTTATATCTGGAGGGATTTGTGAAACAATGCCAGTGGAAGAATTAGAAACTGAATATATACATACACATACACACCTTTATGATTGAGATGGCATGGGGGCCATTGAAGCTGAGTAAGAAGTTGTCAAACCTGTCAGTCTTGATTGGCTTTCATCTTAAATGCACTTGGTCTGATGCCATTGCATCTGGGGAATGCATACTCTATGTGTCAGGAAACGAAAAATTAAATCTCCTTACTTGTAGTTGAATGCTTTCTCTTCAATCTAGCCTGAATCTGGATCTGGCTTCTAAGGCAAGACTGAAGATACACTGGAGTTAAATATTAAATATTATTTTTAAAATTTCAATGCAGACTGAAACCCGTTCACTTCTGTCCTAGTCAAGAGAAACAAAATGAGATAAATACACAGCAGTGCTGAGAGGAATATGGGCCCAGGGTTTACATGAGCAGCTCAGAGATTTTTGGAGGACTTCTGAAAGACAGGAAGTTAATGGGATTCTATTTATATTAGTTTCCTAGGGCTGCCATAACAAATTACTACACACTTGGTGACTTAAAACAACTGAAATGCATTCTCGTGCAGTTCTGGAGGCCAGATGTCCAAAATCAAGGTGTTGGCAGGGCCAGGTTCCCTCTGCAGGCTCTGGGAGAGTCCCAGCCTCTTCCAGTTTCTAGTGGCTGGAAGTGTTCTTTCACTTGTGGCTGCATAACTCCAATTTTTACATCCATTTTCACTGCATGAATGGCCTTTTCCCCAATGTGTCTGTGTTTCAAATTACCTTTTTTTAAAATTATAAAAATTATAAAAATAATAGTCACTGGAATTAGGACCCTAAATCCAGGGTGGTCTCCTTTTGAGCTCATTAACTTAATTACATCTGCAAAGACCCTATTTCCAAATAAGATCACATTTTCAGTTACCAGGGGTCAAGACTTGAACATATGTTTTTGGTGGCCACTATTCAATCCGCTACACTGTTATAAGAATAAAAGAGAACAGAGCTGCTAGTTGTCCAAAATTTGACCAGAAGGGAGCAGAAGAAGCAGGGAAGATGGAAACTATTGTCAAGGGTAGGGCCTCAGGAGTTTTAAGCTTCATGTGAGCAATTGAGTATAGCAAAGTTGTAATGGAATAGAAATCAGGGAAATCATTGAGGTTTTGTGGATGAATAGTTCTATCTCTTTCCAGCTTCCCTTTCTCTTCCCTCCTTTTAGTCCATTCCGAGATAAAAGCTGGCAGAAGTGTCTTTACTTCTGACCTTCTTACTAGATAAAGACCAGCAAATAACACTCTCAAGTAACAAACATTCTTCCTGAGTAGGGTTAGTCCTTTGATTTATTATGATTTTCAGGCACTTTAGGGCAATCTCAGTTGCTCTCCTGCTCACCTCAAAGTTGTCTTGACATGCCTGTCTGCACACAGAGTTCAGAGCCAGCCTGCCCACTCAGAAGACCTGCTGATGATGAAATCATTCACAACTGAAACAAAATCTTACAGAAGCTCTGTGTGTCAGTAATCTAGTTCTTTCACATGAATATAAATGGAGAATCAAAGATCATCAGGCACATGCAGAAAACCCAATACTATGAGAGAGAATGATCAATACTTTTCTGATAGTGCATATCAATTATGACAATGTATAATAGTTATAAAGAGATTACTATTTTCCAGACACTGAATGAAACTCTTCAGGTGAAAATACCACAAACTTTGAAAAAAATTAATTTACTAGCTTCAGAATGATTTCAAGGAGGTATTGCCTCAATTTTCCCTGTCCAAGAAATAGGGTTGTTAGAGTATTAAATGAGTTTCTAGATGGATGCACTCAGAAAAGGTGCTAGCAGAGTTGTTTCAAAAGAGCAGCTCTCTTTCAGGATTTAGATAAGTCATTTCCTTGGCAAAAATGATTTTTACTTTGTCTGCATCACGCTGAGTTGAATCCGTAGACAGACATGTTGTATTTTAAAGACAGAGAACTTTATTATAAAGAATTAATAAGCAATGAGAGGAACATAACAACAAGGTGCCATGGAAAGCTAAAAGGTATCTTAGTTAGGCCTGAGGGAGAGTAATTTAGGAAAGACAAACTTGGAAGGATACCTCCCCAGGGCTCGGGTTCAGGCCTTGTTGGAGGTTGGAGAAGGTGCGATTGCTGTTCACTGGATGACAGAGAAGTTCGTTGGTTTGCCCAGACCAGATCTGATGCATGTTCACTAGGCTAGCAAAGAAGTAGTCCCTCTACAGGGTGCAGATGGACTGCAACTGGGCAGGTTTGCAGAAGACATTGGTATGTGGCTGACGACAACTGGAATATGCAGTGTCCACATTGGGAGGGCTGTAGGAAGGGGGTTACTAGGCTAGACTGGGATTGCAAGGTTGCCAAGGGAGCACACATTTTAACCACATGGTAGGAGCTATGACCAGTTGTCTTCACACATGCTCTGCTGACCAAGGATGCCACCGCCTGAACCAGCAGAAGCCCTCTTCCTCCTCCAATGTCACTCTATCACCCTCTACCGAGATATTTTAACAATGTACTCACCGTTCAGGAGAAACGTAAAAGGAATCCCATTCATTAGCACAGAGCAAATATTGAAGACTGAATTAAAAGCTGAACATTGAAAACTATAACAGAATCTAAGAAATCATATTGGAAAAACATTGTATAACTGAAAATCATCTGCCTTCTTGTCTCTGGAGTAGAACAATGAGGCAATAAATGTTCAGCACTACTTTTTAAATTTAATTCTCTCATAACCGGACTACTAATATAATAGCTAACAGCTTAGCCAGTTACCCTTAAAAATTGTTTAGATGCACGAACCTATTATATGCTCACCATACACTTTTGAGTTAAATGCCATTATTATGCACACCTGAGGAAACTGATAACATACATTTTATTTACTATAAATTCCCATCAGACCAGTAGCCACAATCTTTAAAACCACTTGCTAGTAAAAGTTTGAGGGAGAGATAGTGGTCTACCTGGATTAATGTCATGATAGTTTTGATAAAATTCAACCTCTGTATACTTACAAAAAAAAATTCTCATAAAACTGAAGCATTGATCCAGAGAATGGTTATTGATAAAGTTAAATTGATCACATCAAAGCCAATTTATTTATTTGGAAAATGAAAGTAACTTGAGAGATTTGTGCTTTACCATCTCAAAGAAGTCAATGTCTACATATTTAGTCTTTCTCTAATAGTTATAATGGGCAATTATCATTTTGTTTTTTGTTTTGGGAAGAGTTACAGGAATAGAGAACTGCAATCCCCGTAGTAAAATGGTTGAGTTTTCGCTGTTATTTTGCTAACAGATATTTCTTGCTTTCAGTTATATACAGAATAATAAATCATGAAGCTAGACTTTTTGTGTCATGTGGTAAGATAATATATTGAGGAAGAACATCTTGGGAAAAATGGTCAATGTAAAAAAGAATTCTTTCTTTCATTGTCTTTTATTCTTAAAGGATAATTAGAGCTTCATTCTTAGCATTGATCAGGGTATAAAGAAACCCTAATGTCATTTTATTTTCAAAAAGAAACCCCCCTTTTTGCCTAATGAACCCAACCATATCTAATAGAAATGCTTCTGTGACATCAGTGTGCCTTCCTTATCAAGAGGCCAGGGTCACCACAGCGGTATCCATCTTCCCTACCAAAAATGGAACAAAGAACACGACAAAGAATGATAGTATCCAGCTTATGGTGAAAGGCCAAAATGTCCCAACAAAAGGTGATACCATCAAAAAATGGACATCGATGCTTGAACACTCAGAAAGCTTCCCGACAAAGAAGGTCCTTTGGGAAAATTGTCTCTTTTTAGCATAGTATTTTTACTATGGAAATGAAGAGATGATAGTTCTATTATTCAGTCAACTAGGACCAGATATTTAATTTTGAAGAAAAATCAATATTATACAAAAACAAATGTATTTTCAAATATGAACATACTTATTTTCAAATATCTCAATCAGAAAAATAAAAGTTTATCAATAATCTTATTTAACCTAGATGAAGTGGATTTATAGCCTAAGAAGATTTCACATGGCTAACAGCTTACTTTTTTTTTTCTTTTGTCCAGACAGGGACTCATTCTCTTGTCCAGGCTGGAGGGCAGTGTTGTGATCATGACTCACTGCAGCTTTGACCTCCTGGGCACAGATGATCCTTCCACCTCAGCCTCCTGAGTAGCTGGGACCACATGCGCCACCAAACTCATGGGACCTCGCCATGTTGCCCAGGCTGCTTTTGAACTCCTGGTCTCAAGCAATCCACTCACTTTGGCCTCCCAAAGTGCTGGAATTACAAGCTCACATTTTTGTAATATTAAAAGTAATCCTGATAAAGATGACTTGAAATAATGGATATTCCAAAATGAATTTGCCATATTTAGAATGCAGTTTCATATTTATATTCTATTGGATTAATCTAGTTATTGGGAAATACATATAATAAAAAGGATCACAAAGCACACTGATACTGGAAAGGCACTTTAATACACACCATGGCGCATGTCCTGGCTCCTCCTTTCACTTACTGCTTGTGTCATCCTATTCAAGTCATTTAACCCCCAAGTCGTAAGTCTCAATTTGCTCTGTTACGAAATGCACAAAGTTGCTGTCTCTCTATACTTCAGGATTATGGTGAGAAAAGAACTGGAACCATGTATGTGGCAACAATTTATGACCTGTGAGATATTAGTCTAATCATTCTCAGAATCCTTGCCTCAGCTGTTTGTATGCTTCTCCCAAATTTTCAGAAATGGACAAAACTGGCCCCCTCTCAAATCAGGCTTGCAACAACTGATCGTGTATTTCCCCAAGGGAACATTTAATGCTGAGGATGTCTCCCAAACTATGTTAGACATAAGAGTCAAAAGAGATGGTGGTAAGTCTTGGTGAGAAGGGCCTGGAACTTGGAATCAAAAGAAGGAGGTGAAAAATATTGAGCAGTCACTCACCAGCTATGTGGCTTTTGGCAATTTGTTTATCACACAGAGCTTCGTCTTCTATATTGGTAAAATTAAGATGATATTTGAACTCAGCATTTTATGTGGCTGTTGTGAGGATCAACTCTAGCAATAGATTTTAAAGGTGCCATAAAAATAGATGTAAATTATAAAAATAATACTAATAGGTATAATTGTAGTTAAATTTCAATTAAGACACCCTTTCTTTTGAATATTTGTTAGGTTCTGCTGTGTTGGTTGTATATGGGTTTTCCTCCGTATCCACTTTTTTGGACTTAATCTCACCATTTTATACATATTAAACAAATCAATATTAATAGCATTAATTGAAGGTTAATTATATCAACTAAGTAAAATAAATCTTTAACCAGAAATCAGAAAATTTATTTGTATTTGAATTACAGAACAATATCTGCTAAAAGGTTTAAATTAAATAACTTTTATTTATATGTTACTAAAATGTTTTGGAGGAAGCAAACTAAATTTTGCATGGCCAAGGAAATTATTTAACAACCCTCTCAGTAAACTGAAAATAAAAAATTATCTCAAATCATAATTGACTTGATCAATTTTTAAAATGTTAATCTAAATTGTTTAAAATGTTAACCACAGATCATGATCTGTGATGAACTTTTTCTTTTCAGTTTGGAAACTAATATCTTCAAACTGTACTTGAATTGACTTAGAAATTATATAAAATATGCTGATATTAACTCTTAGGATTTCAAATATATTTTTAGGATTTTAATTTTTCCTTCCAATTTTACAGCTGACTCTGATTTTGCTCTTCTTTTATGACTTTCAAATATTACCTACAGCAAGCATGTATAAAACATTGTCTTTTTTTAAACACATATGGTGAAAATCATTCAAGCAGATGGCTTACACAGTCACTGGTAATGGAGGATCAAGTGTCAGCTCAGTTGCTGCTGAAATGGAGTCCAATTTAATAGCTCAAACGAGGACAATAATTAAATTAGAAATTGCAGACTGAAATATTCTGCATTTGATGATCATAAAGAGATTATGGGAAGGAAAGAACACAGTGTAACTGTCTATATTTTAAAAGGAGCCAGGCTCCTGACAGTTCTGTGCTGTATCAGTTCATAATCAAAGTAAGCAATAGAAATCCATTTTTAAAACACTAATATGTCTTAGATTTTTTTTAAGGAAAAGGCCACTTTCCAGCAGATGTACAGTGGCATTAAAATTCTATTCCCTGACATTGATAATCCTGGTGCCCTGGATTTGGAAAACAGAGTTTAGTTTGACTTTGTTAGGGGAGAGGGTAATGTCGTCGCTGTCCTGTTGCCTGTTCATTCTAGCCAGGTGTTCGGGAGTTTTTGATGACATCCTCTGCTATTCCCAAGACCCATATTTAGTGGCTGGCAATTTTATTTAGCACAAACAAGACATTCTAAGATGAGGCAAAGATTGGGTTGCTATGAGCTCCTGTTTCAAAAACCATTTTATGTTCTAGCTATGTAACTAGTACAATTAGATCCTGACATGCCATCAAAATAATGTAACATCGAACACAAGGGCTTATTTGATGGAATAAAATATTGTGGAACAGAGTGATTAGAGCAAGTCACTTAGCCTCTTTGAGCCTCAATTTCCTCCTTTGCAAAGGAGTTAACAATAGTACCTACAGGAGGACAGTGTATATAGAATATGCCTGACCTAGAGGGAGAGCACAGACAGTACATACCTTCCTGGCCCCATCACTTGCTTGAGGCTGGATGTTGGGTAAATAACCTCTCTGTGCCTTGTTTTTCCTAGTTCTAAAGTGGGATTAATAAAAACATTGTGTTCACTGATTTCTCATGAGGACTAAATGAACTAATGTTTATAAAGCACTTAGTACAGGGCCAGCCCTTAGTGGTATGATCATAAGCACACAGTCATAAGAACACAAATGCATGTTATCATCAGTATCATAATATATTTATTCAAAACAAATGGAGTGTTGTCAGTAAAATAAAAATTGTCACGTGAAGACATGTGAAACCTAGAAACCTAAATGAGAATGTTATAACAAACTAGTCTGTTGGCACAAATATATTTTAAACAAACCAAGCTGGAAATATCTTTGTCATAAATTGACACTGGGCAAATAAAAAGTATTCTCCCATGCTGAGCAATACTAAATTTAATTGTCTTTTTTCCTTATACATTTTTTTCTTTTAGTTTTGTGCAAAGAATATTCCATTCTCAGCTAAGTATGGTGAACTGTCAAGCAGGCATACTGAGAAATTTCTCATGGTATTTTGAAATTACTTTGAATAGATTGGTTAACACATTGCTTTTCCCAATTTCAATTTTAATAGGTGAAATATCATTTGCATTCGTAATAAATAGTAGCAGTAACTTGAACATTTACTTCTTTTTTTAGAGATGGAGTCTCGCTATATTGCTCAGGCTGGTCTTGAACTTCTGGCCTCAAGCAATTCTCCTGCCTCAGCCTTCCAGAGTGCTGGGATATCACTGTGAGCCACTGTGCTCAGCCAATATTGTAACAGACTAAATTAAATATTCTGTTAGTCTCCATTGCTCAGCCAATAACTTGAATATTTCTTTTTTAATTTCTGAACTTTTTCTTTCTTTCATTATCATTCGTTTAAGTCAGTTGGGCTGAATTAAGAAATGTCAAGAAACCAATGTATTAGTTTTATAGTGCTGCCATCCCACATTGCCACAAACTCAGGGGCTTAAAACAATGGCAAATGTAAGATCTTACAGCTCTGTAGGCCACAAGGCCAACACAAGTCTCACTGGACTAAAATCAAAACACCAACAGTGCTGCGTTTTCCCTGGAAGCTCTACAGAAAAATTCCCCATGTTCTTTTCTTTTCAGTTTCTAGAGGCTGCCCCCATTCTTTGGCTGCTGGGCCTCTAGTAACTGAGAGTACTGTATTTCACACATCTCATGACTATGATATTGACTTTTTACTCTGACTTTTAATGCCCCTTCTGGTTACATTAAGCCCATTCAATTAATCCGGGATATTCTCCCCATTCTAACATCAGTTGATTCATAGCATTCATGCTGTTTATAACCTTAATTCCACTTGATCATGTAACTGAACATATTCATAGTTTCTAGGATTAGAGTATGGACATCTTTGGGGAGGAGACATTATTCTGTTCACCACAACCAGAAATCATATTATCAGCCTGTGAAATTTTGTGTCTAACTGGGTCATTACGGTACCAATTATGTGATAAATTCCCCTGTGCCTACAAATGCTGAAGAACAGGGTAAAGATGATGGGTTTTCTGTGCACAAGTTGAAGCAGACAATGCCAAAAAGTATATATATATGTGTGTGTGTGTGTGTGTGTGTGTGTGTGTGTGTGTGTGTGTGTGTATATATATATATATATATTTTTTTTTTTTTTTTTTTTTTTT